>NW_022436994.1:1624868-1625056 GCF_009761245.1 Sapajus apella
TGTGCGGATCACCGCATCCAGACAGCGAGACGTGCGGAGCACCGCATCCAGACAGCGAGACGTTGTGCGGATCACCGCATCCAGACAGCGAGACGACGTGCGGAGCACCGCATCCAGACAGCGAGACGTGCGGAGCACCGTATCCAGACAGCGAGACGACGTGCGGATCACCGCATCCAGACAGCGAG
>NW_022436994.1:1625066-1625614 GCF_009761245.1 Sapajus apella
AGCGAGACGATCGATGTGCGGAGCACCGCATCCAGACAGCGAGATGTTGTGTGGATCACCGCATCCAGACAGTGAGACATGCGGAGCACCGCATCCAGACAGCGAGACGACGTACGGAGCACCGTATCCAGACAGCGAGATGTTGTGCGGATCACCGCATCCAGACAGCGAGACGTGCGGAGCACCGTATCCAGACAGCGAGATGTTGTGCGGATCACCGCATCCAGACAGCGAGACGTGCGGAGCACCGCATCCAGACAGCGAGACGTGCGGAGCACCGTATCCAGACAGCGAGACGACGTGCGGAGCACCGCATCCAGACAGCGAGATGTTGTGCGGATCACCATATCCAGACAGCGAGATGTGCGGCCCCTCTTTCGTCATGACTGCTTTCTTGCCCTCCCTAGTTCTTATGCATTGTCACATTTCTTTCCTGCTATATAAACCTCTAGTTTTAGTGGTTCATGTAGAGGGATTTGAGACAGAGCTCCCATCTCTTCGGTTGCAGCACCTGATTAGAGCCTCTTTATACATATATATATATATAT
>NW_022436994.1:1626014-1721456 GCF_009761245.1 Sapajus apella
CACCGCATCCAGACAGCGAGACGTGCGGAGCACCGCATCCAGACAGCGAGACGTGCGGAGCACCGTATCCAGACAGCGAGACGACGTGCGGAGCACCGCATCCAGACAGCGAGATGTTGTGCGGATCACCATATCCAGACAGCGAGATGTGCGGCCCCTCTTTCGTCATGACTGCTTTCTTGCCCTCCCTAGTTCTTATGCATTGTCACATTTCTTTCCTGCTATATAAACCTCTAGTTTTAGTGGTTCATGTAGAGGGATTTGAGACAGAGCTCCCATCTCTTCGGTTGCAGCACCTGATTAGAGCCTCTTTATACATATATATATATATATATATATATATATATATATATATAAAATTGCGTTTTAGATTTTGGGGTACATGTGGAGAACATGCAGGATTGTTGCATAGGTACACACATGGCAGTGTGGTTTGCTGCCATCCTCCCCATCACCTTTATCTGACATTTCTCCCCATGTTATCCCTCCCCAACTCCCCACCCCCCACTGTCCCTCCCCCAGTTCCCACCCACAGACCTCAGTGTGTGATGCTCCCCTGCCTGTGTCCATGTGTTCTCTTTATTGGCAATACTCATCGTCTCATTGGTTTTCTTTGTAGCAAGCATAGAATCTAGATCAAAACCCTGGTGTTTCAGTCACATTGGGATGAAGGGGTGTTCTATTTATTAAAGTTCTCTTCTGCATCAAGCTCTGTATTTCACACTTTGTAGATGCTCTGTTTATGTCATCACCATGAACTGTGCTTTTCCCTCTATTAGTACATGAGGACAAAACACAGTTCATGTTCTTCTCTCATGTAGTACTAACCCAGTGCAGATCCTGAGATACGGATTTAAGCATAGTGGGTGATGTGGGAGGGGACCCCAAGGAATACTCTAAGGAAATGGGGAAGATAGACAAGAAAGGATGAAAAGTCAATAAATCCTGCTGCACAGAGGGGGCTGTCACCATGACATCTGGGGCTGGATTGTATGGGGTGCCTGCTGAGAGCTGTCACCAGCAAGTTAGCTGAGGCATCCAGCCACCAGCAAATCTCTCTCATTTTCTGAGATTTGCTCCCTTGATGAATTAACTCTCGGGCACTCTCAGCTTGCTCCATCTAAAGACTGAACAACTCTGCATCCATACCGTCCTTTCACTGAGAAACACAGGGAGCCAGACACATGTCTGAGATGACTCTTGGGCTGTCCAGAGGATATGGATGGAATATTTACAATGTCTGTTACGAGAACTATTTATGTTTCATTGATGAGGAAATCAAGCCCCACATGTTTGAGCAGCTTGAAATGACAGGGTGAATTTGGGCCCAAGTCTTTAAACCCAGATCTGATGGAGGCTCACCCCACGGCTTCAGTGCTGTGTGTGAAGCTGCCCTTTATCTCTGTCTCGTCTCTTGCTGCTGGGCAGTGAAGAGAAAAGATGTGGCTTTGCCTCCTGCAGAAGAGAAACAGGGAAGAAATACTATAAGAGCCATGGGAAGAAAGAAGCTGTCTATGAGGAAGACAACAAAAAACATGGCCTGTGCCAGGTAAAACCTGGGAAATGCTTGAGCCCTCTAACACCATGTCCTGATTAAAGTCAGCGTGGAGGGATCTCAGTGGAGACAACTGTCAAGTCATGGCCTGACAGCTTTGGATGACTTTTGTGCCTACTGTGTACACTCCTTTGTCTTCAGTCTTTCAGCATCCAAGTGGGAGCTGGATAAAGGGAGGAGCAGACTCCAGCCACAGTTTCTTTCAAAAACCCTATCGGTGAGAAAAGCATTCATTTCCACTGGGCTGTTGCACTTACCTTGAATTGTGAGATGTATGCACAAAGCTACAATGGAGCAAGCCCCTGTGGGAAGAGGGCCGAGCCTTGGGCATCACTCCACACCCACTGATGGCTCCCAACAGTTGCTTCTAATGGATGGGATATCATGAGGTCACCATGAAAAAATGCCATCTTGCATGTACTTCTTGTGACATATGCCAAAAAAAAATGTTACTCTCAAGGTGTGACACCTGAAGACCCACATGTAGAGTGACCAGCTTTGATTGGCCAAAGACGACGGAAGACTCATGGAGTAGAAACGGGAGGCTGCCTGTAGGTGTAGGCAGCTGAGATCATGAAGGCTGAATGGGACTTAGGCTCATTGGCAAAGGTCTTAAGAAGATGTTAGTCTGAATGACAACTCCGTGACTCACTGGGAGAACAGAAGCCTGCTGGCTTTCATTGCCATGTTAGATTCACTGTAACAAGTGTATTTTTTCTTTAAGCAAATAATAAAAATATTCACTTTGGGAAATAAAAAGAGAAAAGAAAAATAAGAATTAAGGTAATCTTGTTAGCCAGTATTAAAATCTATATTTTGATGTATAATAATACACATATATTCCAATGTATAATTATGCATATATTATACACAAATAAATGTATTTATTTATGTTCAGTGTATGTAATCATATTTATCATATGTTCTCATATCTTTATTCATATATAGCTACGTATATACAGGTGTATCTTTTTCATTGGAGAATACACGTGTAGTTTTTATCGTCTTGGAGCAGACTGTACATACATTTTTATAATACTACTTTTTCACTCAAGTATATTTATTTTCTAAATTTTGTGTTAAACACATTTATTTGCTCTTACATTACTTGTGAACAACAATTGAGACTTTGTGCCTTATTGAAGGAGAGGTTGTGGTTTCTGGATAACAGCCAAGCTTATATATTCTGATGTCATGGTTCTTTTCAATTTTCTTGCATTTCATCCTTTTTTCTTATGTCATCTTTGGTAGTTGGATTGATTATAACAATTGGTTATACCCTAAAGTCAGATTCACATTCATATCTAACAACTGAAAAATTAGGGATTTCCTAACTTTAGGATTAGAGCAATTGTAGACCTAGGGATGTGTTCAGAGGACAGCTGGGGAATACGTGGGTCTCACTCAAATGCATCAGCTTCCACGGTGCAATCTTGCCCAGGTCTGAGGTCTTTCTCTACTATGTGGTATGCCTTTGCATGGTCCAGGCTTGTACAATAACTTCTGAAATAGCAGATGAATCCACACACATTACATACTTGTAGGATGCTGGTCTAAGCCCAAGATGACAGCCAGAGGAAAACCTGCTTCAGGCTTCTCCCTCATTGGAACGTCCTCTGCATTGAGCCCACAAGCTCTTCAGCCATCTCCTGGACATCAACTTCACAAAGACTTGCATGCCTATCTTTCTTTCTCTTTTCCAGTGGTTTGGATATTTTATGTTCATGCTTTATTCTACTCCTTCTTCATAATCATATGTTCAGCTATTTCTCCCTAGTTACTAGTTTAAAGAAGTAAATAGTATCTTTTAAGTTCACATGTATAAAAACGAAGTCTTAAATTGCATTTACTTTCTTCTTTTTATTTTATAAAACTAATGTTTAAAAGCAACCTAGTGTTTAAATCTATATTTTAGTGTTGCTGTTGAGATATTTATTATTTTATTAATATTAGGTTATTTTGAGTAATGCATTCTTATGAAGTATTTTATGTCTTTGTTACATTGAGGTGCCTTCAGTTGGCTCATGTATTTCTCATGAGTGATATTTTTATCTCACCACTTCTTCCCAATTTGGGAGTTCATATCTGACTCACCTATCAATCAGCTTCAGCACAAGTTCAGATATGTATGTCAGTAGGTGAAAAGAATTTTTCCTAGGAACATTGATATGTAGTTTTTCTTTCTTATTTTTCTTACTCATAGCAACTTGGCTTGGCTTAGAAACATTTTGGTAATAACCTACTCTACACAAAGCTCTGCATGTGTTATTTCATTGTGATTCAGTCATTTTCTGTTGAAATATAGAATTCTTCTGCCTTTTTAAAATGTGTTTGTTGACAGGTCTGAGTGCACATGAGATTTACTTGTTTAAGTAAACTTAAAATTCCACAAGTTTGGGCTTTATTTGTTAATTTAGTGGTAAGTGAGCTAATTTTAGGTTTGGAGCATGAGGCCTTGGGAGGACACTTGGCTTCCTTATTTTTTTCCTCTTCCTCACTATCTGTCTGCTCTTCACTGAGATAGCACACACCATGCATGAGAAACCATCTCATCATCTATTTTATGTTTTCTTCATCATTTTTCTTTTAATTTTTCTAGACCTAATACCTTTCATTTCACTGATTCGGTTTTTATAAAAGCTGATCTTCTATTCTCTGCCTTGTCCACATTGTAAGTTGGAGGTAATATTTTTGATCCCAGGAAGGTTATTATTTTAGTCACAGAATAAGACTTAACAGAGGCTTTTTAATATGTTTTTTGCTTGTTTATTTCTAGGCATAATATAACCAATAATTTTGCTTGTGGATCTTATTGTTGGTGTGTGTACCTTTCTTGGCCAGCTCTCTGGTTTTGCTCCTGTTTCTGTAAGGCATGGCGGTCTGTGCCACGATGTTCAAGCTTTCTAAAGAAGCGGACGTGTCTCTCTTAGTCACTCTTATATCTCCAGCCTCTATAACAGTGTCTGACAAAAAAGTGCAATTCTTAATAAATGTTGGTTTCTAAAAAGCACAAGATGAGGGCCATCATGATACCATTACCCAGTGTAGTTTATGGCACAAGCTTAGGATTTGGACCAAGTGTTCATAACAAGTGTGGCGGAAACACAGAATTCATGTGCAAGTTGTCCAGATAGAAAGCATGGTACCCTGGCAAGTAGAGAAAATGTCATCAGGTTGAGACCATGATTGCCAAACAACAAATTAAATCATCAACTCAGCTAGTCCCTATGTTTCTAATAGATGATGTAATCCAACAGACAAAATTGTAGTTTTACATTTCAATGTATACAATGCACAAATGAGTTCCAGGAACTACAAAATCATAATATTTTCAGAGGTATATTAGATACTAATGAATTAATGTAAAAAAAGAAATATGTACTACTTTGAATTATTTATTTAAAATCCTGGAATTAATAAGACTATAATTTTCATTTGAAATAACATATATATCTATAAATAATATGGCAAAAACTGAGTCAAATTTCCAGATGTTCATGAGAATTATAGAACAGATTTATGAAAATGTGATTGCTTCCAGCATATCTTTGATCTTAATATATTTTTCTCCCTGAATAGTCTGATAAAACCCATGAAACTAATATAAATTCTTGAAAAAGCAAATATTTGAGGGAATTATTAATATTAAATAAAACACATTTTCCAAGTGTGTCATCTAGACATGTAATCTAGAGAATAACATTAGATTTAATATTCTCTAGCCCAGCCTCTGTAGGCATTATTGATCAAATCTCTATGTGGGATATTATATTAGTGAGCTTGATGGGATGATAGGCTGTTTTTTTCATGTTGCATCTGCTACTGCAGTGATTTTATTAGAACTTGATGAAATATATTACACAGTTAGTTCAGTTGATTAATTCATTGTACTCATAAAGTTACATTTGAGTTCAATTTCCTTGGAAGAGTTCTTCACTTAATTGTCTACAATGGCCTACTAATTTCAACTAATCCATCAAATATAGATACACCCAATGGCAATCAGAGAAATTAGAGAAAGCGTGATTTAGACGAGTTACCAGGAGTAATACCATCTGGCCACATGTCTCATGAAAGTATCATAAGAATATTCCCTGAATTTTAGTGAATTCATTATTTATGCTCTTGGGACTTCCATTAAATACAATTATGTAAACTTGCATATCAATTTATTAATTTTTTAAAAATTAAAAATTGGAAAGTGTAGCTAGTTACCAACTTTGTAGTAACCTGGCCAATACAGGCTCTTCTTATAGATAAAATCCACAGAGACAATTAATCCTGTGTTCGTTTGTTGAGTATGAATTCTAAGCAAGAAAGTTTATGTTTACATGATTTAAAGATTTATAAATCACATTATAAAAATCTGTTACAACTATATCCTCAATTTGGATGTTGAAGAAGAGGAGGTACTAGTATCTGATTTTCAAGGGCAACATATTCCTAAGGGGGTGCTTTTGTGGACTGCTTCTATAACAATTATTTTGTTCTCTAAGTTGACAATATATTTGTTTATAACTGGCTTACTATTTTTCTACATTTTTTTCAGTTAGATTATGTACTAGTCTTGCTCTGTCCTCTAAAGTACTCTTTTTCATAAGCGTAAATATTTACAGCTGAATTATTTGTGTGCTTGGTTGTTCAGTTGGCAGAAGGATACCATCATTTCCTTATTTCTAAACTACTAGGTGGTGTACGTGCGTTCAAACCCATGTAAACTGCGGTGAGGGAGGGAACTGTCATTTCTTCAATCTACATCTATCCACATGACTGCAGAAACTAATCTTTTAAAACATTGAGGTTTTCTTGGTAAATTTACAATTAAATATTGGGAAATTCTTTGTAAGCTTTACATACTTATAACATGAAAGCTTTTATTCATTTACTCAATTGTCACATATTTGTTGCACCCCAGAATTTGTGTGAGATACCGAACAGTAATAGAAAACTTAATGTTTTTAAATGTGTTCCTTTAGAGATTGTATCTTATGGTTATGGATTTGAATAACATTCATAAATAATTTTATTCCCTGGAAATTTCAGTAAAGGTTAAGTACGAACGAACAAAAACACAAGAGAAAATCCTACCCTTGGCCATCTTATTTTCTCATTTATAAATGCAAACAATCTTTGCTACAATAAATTATGTCTGAATATTTTCTAGTGTCTTTGTTTATGGACTTGATACAAAGGGTAATTTATAGTATCCAGTTACCCTAGTGCAAATTCTCTAAAATTTACTTTTTATAAGCAATTCTCTTGTAAAAAAAAATTAAAACCTTAAATGTTTGTTGAATTTACTCAAAGCTTATAAATAGATAAAAACTCAAAGTTTATGTATGTTTATTCAAAATGTATACATATATTAATATATACTATATATACATGTATACTATATATATTAATATACACCACATATCTATATATCTATATCTATATCTATATCTATCTATCTATCTATCTATATATATATATATATATATATATATATATCTAGTATAATATTGTTAAAGCCTGTTTCTTTGTTTTGTTATATTAGGGGTCATTCAAAGTTATCTTTCTCCAGTGCAACATTGCCTTTCAAAGAGTGTCATATTTACTCTGGGGAAAGAGCTCAGCAGCTCTTCCACCTTTAGTTTGAAGTTTATCTAAAATGACGTCATAGATCCTTAATACTCCTGGAATCCTTCTTTACCCAAATGTACGTTCTGCTCATCTCCCCAGAACCATGGCTCAGCACACACCCTCCAGCGTTCTTTTAGCTTTCGCTGTAAGAATCCACTCGGTACCACCCCTGCACTAACCACCCCACATTGCATCACGTTTAGAGCTATTACGGGGGTAGGGGATTCTTTATGGCTCTACTATGTGCATCCTAAATTATATTTTTACTATTTAGAAATACCTAGCATCAGAATATGCAGGCAGTTGAAAACAGAAAAATTTTATACAGCGGTAACAACATAGCAACATTCTGTGTCTTCTTCTTTCTTTGTCTCTATTATCTGTCCTTCTGTCTTTGCGTGTGTATGTGTTTGTGTATATGTATGAAAAAAGGGAATATTTACTCCCAGCTTTTGAGTATTTACTCAAATATTAGGAGTCAAAGTATTCGAGTACTTACTCAAATACTGACGGAATTGAATGCATGTTAATTTATATATCATTACACATTTTCAGGATACTTTGATAATTCAGCAGTTGGGGCAAACCTAAAAACAAACCTATTAGATCCAGCAATGAATAAAGATTGAAGAAGGCAAATAGATGATGTCAAGAGGGTGAGTCGTCTACCAACTGTGTATGACTTCAGGAATGGCTCTGGTTCAGTAGGAATGTTGCTGAAGACAAAGCAAGACTCCAAAGTTGAAAGAAGTGACATGCTGTGCTTGTTATCAAACAGGGATCCATTCTTCAGAAATGTGAGAATTAATCCTGGGAGTACAATGTGATGCTCTGCCCCAAAATCAAGAGAAAAATGGGCACCGAGAATGAATGAGGACAAGCAGTGAGATAAAAGTCTATGAAGCTCTTTGAACTACTGTTGTCAGCCAGTAGTTAATGGAGCAGATAGGAACACAGAGGGGCGGTCTTCCCACAGCTTGCTACTTGGCCTTCAAGAAGTTAGATAATCATGTCATAGCTTTAGTTCTTCATTTTATTTCTTTTTAATAGACAATATTTTAGCAGTTTTAGTTTTACAGAAATCTTTAGCAGAAAGTACAAAAGTTCCCCTATACACCCTGAACCCCATGGCTTCCTCTATCATTAACATCTTGCTTTAGTGTAGCACATTGTTACAATGGACAATCTTACATTTATATATCATTTTTAAACTGGAGTTCATAGCTTACGTGAAGATTCAATACTGTGCTGTAAAATTCTTTGGGTTTTGCCAAAAGCTTGTTTTGTTCATTACAATATCATACAGAATAGTTTCCCTGCCCTGAAATGCCCTGTGATCCATCTCTCATCCTTCCCACTCTCCCCAGAGAACACAGAACAACCTAGAGCTCTCTGTATAGTTCTGCCTTTCCAGAATGGCTTATAGTTAGGCTCATACAGTGCTTAGCTGTTTCAGACAGCTATTTTTAGTTAGTAATATGTATTTAAAATTTCTCAATTTCTTTTCATGACCAGATAGCGCCTTTTATTGCTGAGTAATATTTTATTGTATGGATGTACCACAATTTTCACTTTCATTCATCTTATAAAGGACAGATATCGGCTGGGCGCAGTGGCTCACACCCAGCATTTTGGGAGGCCAAGGCAGGCAGATCATGAAGTTAGGAGATTGGGACCATCTTAGTCATGGTGAAACCACGTCTCTACTAAAATACAAAAATTTAGCCAGGTGTGGTGGTGCACACCTGTAGTCCTAGCTACTGAGGAGGCTGAGGCAGGGGAATCACTTGAACCTGGGAGACGGAGGTTGCAGTGAGCCGAGATCACACCACTGCACTCCAGCCTGGCAACACAGCCAGACTCCATCTCAAAAAAAAAAAAAAAAAAAAAAAGAAAAAGAAAAAAAAAAGCAGTTATCTTGGTTGCTTCCAGTTTTAGGCAATGATGAATAAAGCCTCTATAAATAAAACCTCTCATATGAGAGGTTTTCTGTGGACCTACATCTTTAATGCATTCAGGTAAATACTTTGAGTGCTGTGCTTGGTTGTATGGTATGAGTAGACGTACATTTGTAAGAAACTGCCAAACTGCCTTCAAGTTTGGCAGTTTCTTACAGATTTAAGTATATTCATACCATACAACTATACAACCAGGTGGTTGTACCTTATTGTAATCCCACTGGCAATGAGTAAGAGGTTTTCGTGGCTTCCTCTCCTTGTCAAAATTCGGTGTTCAGTATTTTGGCTTTTAGTCATTCTAGCAGTTGTGGAGTGATATCTTGTTTACTTTACAATTTCTTAAGAACATATTATGTTGAACATCTTTTTATATGTTTATTTTTTATTTATACACCTTTGTTGTGAGGATTATATTAAGATCTTTTGCCCACTGTTTCATAGGTTTGTTTTTCTACTGCTGAATGTTGAGTCATTTGTACATTTTGCATACAAGTCCTTCAGATGTGAGTTTTGCAAACATTTTCTCCCAGTCTGTGTCTTATAATTTCATTCTCTTAAGACTGTCTTTCACAGGGCAAAAGGTTTTAATTTAAATCAAGTCCACTATATTGTTTTATTCTTTCACAAATTGCGCGTTTGTGTTGTATCTAAAAATGTATTGCTAAGCCAGGCTAACCTAGGTGTTATTTTTTTGCTGTCTTTCTAGAAGTGTTATAGTTTTGGATTTTACATTTAATTTTATGATTCATTTTGGGTTAATCTTTATGAAACCTGTAAAGTCAGTGTTTAGATCCTTTATTTTTTTCCTTGTGTGGATATCTAATTTTTCCAGCATAATTTGCTAAAAAATCTCTTCTTTGTTCATTCAATTGTCTTTTCTTCTTTGTCAAAAATCAGTTGGGTACTTTTGTATGTGTCTATTTTTGGCTCCCTATTCTGCTTATTGATTTAATTATCAAATCTTTCAAAAAACCACTTTCATGATTACTGTTGCTAAAGTAGGATAGTTTCATTTTTTAAAATTTATTGCTATTCATTATTATGTTGGCTATTCTGTATATTTTGTCTCTCGATGTGGACTTTAGAATCAGTTGATTCATATCCAGAAAATAACCTTCTGGAATTTTGATTTATATTACAATAAATCTATAGATCAGGTAGGTAACAACTGACATTTTAACAGCTAGCGTCCGTGTCCATGAACATAGAATATTTCCCCATTTGTTAACTTTCTTTAATTTCTTTCCTCAGTTTTGTAGTTTTCCTCATGCTGGTCTTGTTCATACTTTGGTCAATTTATAACTAAGTATTGATTTTCTTTTTTAACTTCTTTTTTCTTTTTTTAGTTTTTTTCTCTCTTTTTATCTTATTTTTTTGGCACTGCATTATTAATTACAAGTTCCATTTTTTCACTGCCATTTAGGAAGTTTCAATTATTTATTGTCACGTAGGAAAATGTGACATTTTCTGTATATTAACCCTGTATCCCACAGTTTTGCTATACTGGCTTACTAGTTTGAGAAATTTATTTATTTATTTCCCTTGATTCTTTGGTGTTTTCTATACAAACAATCATGTCATCTATGAAAAAGACAGTTTTATTTCTTCCTAATATTTATCTTTTATTTCTTTCTTTTATCTTATTGGATTAGCTAGGACTTCCAGTATGATATTGAATAAAAGTGGTGAGAGGAGACATCCTATTATAAAATTATTATATTAGATTTATGTAATTATAATTACATACATATTTCCAACATAATAATTATGAATATTATAATAGATTATGTGTTTAGAGTGTTAATCACATTATTGGGAATGCAGTTAACAGTCAATAAACTGTATCCTTTGTAAGTAAAAGCTATTACAGCATTGTCTTGTGATATGACTTATGTTGGCACTTAATTTCTTCAACTCCATTTTCTTCAACTTGGCATGAGACCTCAGAGTGTTTATTGTGGAGGCAGACAGACAAATGTCTTCTTGTATTCAAGACTTACTTACTACTAGCAAGGAACTTATTACTAACTTGATCAATGTCGCCTGTCTAAACTTCAGTTTATCATCAGAAGTAGAAATAGTAATAGTTACAATCTCTAACAGCTGCTGTGACAGTTAATGTGTTAAATGACAGCTCAGGTGAGAGGCTCAGCACACCAGAAGTTCACAGGAAGGGCTCACGACATGTAGGCTACCATCATTTTTTTCTGTTCTACAATGAGCAACCCTGGGGGGACCTTTTTTGAGATTGCCTCTTGATTTGAGATTTTGTCATTTGTCCTTTGACTAAGGACAAATCTCAAAACTTAGAACTGTGTGTGATGATTAAATTTCACTGAGTACTTGGGGACTCCAGCAGGAAGCAGAGAAAAAAGGTAAAACAAAAACGTCACCACCGACCACGCAAAGGCTGTCCAGGGCAGGGATACGATACCAATGTTTTTGTTTTTGTCTTATCTAAACCAGAAATGAAAGGCCTAAGAATGTTGGCCATAGGTTTTCAATGTTCTCTAATTTCGTACTTCTATACACTCACAACATTTATAAATGCAGTGCACCCTGTAGGCTCCACACAAATGTAAATGGATTATAATAATAATGATGACCAAGATTATCACACTCTTATTTCAAGGGCAGGAGAAAAAGAGTTTTTGTTTATTAAGAATACAAAGAATGGCTGTTTTCCTTTGAGAAAAACAGTAACACCACTACCATATATTTGCATTTTGTTAAAGCAGAAGGCTGAAATACTGGAAGGTCCAACGTACTTTGTCCCTGTTTTCCTGCCAATCACCCTATGTTCTCTTTAATCACCATGTCATATTTTGGTTTGTTTATTCTGTTTTCTTTATTTATTTAGAGAAGAGTTCTCGCTATGTTGCCCAGGCCAGAGTGCAGTGGCTACTCATAGGCACAATCCCGGTTCTGATCAGCACAGGAGTTTTGACCTGCTTCCTTTCCGACCTGGGCTGGTTCACCCCTCCTTAGGCAACCTAGTGGTCCCCTACTCCCAGGAGGTCACCTTATTAATGCCGAACTTAGTGAGGACACGTGATCGGCATAGCTGTACTACAGCCCAGAACTCCTGGACTCAAGTGATCCTCCCATCTCAGCCTCCTGAGTAGGTGGAACTACAGACATCTGCCACCATGCCTGGCACCAAGTCATATTTTAAAATTATTTTTGGTTATACTGATGCATTGTTACATTTCATAGAATATCTTTGCTTTAAATAACACTGTATAATATAAATTGAAAATGAAAGATTTTTAGAATTGTATCTAACATGCATCAGATGTGAGGCCTGGTAAATGTAATTTTTCATAATTTTAGATTTGTCAAAATCCATATGTCTAGACAAATAAAACAATCTTCTCTTGGGGGATAGTGGAAGGGTAAAATCGGGAACACAGTGCTGAGATGATCTCACTTCTCAGTTCACAGTATTATTTTATTGTAATTTCATATAGTGTCCCTGCTTTTAATTTAGTAGATAATCAGCCATTCTTTGTTACCCACCGTGGTGCCATTGCCAATTCTTTATTGCCATCCACTGTTGTGTGTTAAATGTGGATAATTCCACTCAGCTTTCATACATTTGTTTTCATATATGTTCATCCACTTAGAATGCATAGTGATGTTTTATGTGTTTTAAGTTCGCATTCATTGTCCTACTTTATGAATGTAATTTTCTCTTATTTTTCATTCAATATCATGTTTTTAAGATTACTCAGTTATTTGTGGCCTTAGGTTCTTTCTGCTGAATGATGTCACAGTCTATGCATTTACCACATTTTACTTGATCTTTTGCTTGGATAAAAGCACATAGCTTCCCATGAAGTTTCGCCTCTAGGAATAGCACTATGGCAAGCATCTTGCTACATGCATCTGTGAACAAGTGCTGATGTAGGGTTACACCTCACAATATGTGTGTGTGTTTATGTAAAGGCAGTGAACACACGGAATACATGAAAACACTAAATTCAGGATATGTTTGCATGAAATAAGAAATAAAGGGAAATTTAACTGATATAGTGAACAGAGAAGACTACAACTTGTCTAAAAATGTTTTAATTTTAATAAAAACACCTGAAGCGAAATGGTACAATGTGATCGAGAAGCAATTCTTAAAGATAGGCGCATGACCTTTTGGCATATTATTCTAGGTGCATTCATATATTTTTAAAGTTAGATTTATTTCTAGTGTCAGAATTCAGAATCTATTAGGAGGCATAGCAAAGATTGCATCACAAAATATAACAGTAAGTCCTACAGTTGAAATGTGCCCAACATCTATTGCTTAGATGCATGAGAAAGGTAGGGGTGGAGACCCTAAAACAAAATATATAAGTGAGAATATGTTTCCAAATATTGCTGTATTTACGTGAATTTTGATGATTGAGTACTAGTGTGCTAGGCGTATGGGGAAAATTCAAGGCAAAGGTAACAAGTTTTGAAAAGTACAGAATTTTGGAGTTTTTAGCAAGCAGAAAATATTTTATATGGTTGGAACAAAATTTTTATGACATGATAGAAACAGGATGAAATTGAAAATTCAACCAAGAAAAGTCCTGCCAGGTCATGCCAGCCAAACGGTAAGGCTAATAGACATATTTTTACTCTGTGGACAAACTAAAGGAGTGTGATGGTAAGAGAAAGATAATTCTCTTGTGTCAGAAAACTCTTAAAAATTCCCATCTCTCAGATTAAGATGCTGGGCAAGAAGCTTTTAACAAAATTGACTTCCACTGGAAAAGTATGTTCTTGTTCTGCACTCATTAATCCTGATACAGCACATCCAAAGTGTGGGGCCTTCCAGTCCCTGAAAGAAAACTAGTGGACAGGAAGGGAAGCAGGCGCTCTTCAGCTAAGTGTGACTTGTAGGTCTCTGCGCTGAGAAATTGTATGTTCTTGACACTTTCTTCTGTGAGAATAATGAAACCTGACACAGTGTTTCAAAGGAGAGAGAAAATACTCATGTCATTATCTTACTCGTTCGTACTGGCTATACATGAGGTAAGATCAGGTCATACGTTTGCAGCTTATACATGAGTGAGGCCTTTCTGATCACCCTTCCTACGATGAGTCTTCACTGTTGAAAACTTGCTGCTAAAGTAGAAAACAGCTCAACCCTCAAAAACGAGAGGACACTGAGTGTCATGTTTCCTAATGGTTTATATCTTGGGTAAAACAAACAAGGAATTCTTTGGGATAAAATAAGTATTGGAGCTTGGGGTGGTGGCATGTTTTTGAGGTCCCAGCTACTCAGGAGGTCTACACAGGAGGACCACCTGGGCCTTTTTTTTTTTTTTCCACAGCAGAAATGTTTATTAGTAATGCCTGCTGCATACAAAAATCACAGCAGAAATTGTATTAAAAATGTCAAATACATTCATAGTATCTGTCTGTTCTTCCTTAAACTCCCATCTACTCCTCAACTTGTTGAACCTCAACAGTAAGAAGGGTCCCAGTCAAAAAAGATATCCTCAGAGCCAGGTCCAAAGTGCCTTCTTAGGAAAAGTGAATAAATGATCACAGCAGCAATGGCAGCAGTAACTGTAACCCCCAAACAGGAATGGGAAGACAGGCTACACCACTTTTAGTCTTTCAAGATTGAGTGGGAAGCTGACATGGGCACCCTCCCTCACAAACATGGGTCCTACTATTAAGATTCCAGACATCAGCCTCCAGTCAATCATGGCAGTACAGCCTCTGACCTCCACAGATGACCTCCACAATGCCACCTCCAGTGATCTCAAGTTTTCCTTGATAGCATTGATGTGTACAATTGGGACAGGGAAGAGAAGGAGCATTGAAACAGGTCCCCAAAGCCACACAGGTTGGGCAATGGAGGGTTGTAATAGCTATGATTATTCAAGGTTGTAATAGCTACGATCCTGCCACTGTACTCCAGCCTGGGTGGCAGAGTGAGACCCTGTCTCTAAAAATAAAATGACATAAATACAAAATAAATATTTGTAACATATGCCTCTTACAATTCTGACTCCTTTGATCCAAGCCATTGTAAGCCAAATAACTAATTAAGCTCACGCTTGATAAAGGAAAAGGAGTACCCCTGATATTTGGAAAACAACCGATAAAACAGCAGTATCGATATGTTGGACTGAAGCATATATTCCCTTCTTCTTACAGTTCCATATATATTTCTTTGGAAAGAAAAATATCAGCCAAATACAATTAGAGGTACTTAGGGAGAATATTATCATCTCAAAACCAAGAGCAACACTAGCAGTACTGACATCCTGATATGGCAGAATTCCAGAGCAGGAACGTTAAAGGAATGATTCACTGAGGTTCTTTGGTAGGAGAATGCAGGACATGCAAAATCTGGGAATCCCTCTCACTGTCCCTGTTTTTGTTATCTCTGCCTACATAGCAAAAACAAACCATGCCAGAGCTTCGACGACAACAATTTTTAAATATATTTTGTGGTTCAAGAGTCCAAGCAAAGCTTAGCTAAGCAATTCTACTTCACATCATGTCGGCTGTAAAATTAGAAAGATATAGCCTTATTAGGCAGTTAGGATCATTAAATTATATCATATTTGTAAAATTCCTGGAACAATTTCTGATACACAATGTTAGTCCGTTGTTATTGTTAATTTCTGATATTTTCAGCTATACTCTATGTAAGAGGACAATGAAGCAATATTTGAGAAAAATCAGTGTTTAACAAAGAACAGTCGAATAATCACTTACATCTGAAGATGAAATAAAGATATTTCAGACATTTAAGTACTAAAAAATCTGTCAACTACAGATTCTCTTTGAAGAACTACTGAAGATGTATTTCATTAGAGAAAAATAATGAATCTCTGCAGAGCACTGGAGATACAGAAGCCAATGATGATCAAAGAAATAAGTAAAAATTATAGTTGCCAAAATGAGATAGAGTTGTTAAAACGAATATCCTATAATAATAATAAACGCAATGCCAGATTTTATCATTAGGAAGGCTGAAGATGACCGTTACCATAGGAGGATATAAAATAATGCTAAGCTTTCAAATCTTATTTGGAAGTAAAAGAACTGAAATTTGGCTTAAAATTGATATTTTCTAATACCTTAAACATGAGCAAAATCTTGTTAGCGTAAAAAAGTGAAATAGTCAAATACCATAAAATAACATTTCACCATTATAAAATATAAGGCTCTCATAGGCAAGTGTTGAACAATGAGAACACGTGGACACAGGGAGGGGAGCATCACACACTGGGGTCTGTGGGGGTGGGAACCAGAGGAGGGACAACAGGGGGTGGGGAGTTGGGGAGGGATAACATGGGGAGAAATGCCAGATATAGGTGATGCGGAGGAAGGCAGCAAACCACACTGCCATGTATGTACCTGTGTGACAATCCTGCATGTTCTTCACATGTACCCCAGAACCTAAAACACAATAAAATATATATTAAAAAAAATACAAGGCCCAGCTTTATAAGTGACATTTACCATATATACTTTAAAAGGCAGGTATGTCCATTGAAATTTTCCCCAACACACACAAAATAATCTCTCGGTATATTAAGAGTCTAGCATAACAGCTATCAAATTCAAAACAAGATAACTTATGTAAAGAAAACAAGATAATTTCACAAAAAGACAAATACGCCGAAAGGAATGAATATTTTATTTTTTCTACACATTAAGGATAATAAACCAGCACATTTTATATCAGTAAATAATTATGTTTTATTAATATAAAATAGATCACTGTAATTCAGTACATTAACAATTAAATAAGAAGACAAAAATCAACGGTTATATAGTTGCATAAAATGTATTTGAAAATTTAAATAAACATTAAAAGAACTGGGCACTGAAAAGTAAGAATTTCATTGACATTTCAAGAGCATTGACTAGAAAATAAAGGAAGTATCATAGTTAATTATAAAATAGTAGATATAGTCATTATCAAAAAAGGAAAAAATAAGAATTAAACTTACTAAAGTTAATTTTAATACCGTATTGTATATTTGTATTGGAATTGATGAAGATAAAAAGGCTAAAATGTAAAGGGGATAGTACTCGTACCATTCCTGGACATATTAATAAAACACAATAGTTTCCTTCCACTTGGAAGGTAAATATGGCCAGATTGTTTGCCTGGTGACCTTTAAGAAAAATGCCAGTAGTTGCCAGGTGTGGGAGCTCACACATGTAATCCCAGCACTCTGAGGCAGGAGGATTGCTTGAGTCCAGGAGTTCTAGACCAGCCTGGGCAAAACAGCAAGACCCCATCTCTAAAATAAAAAAAAAATGCCAGTAGCAGTGACTTTTCTCACTTGTTTGAATGAAAATGTTAAGAGGCTATGTGCAATTTGTCTTGTTCTCACATTTTACATGTCAAGTGTGGATGCATGTATTCAGACTGTGTTTGAATAACCCTAATCTGAAGAAGTCTGAATTGAGGTGCCACATAGAGAAGACGACTGCCCTGAAAGATTATACAGATGTTTAGAAATTAGGATCAATAATAAATAAGCTTCTGTTGTTAACTACAGAGAGTTTAGGGTGAGTTGTTACTACAGCAAAATTTCACTTAACCTGACTAATATAAAATGTCTAAAATTTGGAAGAAAAAGAAATTTAAATTATTTGAAACATTTATGATTCTTTATATATGAAGAAAGAAATGAAATAAGACATAAAGAATAAGTACGACCAGTAGAAAGTAGTCACAAACATGGTAGGTATTAAATCAACTACATTTAAATAATCATTTTAATTATGAATGGTCCAAATAACACTATTAAAGAGAGAAGCTGTCTGAGTGGAAAATAAATTAACTGACAAACAAGACCCAATTACAGATTGTTTACAAGAGACATGCTTTTAATATAAAGATTAAAAGAACAGAGATGGAGAAAATATGACATGTTAACATTGATTTTAAAAAGTGAAAGTAGGTACATTAATTTTAAACAGGGCAGACTTCAGAACAAAGAAAATTATCAGGAATAAAGAGGGATTACATAATGATATATAATTACAAAATGATAAATGGGCCAATTAAGAAGCTGTAAAAATCCTTAATATGTATGCATCTAACCACGTATAATCAAGATACATAAAGCAAAATCTGATACAGCTGAGAGAAAAAATAGAAATCTCTTCTATTATAGTTGGAGGTTTCAACACGTTTCTTTCAATAATTAACAGGTAAAGCAGTCAGAAAATCTGCAAGAATATAGATAACTTGAATAGCATCACTAATCAATTGGATGGAATTGACTTATATAGAACACTCTAACCAAAAAAAGCAAAATATCCATTCTTAGGCTTGCATAGAACATTCACCAGAATCAACCAAATTTTGGTGCACAAAACCAATTTTCACAAATTTAAAAGAATAGAAATAATCAAAGCATATTCTCAGATCACAAGAGAATGAATCTAGTAATTAATAATAGAAATGTGGCTGACAAATCTCCAAGTAACTGGAGATTAAACATATCTTACATAGCAAATCGGTCAACAGAAAAGCATTTTTAGCTAAATAAAAATAAAACAACTTATAAAGTTTGTGGTATACAAGTAGTAAATCCAGGAAATTGCAAATAATAGAAAAGATGGAATATGTAATATCAATAATCTAAAATTCTACCCTAGGAACATGAAAAAGAGTAGTTTAACCTTAAGAAAGCTTATGGGAAGGAACGATAAAATTATAGCAAAACTCAGTGACATTAAAGACAAGACATCAACAGAGAAATAAACAAACTAAAACCTCTTTCTTTGAAGTGATAAATAAAATGGAGAAATCTCTACCAAGAAAAATGTATGAAGATAAACATTATAAAAATCAGAAATTAAGTGGAGGGTGTGTTCATTACCACTCATCCAATGCCATTGAAAAGTTAATAAAAACATATGACACAAATTTGATAACATAGATCAAATGGATCCAGTTTTTGAAAGACACTAACCAAATTCATGCAAGAAATAAGAAATAATCACAAAAGGCCTATAACTATTAAAGAAATTTAATGGAGAAATAATACCAATTTTTCACACTTTCTCACAGAATATATAAAGCAGAGTATACGTTTTCTAAGTTATTCCATGATGCTAGCATTATCCTAATAACAAAACTGAAAAAGATGTAACAAGAAGGGAAAAGTTCTGACCTCTATCTCTCACAAACTAGAATGTGAATATCCTCAACAAAATATTATCAAATCAAATAAAACAATGTATAAAATAATTATATACCACAACCAACTGGAATTTATTTCAGGTATGTTAGGCTGCATCAACTTTTAAAAATTAGTCGAATCCACAGGCTAACGCAGAAAAATCAAATAATATCAAATGATATAGAATGAACATTTCATCCTATCCAATACCCATTTATGATAAAACTCTCAGCAAACCAGGAGAGCAGTTCCCAGAGAAAGTAATTCAGAAGGTGAGTGATCTCCATATTTCCAACCAAGGTACCATGTTCATCTCAATGTGACTGGTTGGGGAGTGGATGTAGCCCAAGGAGGGCTAACCAAAGCAGCAGGGGAGCTGCCTCACCCTGGAAGTGCAAAGGCCCAGAGGATTCCCGCTCCTACCCAAGGGAGGCCATTGGGGACTTTTCCCGACAATCCATCACTCCGGCTCAGATACTGAGCTTTTCCCACAGTCTTTATAGTCCACAGACTAGGAGATTCCCTCCCGGTTTCCAGCACAAAACTGCAAGGCCATTTTAGCCAGGGCTGTGAGTTTCCAGCACAAAAATGGGCAACCATTTTAGCCAGTGTCAGGAATGCCTGAGAGACAGAGCCGCCCATTCCCCTGAAGAAAAGTAGGTGAAGGCAGGGAGCCAAGTGATCTGGCTTGGCGGGTTCCACTTCCACAAAGACCAGCAAACTGAGATGGACTGGCTTGAGATTTTCACAGCCAGCACAGCAGTTTGAGCTTGACCTGGGACAGTGGAGCTCTATGGGAGGAGGGGCGCCCACCATTACCAAGGCACTTCTAACCTTGCCTGTGTAAACAAAATTGCAAGGAAGTTTACAGAGCAGCTGGGTGGAGCCCATGGCAGCTCAGAAAGGCCTCTACAGGCAGACTGTAAATAGATTCCCTCCTTGCTGGTCAGGGCATCTCTGAAAAAAGGCAGCAGCATGTCAGGGACTTATAAACAAAGCCCCTCCTTCCTGGGACAGAGTACCTGGGAAAAAGGGCGGTTGTGAGTTCCACTTCAGCAGCTCTGAAGGGAGCAATAGGGCTCCCAGCACAGCACTTGGGCTCTGATAAGGGACAAAATCCCTCCTAAAATGGCTTCCTGACCCCTGTATATACAAAGAGACACCTCATGCAGGAGAGCTCTTGCTGACATCAGGCGGGTACCACTCTGGGATGAATCTACCAGAAAAAGGAACAGGCAGCAATACTTCCAGTTCAGCAGCCCCCACAGGTGATTCCCAGGCAAGCAGGGTCTGAAGTGGACCTCCAGAGACCTGCAGCAGAGGGGCTTCACTGTTAGAAGGGAAACTAAAAAACAGAAAGAAATAGCCTCAACATCAACAGAAAGGACATCCATTCAGAGACCTCATTTGAAAGACACCAACTTCAAAGACCAAAGGTAGATAAATCCATGAAGATGGGAAGAAACCAGTGCAAAAAGGATGAAATCATCACAAACCAGAATGCCTCTTCTCCTCCAAGGAGTCACAACTCCTCACCAACAAGGAAACAAAACTGGATGGAGAATGAGTTTGACAAATTAACAGAGGCAGGCTTCAGAAGGTGGGTAATAATAAACTTCTCTGACCTAAAGAAACATGTTCTAACTCAATGCAAAGAAACTAAGAACCTTGAAAAAAGGTTAGATGAAATGCTAACTAGAATAACCAACTTAGAGAAGAACATAAACGACTTGATGGAGCTGAAAAACACAGCATGAGAATTTTGTGTAGGATACACAAGTTTCAATAGCCAAATTGATCAAGTAGAAGAAAGGATATCAGAGATTGAAGGTCAACTCAATGAAATAAAAAGACAAGGTAACATTAGAGAAAAAATAGTGAAAATAAATGAACAAAGCCTCCAAGAAATATGGAATTATGTGAAAAGACCTAATCTACATTTGATCAGTGTACCTCAATGTGACGGGGAGAATGAAACCAAGCTGTAAAACCCTCTTCAGAATATTATCCAGGAGAACGTTTCCAACTTCACAAGGCAGGTCAACATTCAAATCCAGGAAATACAGAGAGCACCACAAAGATATTCCCAAGGCATCATGGTCAGATTTACCAGGGTTGAAATGAAGGAAAAAAATGCAAAGAGCAGCCAGAGAAAAAGTTCAGGTTACCCACAAAGGGAAGCCCATTAGAATCAGCAGATCTCTCTGCAAGAAACTCTACAAGCCAAAAGAGAGTGGGGGCCAATATTCAACATCCTTAAGAAAAGAACTTTCAACTCAGAATTTCATATCCAGCCAAACTAACTTTCGTAAGTGAAGGAGAAATAAAATCCTTTACTGACAAGCAATTGCTGAGAGATTTCATCACCACCAGGCCTGCCTTACAAGAGCTCCTGAAGGAAGCACTAAACATGGAAAGGAACAACCAGTACCAGTCACTGCAAAAACTTACCAAATGGTAAAGATCATCAACACAATGAAGAAACTGCATTACCTAATGGGCAAAACAACCAGCTAGTATCAAAATGGCAGGATCAAATTCACACATAACAGTATTAACCTTAAATGTAATTGGACTAGATGCTCCAATCAAAAGACACAGAGTGGCAAATTGAATAAAGAGTCAAGACCCATTGGTGTTCTGTATTCAGGAGACCCATCTAATGTGCAAAGCAACACACAGACTCAAAATAAAAGGATGGAGGAAGATTTACCAAGCAAATGGCAGTGGTTACAATCCTAGTCTTGGATAAAATGTACTTTAAACCAACAAAGATCAAAAGAGACAAAGAAGGGCATTACATAATGGTAAAGAGATCAATGCAACAAGAAGAGCTAACTATCCTAAATATATATGCACCCAATATAGGAGCACCCAGATACATAAAGCAAGCTCTTAATGACCTACAAAGAGACTTAGTCTCCCACACAATAATAGTGGGAGACTTTAACACCCCACTGTCAATATTAGATCAACAAGACAGAAAATTAACAAGGATATCCAGGACTTGAACTCAGATCTGGACCAAGCAGGCCTAACAAGTATCTACAGAACTCTCTACCCCACATCCGCAGAATATACGTTCTTCTCAGCACCACATCATACTTACTCTAAAATTGACCATATAATTGGAAGTAAATCACTCCTCAGCAACTGGAAATAACAGAAATCATAACAACCAGTCTCTCAGACCACAGTTCAATCAAATTAGAACTCAGGATTAAGAAACTCACTCAAAACTGTACAACTACATGGAAATTGAACAAACTGCTCCTGAGTGACTACTGGATAAATAATGAAATGAAGGCAGAAATAAAGATGTTCTTCAAAACCAATGAGAATGTAGACACAATGTACCAGAATCTCTTGGACAAATTTAAAGCAGTGTCTAGAGGGAAATTTATAGCACTAAATGCCCACATGAGAAGCAAGGAAAGATGTAAAATTGACACCCTATTATCACAACTAAAAGAACTAGAGGAGCAAGACCAAACAAATTCAAAAGCTAGCAGAAGACAAGAAATAACTAAGAACTGCAGGAGATAGAGACACACCAAAAAAAAAAAAAACCCTCAAAACATCAATAAATCCAGTAGCTGTTTTTTGAAAAGATTAACATATAGATAAACCACTAGCCAGACTATTAAAAAAAAGAGTGAGGGAGAAGAATCGAATAGATGACATAAAAAATGATAAAGGAGATTCTCACTGATTCCAGAGAAATACAAGCTACCTCAGTAAATGTAGAAGAAATAGATAAATTCCTGGACACTACACCCTCCCAAGACTAAACCAGGAAGAAGTTGAATCCCTGAACAGACCAATAACAAAGTCTCAAGTTGAGGCAGCAATTAATAGCCTACCAACAAAAAACAGCCCATGTGGCTAATGTCAGTTCTTACCAAACTAATTCAAATATAAGTCAGGGCATAAACAGCCACAAAGGAGAATTTAAGAAGTCTCAAACAAGATATTCTGTTCTAATTCAGGGCAGCATTTATGATCATTAGTGCAGCCGGTCTATGATCTTGCTTAGTTCTTTGTCAAAAATTCATTAAAAGCATTGAAATTTCAAAGTATAAATGGTTCTATAACTTCCTAGTTCTTTGATCATATTTTTATCTTCTAATGTAGCATTTTAAAGCAAAATTTAATAATGGTGAAAGCCAGCTGACACTAATTATGCTTTCTAAATCATAAGCAGTCTTCTAACTTACTTCAGTGTCAATCAGGAGCCCAGCTTAAGAACTGGTTTATATTACCTATTCATAATAATGGTTGCACCCTCATGAAAAGACATTTTACTTTTGTATGCACACTTGTGTCACTTAAAGTTATGATAATGAAAAAGTAGAACAGATATTTTTAGTAGAATTTTCACAATCCTTAGTAAAATCAGTAGAGGACAGTTGTTTGACAAGTACATATTATCCATGCTGATTACCCAGCTGTTTTAGAGCACTTTAATAATCTGGTAAGCTCAATAAATATGAACAAAGAGACTACTGTATCTTATCCTAATTTTGGAGTTTTTATGGATCTTCTATTTAAAAAAAAACATTTCTGTGTCGGATTCCAATTGAAATATCCCAACATATTGTGGATAATTTGAAATGTCTTCACTTATAACATTTTAAAATAATCTGCATAAAACCTATATGTTGAATATTTTAGATAGCAATTTATGATCTGATTTTTCAAAGTGACCAAAAATATATTTGGATAAACAATTCCATGCTAGAGAAATGACAATTGGATGGAGATATATAACTCAAGATCTGTAACATGCAAAACTGTAATACTTCCGGAAGACAACACAAGAGAAAAATCTAGGTGAACCTGGGTTTGGCAATCAATTTTTGGACAGTCCCAAAAGCACAATCCATGAAAAATAAAACATCAACATAGTGGATTCATCATAATTAAAAACTTCTGCTCTGTGAAAGACATTCTTCAGAGAATGAACGCGAAAGCCACAAACTGGGAGAATATATTTGCGAACTATGTATCTAAAAAATTTAAGAAGAAAAACAAACTCATGAAAAAGTGGTCAAAAAATCTTAACATGCTCCTCGCCAAAAAAGATTCAGGATAAAAACAGGCATAGGATGAGATCCTCAACATCATATGTCATTAGAAAACTGTACATCAAAGTAAGTGAGATATCCCCACACACCTATTAGAATTGCTAAAAGCCGAAAGATTGACAACACCAAATGCTGACAAGCGGGTGGAGCAACGGGAACTCTCCTGCTCTTCTGACAAGAATGCAAAATGGTGCAGCCACTAAAAAAAAACAGTTTGGCAGTTTCTTACACAATTCAACATACTCTTACCTTATAATTAAGAACAACACTCATAGGTTTTTATCCAAATGAATTAAAGATGTAGGCCCACACAAAAACGTGAGTACAAATATTTGTAGTTGCTTTATTCATCATTACTAAAAATGAAGCATCCAAGATGTCCAATAGGTGAATGGATAAGCAAACTGTGGCACATCCATGCAATAGGATATTATTATTAAACAATAACAAAATGAGCTATCCAGCCATGAAAGACATGGAGGAACCTTAAATGCATGTTGCTATGTGAAAGAAGCTAGTCTGAAAAAGTTACGTACTGTATGTTTCCAAATATAAGACACGCTGTAGAGACAATTAAAAGTTCATCAGTGGTTGTCAGGGACTCTGGGGTGAGTGGGAAGGATGAATAGATGGAACACAGGGCTTTTCAGGGCAGTGACACTATGCTGTATGAAACTGTAATGGTCAATACATGCATTTGGCAAAACCCAAGTAACTTTACAACACGAAAAGTGAATCTCCATGTGAACTACGGACTCCGGTTTAGAAAATGTATAAATATACGGTCATCAATTTTCCCAATGTGCTGCACTAGTGTAAGGTGTTAATAACAAGGGAATTGTGAAGCAGAACAAGGGTGTATGCAAACTCTCCAGACATTCTGCTCACATTATCTATAAACCTGAAACTGCTTTAAAAATAAAATATATAATTAAAGTGAAGACCTCGGGCCATGACATGATTAGTTAACTACCTGGAGGTTATGTAGCAAGCTGAAGGAAAGCAACCTGTGTTCCTGTCCGCTCCATTAACCAATACTACACAGCCAAGTGCCCAGGACTGATCTGCACACGCTAAGTCCAAAGACTCCCATAGACCTTCGTCTTGCCACTTGTCCTCAGTTGTTTCTGGCTCCTATTTCTCTCATCTTAGAATCAACACCACATTGTACTTTTATGATCCACTCATATTTCTGAAGAGTGACTCTGTTTGAAAGCATGTTGAGCGTATCAGTTCTTTAAACAGTCACATCCTGAGCTATCCTCAGATGAGGGCTCACTCACTTGACAACATAATTTACTTGCCTGCTTCAATTCCCACATGTTGTTCTATGTATTGTTGGATCTAATATGCTTGCTTCTATGTTTAACTCAACTGCCGGGATTCCTGTTCCCTGATAACGTATAAATAATTAAAATTCATTCAATTCAGTACATATTTCACAAGTAAAAAATCCCCCCATTTTTCTCTCTCTCTCACACACGCCACATCTAACTGAGTTTTTAAAGGTGGCCAGCCAACACTTAATTGGGATTGTATTTATAGATCAATTTTCTGAGAATTTAATTTCAAAATGATCAGTGGAATAATTCTTCATCTATTCATTTTGACTCACTTTCCTTATTGAAGTTGTAAAGCCTTCTCTGTGTATTTTATGTATCTCCTTGGAGAATAACTTCCTAGAAACATTACAATTCTATTGCCTCTTTAAAGGGCATCTTACGTTTCTGAATTAAAATTACCAGTATCCATCAGTTTTCATAGTTAAAGCAATGGAAACGTTTTTGATCTCACTTAGTTTCTATTGCTGTCAGTTGTTTCTGTTGGCTTTTTCAGTTAGCTAGATCTTATATTACCTCAAAATAGTGGTAGTTCAATTTCTTTTCTTCTCAAATGTACAGCTCTTATTTGTTCCTCCTTATTACATTTGCCAAGAATTAGAGCATTCTACTAAATAGATGAGGTGACAGTGGATATTCTTGCATTTTTTATTATCGTAAAGGAGATGTCTCAAATGACTTCCTAATAAGCATGTAATTATGATTTAGTTATCTATCTGTCTACCCATCTATCTATCAGCTATCAATCTATCATCTATTTTCCTTTTTTTTCCTAAAAATTTTCACAAAGCTGTGGAAGTTCTTTACCATCCCCAGTTTGTTGAAATATTTTATAATTGGATAACTCAATGCTTTTTTTGCCTGCATTAATAGAAAAAAACGATATTTTCTTGATGAATTACATGTCTGATTTTAAAATATCTTGAAATTTCTGGAATAAATCTCAATTGGTCATAATTGGTTGTGTTTCATTTGTATTTAGTTAGCTACTGTTTTATTTATGTGTTTTGTATCTATATCCACAGTTGTAATGATAATTATATTTGTTGTCATGACCTCTCTTTAGATTTAAAAAATGAAATTAGAAGTTACAGTTATTTTCTATCTTGCATAAGACAATAATTAATTTTTTGATTGGTAAGGTTCACCTAGAAAATCATCAGAGCTTGCAGACTTACAGGACTAGGAGAGGTTGTTAATAACATTTTAATTTCTTTAACTAGTTTATTCAAGTTCTATAGTTTTCTGCCAAAGTTGACATTATATACATTTATAAATCTTATTTTAAATGTTTATGAATTCTATTTTAACTAGGTTTTCAAATTCATTAGCATTCCATTGTTGATATATTTCTTGTTATTATTGATGCTCTTTTATGTCCATATTTTCTTTTTTCATTCAGCATTGCATTTTTATGCAACCAACCTTCCCTCCTTCCTTCTTTTCTTCCCTACTTCCTCCCTTTTTTCCTTCCCTCTTTCCTGTTTTTTGTTCTTCTTTGTATTTATACAAAGAAGCTAGAGCTCTTTTCACTGCATTCCCACTGAAATAGCTAAAATTATTATAAATTAATATAAAATTATTATATGATTGACAGTACTAAATGCCAGTGAGTATGTGGAGCAACTAAAATCATACGCATTATTTCTGGGAAAGTAAAACAGCACATGTAAGGCTACAGCAATTCGATTTTGGATACTAGTTAGCCACACTGACTTCTGATTAACCCCAGTTCCAAATGCCTGGAAAATTTCTACTTTATCCACTGTTGCAGTATAAGAGCACAAAGTTACCACGAATCCTGCCCTAAAGCGAGTAATAGGCTGTGTTGCAAGGATTGACTTCATTTGTCCCATCTGTTTCTCCTGAAGCATGCACACCCTTTCACTAAGCTCTGGGTCTCGGGGTGACAGTGTGAAGGTTTAGCTACCTTTTAGCCACCCAAAACTACACTTCTGACCCTAAGTTCTCTAATAAGCCATCTCTACTGTCAAACTTGCTTTGTCTGCCTCGTTGTCTGGTTTCTCTGCTCCTTCTGCATTTGAGGGGTGCTTGGCATAAGTAGCCCTTTCATGAAACAGAACATCTAGTTACTTACAAAACATTTAGCTGTTTCTTAAATATGCATGTGCTTCACATTTATACAGCCATTCTACTCCTAACGTTTACCTAAGAGAAAGGACAACATTTACTTACACAAATGTTCATACTAGCTTTACTCTTAGTAGTCAAGACTGGAAACAGGCCAAATGTGCATCAGCTGGTAAATATATAAACAAGACAAGTTCTGTTTACACAATGAAATACTGTTTATCGATGAAAGCCACAACGACAAAGAGTAGAAGTAACCTGTTAATACAAACCACAATGGGGATGAGACTCTAAGTCATTATGATGTGTAACAGAAGCCAAACAAAAATACTGCATGTTTATGTGATTCTATATACTTAGGATTCTAAAAAATGCCACCAAATATCTACTGACAAAGAGCAGATCACTGATTGTCTGGGATCAGTTAGCTGGAGTGATGGGCAGCAAAGAGGCGTGAAATACTGTTTTGGGTGAGGGAAATGCTCTGTCTTCCTTCTGACAGTAGGTTAATTCATGTATACATTTGTTAAACCTTGAATGGTACACTGTAAATGGATGTGGGTTTTAATGTGTAAATCATATTTCATTGAAATTGGTTTTAAAAATAAGTCCATTGTCTTCTAACTCCCATGTTGACATTGAGAAGCCCAATTTTAATATGATTTTCTTCACTTTATTGGAAACCTATTCTTTCTTTAGGGTGATTTTATATTTTTCCTTTTTCCATTATTATTGAATTTCATTACAGGGTATCTGGTATTGTTTATATATTTATATCTATCCATCTATCTCACTCATATTTTAGCTCTTTATACAGCTTTCCAATCTGAAAGGGTTATTTCTCTTTAACACAAGAAATTTTATCTTCATGATTTACTCAAATATTTTAAACACTTTGATTTTTAAAAAAATTTATTATGAAGGCCTTATTATTTGATGTTTGGCAACTTCTGTCACTTATATTTTCTATTTATTATTTTACACTGTCTCTTAGAATAATTCTGCAATCCAGTTCTCTGACACTGATCCATTCTTTAATTGTATTCATCCTGCTGTTTATCCATTTCTTATGTTTTTTTCTCACAATATATTTAATTCTGCTGGGAGTGTATCTACGTATCTCTCTCTCACACTCTGTCACTCTCTTTGTCTCTCTCTCTCTATATGTTTAGATATATACATATTTCCCTTTATCTTCTCAAATACATTCAGTAGTTTTTTATACAAAGCAGTGTCTCTTCTAATAATCTTGTTTTAGATGTTTATGTGGTTTAGTGTGTTGTATTTCTTCTGTGGCAGCTCTATTGTTGAGATATTGAACAATTTTCATGTGGTGCGCATTACCCTGTGGGATCAAGGAAGGGCTTTCAATTCTGAGTAAATCAGTCACAGCCCCTTTTCAGCATTCTGGGTATGTCTGAGGGAGAGGGAAGGGGCTGAGTGCTAAGCAGGAGTTCCAGACAGCACGAACTGCTGATGAGCACCATCAGTTGCTGTCAATCCTGCAATCATTTAATTTTCCATGAAGAAAGAATTTGTTGCGAAAGGACTCCTTAGTTTTCATTCCACCCTCTGGCAGGATGGAGTGGAGGCATAAATGGCGAAGGTGGCTTCTGCTCCTGGAGCATTTACCCTTTCTTATCCTCTCAGCAGGATTCTGTGTCCTCCTTCCACACCAGCCCCCCAGGCAGGTGATGTTGTCCCGAGGCTCAGCAGCTCAGATGCCGGTGCAGAACAGAAAGACGGCCGATCATGTTCTCTATTTATCTGTGTGCTTTATGGCTCCTAGAATGTTTGCCATGTGGGTAGGGGCTGTGTCTGATGGACTCAGAATTGAAACTTTAATTATGGCATTAGTAGACATTAATTATGTGTTTAATAAATTATCAAAAATAATGTAAATCTGGTTTCCTTTTCATGTCTCTATCTAGCAGGCTTTTTCTGAAACTACCACAATCCTAGGAAATCAACCCCAATGATACATCACTTATTCTTACAACGATTTGGCAGGCTCACCTCTGAGTGAATGGGGAAACAAAGGCACAAGGTGCGTTTGGGCCAAGTCACAGCATACCCCTTGCTGGTTTGCTCTGGTGTCATATGACCTGTTCCTTGAGTGTGTGGGGGACAGCCTGGAGCCACTGCAGACCCTCTGTGGGTTTGCCTTGGTATTTCTGGTTCTGATGGTGGATGATGTTCAATTTTAAAATGGATTTTTCAGTCGGGCACGGTGGCTCACGCCTGTAATCCCAGCACTTTGGGAGGCTGTGGCAGGTGGAACACAAGGTCAGGAGTTTGAGACCAGGCTGGCCAATATGGTAAAATCATGTCTCTACTAAAAACAAATACATAAATTAGCTAGGTGTGTTGGCGTGTGCCTGTAACCCCTGCTACTCAGGAGGCTGAGGCGGAAGAGCCACTTGAACCGGGAGGCAGAGGTTGCAGTGAGCCGAGATTGCACCACTGCACTGCAGCCTGGGCGACAGAGAGAGACTCTGTCTCAAACAAACAAACAAACAAACAAAAAAGGAATATTTAAATTGTTTTCCATCAATAAACTCAGTAGAATTTGCTATCCCTCATATTTGCTATCAATTATGTTCCCCCATCTGGTTTTCAGCATAGTGCCGGTGTGTGCCCAACGGTGTAACTTTATAACTGTTTGTGGACAGTTGAGAGAAAGGTGCCAGGTAATGCCAGGTGAACACAGAACAAGTGTCACTTTTCAGATTTCTCCTGTTTTTATTTTATTTTATTTTTTAATGATTTTATTTTGTACACATGACTCAAACATCCTAGAATATGATTTCAGAATCCAAACAAGTCCACCATACTCTGACCTGGGTCAAGTTTTCAGCACAGGGTATGATCTGGTAGATAACCTCTTTCCTTCCTTCCTTCCTTCCTTTTTCTTCTTATTTCCCTTTCTTCTTAATGTAGTAGTTATTTGTCTTCATTTATAATTACAAAAATTATATAAAGAACAATTCTCAGAGAACATGGAATATGGAGGAAAATTATGTGTAATTTATATAGCATATTGACATATGATATCCTAGTTACTGGTTTTGCTCACAATGTAGGAATAAATATAATACAATTTACTATAGTCTACAATATATTAGAATAGTCTTAATAAAACGGTGACAGCCATCTATTACTAATGTGCTTAGAGTGACTTGTCAGTGAACTTCTTGAATAATCAAGGTTATATATTAGGCCTACTCTTGTTACAGGTTAATGAACAGATTTATGTATACTTTAAAGGCTACAGAACTTTGGAGTTTTGAACTGTCAGCTTGAGGCTCATTATGCACAGTGGAAGGAGACAGCACCATGGAATATGCAGCCAGTAGGACCTTAAGAGAAATATGGAAAATGGTGAACCTCTGTTAATGCTACCTGACAAGGAGATTTAGGATGACTGATCTTCAAATGAAGACTCGTTCCTATTTTACATTAACCTGTAGTCCCTTTCTAGTAAGCCTGAACATTTATTCATACACCAGCCCTGTTTAAAACACCTTCATGAATGAAGGGGGAAAGAATTGTTCAGCACTTGGAGCCAAGTACAGCCAGAACATACAGTGGTACTCAGGATCATGCTGAGAGCCACACGAGAGAAATAGATTGTAGAAATGGAAGCAATACCCCTTTGGAAAACTTCTGAAATAACAATGAGGAGGCTGGCTGTCTAAAGTACTTGGGCTTAAGATTGAATATTTATGGAAGTTATTAAAAGAAAGAGTAAACAGAAGTTAAAATATTTATTTACCCAGGCATATTTAAGTCTATTATATTCTTCTTCTTCTTCTTTTTTTTTTTTTTTTTTGAGACAGAATCTTGCTCTGTTGCCAGGTGCCAGGCTGGACTGCAGTGGCGCAATCTCAGCTCACTGCAATCTCCACCTCCAGGGTTCAAGCAATTCTCCTGCCTCAGCCTCCCAAGTAGCTGAGACTACAGACGCACTCCACCACGCCCAGCTAATTTTTATATTTTAGTAGAGATGGGGTTTCACTATGTTGGCCAGGATGGTCTTGATTTCTTGACCTCGTGATCTGCCTGCATCGGCCTCCCAAAATGCTGGGATTATAGGCGTAAGCCACTGAAGTCTATTATATTCTTGAAAACAGACTAGCCTTGGTCACTCATCCCTGTAATCCCAGCACTTTGGGAGGCTGAGATGGGAGGATCACTCAAACATAGGAGTTCGAGACCAGCCTAGGCAACATAGTGAGGCAGAGGGGGGAGGACTGCATGTGTCTAAGAGGTGAAGGCTTCAGTGAGCCACAACTGAGTTACCAGCCACTGCACTTCAGCCTACATGATAGAATGAAGCCCGAAAGAAAGAAAGAAAGAAAGAAAGAAAGAAAGAAAGAAAGACAGAAAGAAAGAAAGAAAGAAAGAAAGAAAGAAAGAAAGAAAGAAAGAGAAAGAAGGAAGGAAGGAAGGAAGGAAGGAAGGAAGGAAAGAAGGAAGGAGAACGTGAAAGGAGGAAGGAAAGAAAAAGAGAGAAAGAAAGAAAGAAAAAGAAAGGAAAGGAAGGAAAGAAAGAAAAAGAAAGAAAGAAAGGAAAAAAAGAAAGAAAAAGAAAAAACAAAACAAAGAAAGAAACAGAGAAAGAAAGAAAGTAAAAGGTCATAAATACATATAAACACATCATTCACATATAATAATGTGATCTTATTATTTTAATGAGCCTTGACAAATTTGCAGTCATTTAAAAGTCTGTTGCTTTTTCTTTAATGCTTTAAGTATTAATGTTGTCATTGGTTTCTGTTTTTGATATATGTCCCTTATTTTAAAATAGATTTCTATAAGTGAAATTGTGGAGTAAGTCATTTAAAAAGTACCTGAGGCTTTTAATGCATGTTATCAAATTTCCTCTAGATTATGTGCATCAGTACCCATTTCCCAGTATCATGTGTTACATACATCAGGCTTATTAGCAATTTTGTCAGTTGCAATAAAATAATAATCAGGTGGGGCAGGGTTAGGTATGTCTGAGCTCAGACACTCCTAAGGCCGCAATCTCTTGGGAGCACTATGGCCCTGCTCACCACCTGAGAAACCTAAATACTTATCCAAAGAGACCCTCAGGAGATTGTCTTCTCCCTATACAATCTCAGCTGTAAAAAGCACAAATTCCTGGCTAGAGGCCAAACAACACAAAACCAGCACACTTAACAAAAGTATAACCAAGGACCCCCACAGAGTCTACTTCACTCCGTAGTCACTTCCACTAGAGTAGGTTTTGGTATCCACAGAGGAGAAATCTGAAGAATGAATCACATCATGGGACTCTTTGCAGACACTCCCCAGTACCAGTCCAATAGCACTGTTGGGTGGCTAGATCCAAAAGGGCAAAAACAATCAATACAGTTTGTCTATCAGCAAGCCACATGCCTAAGAGAAAGCAAAGAGCACCACATCAAGGGAGCACCCCATGGGAGAAAAGAACCTGAACAGCAGCCCTTGAGTCCACCTTCCCTCTGACACAGTAGACCCAAATGAGAAGAAACCAGAAAACAATTCTGGTAATGACAAATCAAGGTTTTTTAACACCCCCCAAAATCACACTTGCTCACCAACAATGGATGCAAACCAAGATAAAATCTCTAAATTTCCAGAAAAATAATTCAGAAGATCAGTTATTACACCAATTAAGGAGGCACCAGAAAAAGGTGAAGTCCAACTTAAAGAAATCCAAAAAATAATACAGGATATGAATGAAAAAATTCTTCAGTGAAATAGTATAAATGAAAAACAGTCACAACTTCTAGAAATCAAGGGCACACTTAGAGATGTGCAAAATACACTGCAAAGTCTTAGCAATAGAATTGAACAGGTAGAAAAAAGAACTTCAGAGTTCAAAGATAAGGCTTTTATTTAATTCAATAAGACAAAGACAAAGAAAAAATAATTTTAAATAATAAAGTCTCCAAGTTGTTTGGGATTATGTTAAATCATCAAACTTAAGAATAATTGGTGTCCCAGAGGAAGAAGAGAAATATAAAAGTTTGGAAAACATGTTTGAGGGAATAACCAAGGAAAACCTCCCCAGCCTTGCTAGGGATCTAGATATCCAAATATAAGAAACTCAAAGAACAATTGGGAAATTTATTGCAAAAAGACCATCACCTAGGCATATAGTTATTTAAAGTCAGGTTATCTAAAGTCAAGATGAAGGAAAGAATCTTAAGGGCTATGAGGCAAAAGCATTAGCTAACCTATTACCAAAAAAAAACCTATCAGATTAACAGAAGATTTCTCAGCAGAAATCCTACAAGCTAGAAGGGATGAGGATCTTATCTTTAGCCTTTTTAAACAAAACAGTTGTCAGCCAAAAATTTTGTATCCACCAAAACTACAATTCATAAATGAAGGAAAGATACGTTTTTTTTTTCCAGACAAACAAATGCTGAGATAATTTGCCACTAACAAGCCAGCACTATAAGAACTGCTAATAGGAGCTCTAAATCTTGAAACAAATCCTCCAAATACACTAAAATAGAATCTCCTTAAAGCATGAATTTCATAGGACCGATAAAATATTAACACAATGATAAAAAAAAAAAGCAAGGTATTCAGGCAACAAATAGAATGATGACTAGAATAGTACATCACATCTCAATACTAACATTGAATGGAAATGACCTAAATGTTCCACTTAAAATATATAAAATGGCAGAATGGTTAAGAACTTAGCAACCAAGTATCTGCTGTCTTCAAGAGCCTCACCTGACACGTAAGGGACTCACATAAGGTAAAGGGGTGGAAAAGATATGCCATGCAGACACCAAAAGAAGGCAGGAGTGGCTAGTCTTATAGCAGAGAAAAGAAATTTTAAAGCAATAGCAGTTAAAAGAGATAAAAAGGGATATTATATAATGACAAAGGACAAGTCCAATGGGAAAATATCACAATCCTAAATATATATGCACCTAACACTGGAGCTCTCAAATTTATACAGCAATTACTACTAGACCTAATAAATGAGATAGACAGCAACACAAAAATAGCGGGGTACTTCAGTGTTCCACTGAAAGCACTAGACAAGTCATCAAGGCAGAAAACAATAACAACAAAAATGGACTTAGACTATATCCTACAACAAATGTACTTAATCAATATTTATAGTAGTGTCTTCTACCCAACAACTGCAGAATATATGATCTATTTATTAGAATGAATAAGATAGATAATAGGATAGGCCACAAAACAAGTGTCAACAAATTTAAGAAAATTAAAATTATATCAAGTATTCTCTCAGACTACTGTAGAATAAAATTGAAAATCAATTCCAAAAGGAACCCTCAAAACCATGCAAATACATGGAAATTAAATGATATGCTCCTGAATGATCACTGGGTCAACAATAAAAAGATGGAAATTAAAAAATTATTTAAACAGAAAAATAATAGTGACACAACCTCTCAAAACCTCTAGGATACAGCAAAAGCAGTGCTAAGAGGGAAGTTCATAGCATTAAATGCCTATATCAAAAAGTCTGAAAGAGTAAAAATAGACAGTCTAAGATTATACTTCAAGGAACTAGAGAAACAAGAACAAAGCAAACCCAAATCCAGCGAAGAAAATAACCAAGATCAAAGCAGAGCTAAATGAAATTGAAAGAGAAAAAGAAATATAAAAGATAAATGAAATAAAAAGCTGGTTATTTGGAAAGATAAATAAAATTGATTGACCATTAGTGAGATTAATCAAGAAAAAAGAGAGAAGATAAACAGCTAAATTAGAAATGAAATGGGAGATACTGCAATCAATACCACAGACATACAAAAGGTCATTCAAGTCTACTATGAACATCTTTATCTGCATTAACTAGAAAACCTAGAAGTGATGGATAAATTCCCGGAAATATACAGCCCTCTTAGATTAATCCAGAAAGAAATAGAAACTCTGAACAGACTAATAACAAGCAGCAAGATTGAAATGGTAATTAAAAAGTTGCCAACAGATAAAAGTCCAGGACCAGAAGGATTCACATCTGAATTCTATCAGACATTTAGAGAAGAATTGAGATCAATTCTCTTGACACTATTACAAAAGATAGAGAAAGAGAGAATCTCCCCTAAATCACTCTATGAAGTTATTATCACCCTAATACCAAAACCAGGAAAGGATATAACAAAAAAAGAAAACCACAGACCAATATCTCCGCTAAATATATATTCAAAAATCCTCAATAAAATGCTAGCTAACAGAATCTAACAGCATACCAAAAAGATAATCCACCATGATCAACTGGGTATCATACCAGGAATGCAGGGATGGTTTAACATCTGCAAGTCAATAAATGTATTACACTATATAAAAAGAATTAAATGCAAAAATACATGATTACCTCAATAGATGCAGAAGAAGCATCTGACAAAATCCACCATTGCTTTATGATTAAAACCCTCAGAAAAATTGGCATAGAAGGGACATACCTTAAAGTAATAAAAGTCATCTATGACGAACCCCAGCAACATTACACTGAATGGGGAAAAGTTGAAAGCATTTCTTCTGAGAATTGAAACAAGACAAGGATGCACACTTTCACCACTTCTATTCAGAGTATTACTGGAAGTCCTAGCCAGAGCAATTAGACAAGAGAAAGAAATAAAGGGCATTCAAATTGGTAATGAGGAAGTCAAACTGTCACTGTTTGCTGTTGACATGATTGTATACCTAGAAAATTCTAAAGACTCTCCAAAAAGCTCTAGAACTGGTAAATGAATTCAGTAAAGTTTTAGGATACAAAATTAATATACACAAATCAGTAACTGCTATACACCAACAGTGACCAAGCTGAATATCAAATCAAGAACTCAACCCACTTTATGATAGCTGCAAAAAAAAAAAAAAAAAAACCAACTTAGGAATGTACTTAACCAAAGAGGTGAAATATCTCTATGAGGAATACTACAAAACACAGCTGAAAGAAATCATAGATGACACAAACAAATGGAAACGCATCCCATGCTCATGAATGCATGGAATCAACATTGTGAAAATCGGCATACTGCCAAAAGCAATGTACAAATTCAATGAAATTTCCACAAAAATATTGCCATCATTTGGCTGGGTGCGATGGCTCACGCTGTAATCCCAGCACTTTGGGAGGCCAAGGTGGGTGTATTGCTTGAGTTCAGGAGTTCAAGACCAGCCTGATCAACATGGTGAAGCTCCGTGTCTACTAAAAATACAAAAAATAGCCAGGCATGGTGGTGGATGCCTGTAACCCCAGTTACTTGTGAGGCTGAGGCAGGAGAATCACTTGAACCCAGGAGGTGGAGGTTGCAGTGAGACAAGATTGCTTCACTGCACTCCAGTGTGGGTGACAAAGTGAGACCCTATCTCAAAAAGAAAACAAAGCAAAGCAAAAAACCCACCATCATTCTTGACAGAGGTAGAAAAAGCAATCTTAAAATTCATATGGAATCAAAAAAGAACCCGCAGAGCCAAAGCAAGATTAAGCAAAAAGAACAAATTTGGAAACATTATATTACCCGAATTCAAATTATATTCTAAGGTCATAGTCACCAAAACAGCATGGCACTTGTATAGAAATAGGCATATAGACCAATGGAACAGAATAGACAACCAGAAATACAACCAAATACTTACAGTCAACTGATCTTCAACAAGGGAAACAAAAATCGAAAGTGGAGAAAAGACACCATATTTAACAAATGGTGCTAGGATAATTGGCAAGCAGTGCATAGAAGAATGAAACTGGGTCCTTATCTCTCATTCTATATAAAAATCAGCTCAAGATGGGTGAAAGACTTAAATCTAAGACCAAAAACCTTAAAAATTCTGGAAGATAACATTGGCTTAGACAAAAACCTCATGGCCAATAACCCAAAAGCAAACGCAAAAAAAAAAAAACTAAACAAAACAAAAAAGATAAGGAGATGGGACTTAATTAAACTAAAAGCTTCTACACAGCCAAAGAATTAATTAGCAGAGTAAATGGACAATCCACAGAGTGGGAGAAAATCTTTACAATCTATACTTCTGATGAAGAACTAATATCCAGAATCTATAAGAAACTCAAATCAAGAAGAAGAAAACAAACAATCCTATCAAAATACTGGGCTAAGGACATGAATAGACAATTCTCAAAAGATCTATAAATGGCCAACAAATATATGAAAAAAAGCTCAACATTACTAATTATCAGGAAAATGCACATCAAAACCACAATACGATACCACCTTATTCTTGCAAGGATGGCCTTAATAAAAAAAAATAAAAAAATAATAGATGTTGGTGGAGATGTGGTGAAAAGGGAACACTTCTACACTGTTGGTGGGAATGTAAAGTAGTACAACCATGATGGAAAACTGTGGAGATTCTTTAAAGAACTAAAAGTAGATCTACCATTTGATCCAGCAATCCCACTCCTGGGTATTTATCCAGAGGGAAAGAAGTCATAATATGAAAAAGGTACTTGCACACCCCTGTTTATAGCAGCGTAATTCAAAATAGTAAAAATATGGAACCAGCCCAAATGCCCATCAATCAATGAGTGGATAAAGAAAATACATACACATACCATGAAATACTACTCATCCATAAAAAGGAATGACATAATACAATTCACAGGAACCTGGATGGAATTGGAGATTCCATTATTCTAAGTGAAGTAACTCAGGAATGGAAAAACACACATTATATGTTTTCACTCCTAAGTAGCAGCTAAGCTGTGAGGACACAGAGACATAATAATGATACAATGCATTTTGGGGACTCAGAAGATAGAGTGAGAGGAGAGTGAGGGATAAAAGTCTGCACATTGTGTGCAGTGTACACTGCTCAGGTGATGGGTGCACCAGAATCTCAGAAAACACCGCTAAAGAACTTATTCATGTAAACAAACACCATCTGTTCCCCCAAACCTTATTGAAATAAATTTAAAAAGCCCAAAAGTAAATATTAAAACAATAATAATCATCAAAATCACTTCCCAATTAATTTAAAACAGATGCCACATTTTAGAATTTGACTTGCCCTTTTAAATTTTTATGATTTAAATCGCTATTTTGGAAATTATCTTTTGCCAATCTTTAAAATATTGACTGTTGCTATAAAAAACAAGGCATGCCCATCCATTTAAGTCATTCATAAAGGTGTATACTTCCTGGTCGGTGTCATACCTGGAGGTTGCTAATTTTGTAGTTCATGTCAATCTGCCGGTTAGTCCATTATCCTTATAAAGTTGTGTTTTTGTTGGTGTTTTGGTCATTCAGATCAGTACTGTCTTTAGAAATGTGGCAAGAGGGGTCCCTGCTCTAGGCCTGGTGCTTCAGGCTGTATGCCTTGGCTCCAAGGACCTGGCCCACCAAGCCTGAAATTCCCTTCTAGAAATCATTTTAGTATGCAGGACTCACAATTCCTTACAAATTGACCCTATCCAACTTCTAGTACCAGCATGGCCCTGACCCCCTAAAGACACATTGCAGGACTACTGAGTGTACCCTGGGCGTGAAGGTTGGCTAAGACAAGATGAAGGCAAGGGGGAGGGGTGGGAGATCACCTGTCTGTGCAGGAGGCAGCTGATGGTGTGGAAGGAGCCACTGTGTGGCAAGACAGGGGACTGAAGGCCTGACTGGGGTAAGAGAAAGCTCTGTATCCTGGAATCTCATTGAACTCATTTCTGTAATACATACATGCACAATCACCTAAAGACCACAAAACAATCCTACTGTCACTTCTTTTCAGTATTACATCATTTTCCCACAGCTTAAAAGGCTGTATATGAAAATTTAATAGTCCGTATATGGAGCTGAGAATATATGTGATATGTTTTTAATGTTTTTCTTTTCTCTTTTCTTTTAAAAGTTAGATTTAGAAACCCGCATACTTATAAAAATAAATCTTTAATACAAAATTGGGATGGACTAAACTTTGCTGGAAAATGAAAAGAGAAATAAAGCAATATTAATATCCAATGAAGAAAGATTCAACGCAAAAGCAAATCTAAAGGACAGAAAGGTTATTTCATATTGATGGCATAGAGTCCACAATGAAAATTTGATCACCTTCAAGGAGAATACTGAAGGATATAACACAAAATCTCTTTTCATTGCCTAGGAATATTGACTCTAATGCCAATAATAACATAATAACATAAGATATTAAAATCATCAATTGATCACAAAGACTACTTCCAGTTCTATTGGTTTGTACTTATTTATTGAAAAAATACATTGAGATATTAAAATTGAGATATTAAATAGTATTAAAATGCTCAAAAGGGTTACAAAACTAACCATTCCCCAAGAACAGTAAACTTTAAAATCCCCAACAGAGAAATTATGCAATTCAATATATTTAACCACAATGAATAAAAGTTAAGGTTGCTACTATAAACTTAAAACAAATTACATGAAAATTTACAAAAAAATACCAAGTAAAAAAACACACTCTCTGAAATAACCCTTTGGTTAACATTGAGAGGTAGTCATTGGGGCTAACGTGAAAATTTGCAGCAAAGGAGGACAAGAATAGCTTACTAAATAAGCTGATTGTGTAAAAAACAGTTAAGCCAAATTTGTTTTTTGTTTTTTTTGAGATGGAGTTTCCCTCTTGTTGCCCAGGCTGGAGTGCAGTGGTGTGATCTTGGCTCCCTGCAACCTCTGCCTCCCTGCTGAAGTTGTTCTCTTGCCTCAGCCTCCCGAGTTGCTGGGGTTACAGGCATGGAGCTCAAATCAGCACCATGCCCAGCTAATTTTGTATTTTTAGTAGAGATGAGGTTTCACCACGTTGGCCAAGCTGGTCTTGAACTCCTGACCTTAGGTAATCCACCCACCTCGGCCTTGCAGAGTGTTGGGATTACAGGCTTGAGCCACTGCGTCCGGCTTGAATTTGATCAAGATTTAAATCATTCAAACTTTTCTTTAAGTGCACTTTTTAGGCTGATACATTTCCTTACGTATGACTTACAATGTTGCATTCAGGAAAGATATCAAGAGCTATAGCACAGTCCTAAGGATAGCTATGGGGGCTTCTGTGAACAAGCAGCTTTTTAGCATTTTTCAGGATACTACAAATGATATTAGGGTTGCCTAACTTTTGAAGCCATTGTTCTACAACTCAGCGGTCACATAATTTAGTTTTTAGTTATGCTAAAACACTGTAATGTTGATTGTTTTCACATGAGCCAAAGATTTGGACTGACACACATCAGTTACATAAAATAAGAGAGCAAACTTATAATATAGTCATATCCCTTCACACCAATTTTCCTGTCTCCCTGCAATCTCTTCCTGCCTCCAGTTTTTCCTTTGTTCCTTCTCTTATTTCTTTGTTTCTGACTTATAGAATCCAATGTGGCTTCCTCCAAAAACCTGAAATCTGATTTCATTTGTATCCCTGTGTCTCACAGAACTAACTTACAGTCTTAACAATTTAATCGGTTCCAAGCAACCTACAAAGCAACAGAATATTAGTTTTCAAAGCTTGACTGTAGAGAAGAATAAAGATGTTATCCAGAATAAGTTTAGTTTTGAAACCTTCTCTTCTCTAATTATTTTAAATTCTGTAACTTATGAAAAAAATTCCATTAAACAATTTTTTTCTCAAAAGTATTTATTGTATAGCTTTTACAAAAATAGTTTAACAAATCCTTATTGAGAGTTGTTTACAGATGGATAAAACACAAGCTACGTAAATGACTTCTCATCCTTTATGAGCCATGTCACTACGGAAGACTCTGGTCTTAACATCCTGGTCTCATCTTCAGAACTGTGGGACATTGCCTTTGATTCCAAATGTGCTTACTCAACTGCCTGGACTTTTCCTATTGGCTCTTATTACTGACAAAGGTTAAAGGCCAAAGAAGAAAATGGAAGAAAATTATCTATTCCTATAATCTACAATGTATTTATCAGAACACTAATTTTGAACAAATACTAATTTGGTGATTTGGTTTCAAAGTGTGCACAAATTTTACCAGAAATGATTTTAGTTATCATATGAACGCCTTTCAAAAAGAAATTGCTCAGTAGATCTCCACATTTGTGTTTTAAAATGGCCCTAAGTGTATAGCAATGCAAAAGACAACCACGAAGAAGGGTATCCTGTTAAGTGAAATACGCCAGGCACTGAAGGACAAATAGGGTATGATCTCACGCAGGGAAGGGTATGATCTCACGCAGGGAGAATCTAAGACAATTGAACCCATAAAAGTAGAGAATAGAGTAGTGGTTACAAGAGGCTGGGTGGTTGGCGGGGGTTGGGCAGGGGGGAGTTGGGAAGATGTTGGTCAAAGGACACAAAATTGCAATGAGGTAAGAGGAATAACTTCAAGGGATCTATTGTGCAGCCTGGCGACCACAGTTAACTGAGTGTTACAGTCCTGAAAAACGCTAAGAGTGGCTGTAAAGTGTTCTTAGCACACAAACGATCACACGTGAGGTGATGCATGTTATTAGCTAGATTTAATCATCCTGCAGTGCTTTTACAATACACACTTCAAGACATCATGTTGAACACAATAATACATGTAATTTCATCTGTCAATTTAAGAGTAAAAATAAATAACAAAAAATAAATTGTATTTACTTTTATTTATTTTTTGAGATCGGGTCTGGAGCTTGTCACTTAGGCTGAAGTGCAGTGGCACTGTCTCAGAGCACTGTAACCTCCGCCTTCTGGGTCCAAGCGATTCTCCTGCCTCAGCCTCCTGAGTAGCTGGGATTACAGGCGCCCACTGCCACACCCAGCTAATTTTTGTATTTTTAGTGATGGAGTTTTGTCATGTTGGCCAGGCTGGTCTCGATCTCCTGACCTGAAGTAATCTACCCACCTTGTCCTCCCAAAGTGCTAGGATTACAGGCATGAGCCACTGTGACTGGCCAAAAGAAGGAAAATAAATAAATGAATAAATAAATAAATAACGTGAGTGAAATTCTCTTCATGAAAAATAAAAATAACCTACAAACCCAACCATTCAAATGGGTATACAAATGTCTTGTCTTTTCTATGCATAAAATATGCATGTAGTCAAAATATAATTTTTATTTCTTTTATAATATTCAGCTCATCTAATATTTATTGTATAATTAATAACAATTTCTTCCTAAAGTTGATATTTATAGAACACAAGATGTATGAGAATGAGATGTTTTCTTTTTCTTATTTCTTTTAGAATTTTAAGATGAGACCATGAAGTTATAGAGTTTACTATAATGTCCTGGATCATAAAGATAATAGGTCATTTATTTAGCTTGCATTTCATCCCCATGTAAGAGAAGCTTAAGAAGGATCTGTGTGGTTTTATTTCTGTCTATTCCATTCTTCATAATAAAATCCTCTAAGAAAATTTCTCTGGAATTAAAATCAACACAAACACCACACAAAACAGCATCTCAAAACTTTACTACAATTTCTAAAACTAAGAAAGAAAATTATAAATCACCTTACAGTTTTTCTCTCTGCCTACAATTTTTCCCAAGTCTAATCTGTTCAACACATTTCTGTACGAGTGATTTTTTTTTTAAACATCCATTTGGCCATATAACTTTCCTTCAGAGCTTGAGGTGTTTCTACATTACACACAGAATACAGCCCCAGCTCAGACACAACACTCAACTCCTCAGAATCTGCTCTCCATCTTTGCTTCTGACTAACCTGCCCTTTCTCCCTCCTACGCCAGTCTGAGCACCAGGCTACTTGAGGGCGCCGAATCCTTGCCAAAGTCTTCCTCCTCTCTTTGGCATCACCCAGTTGTCCTTGTTGTTGGTTTTTCCATTCTGATCTGCTCATTTTCTGCTCAGCAAATGTCTACTTACACCTCAAGGCTCAAGAACTACATCTTTTAAAAGCCTTCTCTGATCCATCTGGACTGAAAGGACTCTCCATAAAAAAAAAACAAATGATGGAGTGCTGCATGCCAGCTGTGTGCCAGGGTTGCTGTGGGCTTTCCCATGCTGCAGCTTAATCCTCAAAGCCAGAGGGTGCAGTCAAGTTAATCCTAACCACCAACAAGAAGAGGGGCTTTGGAAGTGTTGAGCTGACTCAACCCGCTGTCATTCAGCTGATTGCATGAGACCTCACGCTATTTTCAGAACACTTCTATTAAGGCTATTGATGTGTGTTTTATTGGCTCTTCTTCCTCTGTGAAATCCTTGAAGCCTTGGTCTGGAGAGACTTTATCATGCACATCAGGTCAATTCTAATAGTGAAAGGAGATGAGTCCTTTTAATAATTAAATCGGATTAATGTTCATAGCATTCAGAACTTTCTTAGGTAAACAGGAATGCATGATTAACCCTGTGTTATGAACTGAGTGTTTGTGTACCTCCAAAATGTGCATGTTGAGGCCCTATCCTCCAGTGTTACGGTATTTAGAGATGAGGCCTTTACAGAAGTAATTAAGGTTAAAGGAAGTGGTAGTGGTGGAACCCTGAGCTGATAGGACTGGTGTCCTCATAAGAAGGCACACTGGAATTGTATTCTCTCTCTCTCATAGAAAGGCCCTGTGAGAACTCAATGAGAAGGCAGCCATCTGAAGTCAGGAAGAGAGTCCTCATAAAGAACCAAATTGTCCAGCCCCTTGATCTTGGATTTCTAGCCCCAGAACTGTGAAATATAGATTTCTAGCCTAAGAACTGTGAAAAATAAATTTCCACTGTGTAAGCCACTCAGACTGGGGTATTTTGTTATGGCAGCTCTAGCAGATTAAGACACTTTCCTAGGTCATATATTATTTATTATTGTGTCTATCATTAAATCTACTTACTATGCCACTATATAATAGGCAATCAATATATGTCATCAAATAAAATAATTAAAATTAAAAGCATGTAAAAAGTACAATAGAATTAAAGAACCATTCTATTTTCAAAACTTAACCTCAACATGTTAAAAGATAAAATTCTATTTTTACTTTAGGGTATACCTACTATTCATTTTTGTGAAGAAAGAGAGATGTTATTCATAGGTCATAAATATTTATATCAATCCCGAAGCCTTTGGAAATATTTTCAGTACAACTTTAAATCTGAATTCTGGAATAAAATACTGAATTGGGAGTCAGCAAATTTTTTGAAAGAAGATTATTTCGTTAAATAGAATAAACATATAAAAGTGAGAAACACACATGTGCCTCGGGTCGGGAAGCTGAGGAGGGTCATTTGGATGAGAGAGGCCTCGGGCATGGGACGGGAGGCAGAAAAGCATCAAACAGAAGGTCCTTAATCCAGGGAGGTGGTTCAGGGTGCTGCCTCTGTGCGGGTGCTGCTTACCCAGCTGCCCTCGGCTTCCCATCATTTCCCAAGCCTGGCATGAAGTGGGCTGCGATTCCATTCATTGGGCTGACAGGAGGGAAAGGGCAGCTGGGAAAGGTTAGGGCAGTAAGACAGGATCATGATAAGAAGGTGTGTTCTCAAGTGGGCTTGTGGCTTTTTCACAGCTCTGTCTCTGCTCCTACCTAAATGTCAGTTTCTTTATTCACAACTACTGTTTCTAGCTACTGTTGATGTCTCTTCAGTTCCTTTCACATATATCCTAAAATCTATCTGGAATAAATTACTCTTAGGACATATTTGGCATCTAAATTTGGAAGAAATAAGCATCCTTCAAGGTTATAAATAAAAGCATGTATTTAAACAGCCTTTGCCATTATCGAAAGTAAAAATTATATTTTGAATGACTTTAGAAGCTTTGTGATAAAATTCTAATTATCCTTGATGCAAAACATCTAAATGCTAATTACAAAATATTCTAAAGTGTATTCACTGTCACTTGATGAAAGTGGCCTTTTATTGTTAATCGTAGTGTTAAACAATTCTTAGAACAATACAATAATAAAATTTTAAAAATCTCTAAAACATACAAAATGTGAAAACTAATAAATTAATAAAATACTTATTAAGTTGATAGGCTAAACACTGTTTTTCAAAATGACTGAAAAACAAACCTATTGGGTGTAGTTTTATTTTGAGGTAAGGAAGCCTGTAATACAGTAAACCCTGAATCGCTGCTGGAAAGAGTCCAATTCAATATCTTGTTGATCTCAAAAAATAATTTTGTGCTCTAATTAAATTCATGATTTTAAATTAAAAGTTGATATAAAAAAACACCAGGGTATTTCATAATGCAAAAAAGAGAAGGGAAATTAGAACTGGGAGAAAAAAATGATGACTCTTGCTGGAGAAAGAGAATGGCCATGAGGAAGGTGGTCGCTTTGTTATTTATTACTGCAGATGGCAATTTTGTTTAAGGAAGGAAAATATTAATGAATTGAATATCCAGACACACATTCAGATTGCCTGAAGTATTGGAGGCATTACTTTAAATATTATTAAAATTGTAAATTTACATGAAGAGTATTTTTGAAAGTTATCCTCTAAAACCTAGAATTGACTTCTATAATAAACCACATATTAAAAAGGTGACTAAAACCTTTGAAAAACAACATGTTTGCCTATTTTGGAAAGAAATTTCAAAATTAAAACTCAGCAAATTAAATTTGTAAATTAAAACTCAGCAAAATCAAATAAACACAACCATATACGATTTTTGATCAAACAAGCAGTTTTAGATCAGAGGTCTTTAAGCATATGATTTACTTAAAATATTCTGAGAAAATTTCCAAAGAAAATTCTGGACACCTTGTTGAGTAGCTATTATAAGGTAACCCAGGAATGTCTATTGTGACCAAGCAGTGAAGTAACGCTGGAAGTTAATTTTCCTTTCACTGCGGATCAAATGTCTGTGAGCCTCCTTCTCATTCACATGTTGACACCCAATCTCCAATGTGATGGAATTTGGAGGTGGGGCCTTTGGGAAGCAATTCAGTTATGAGGGCACAGAAACCTCATAGATGGGATTAGCGCCCTTTTATAAAAAGAGAGTCCAGAAAGCTGCCTTACCCCTTCCTCCATGTGAGGACACAGCCAGGAGGTGCCCAATATGAACCAGGAAGAGAGTCCACAGGAAACACCAAATCTGCTAGCACCTTGCTCTTGAACTTCCAACCTCCAGAACTATAAAACATAAATGTCTGTTGTTTACAAGCCACCCAGTCCATGGCATTTGTTACTGCAGTGTGACTAGACTGAGACACCACTCCTGTTCCATCTGAGCAGAAAGCAGTTGAGGGCTGGTTTGGTGATTTTCCTCCATCAAATGCTCAGGGAGCCAGGATCCTGCATTTTCCCAGTTCCCTGCAAAACTTCAGCCTTCTTATCCCCATTTCAAACAACATCAAGAACACTTTTTGAAAGTTGGAAAGGCAGGTTCTCTTTCCATTAGCCATAACTTCATCACAGGCCACACCCATAAAAAATTTCAAAAATGTAACCTTTGCCTGGGGAGTGGGCATGTGCCACCTTGACTTTTGGTTTGTTAGGCAGTAAGGATTATCCAGCGAATTAAGAGGTCAATCAAATAAGTTTGGATATTTTACCTCCTCCTGCTCTTTTCTGTAGATAAGAATATTTAGCTTAAAGGGTTAACATCTCAGAAAAAGTATTCTTCAAAATCCCCATCTAACTGATGTTTCTATTATACATCATTCACGCATAAAAATGTTGCTTTTTGTCTTACACTACACTATAAAACTATTTCTTTTAACTTAGGGATGTAAATATTTAACATATTGAATAAATAAATTTCTTTTTATAATACTGATTTTGAAATGTAATCACAATCTTCAAATTTTTATGGAATACTATTAGGATTCAATTGATATATTTGACTAAATTATGGCTATATATGTCAACTCAAATGTATTTGTTTGGAAATTGAAAGCTAATCCATGAGAAGGATTAAGTATGCTAGAATTACTTTTCCCAGAACCTCCTTCCCTGCACGGTATAATTGGATGGAGCCCACCAGGTACAGAAGCAGCAGAGCCGATGTGTTCTGGTTTATCCTCCCTTCCTGAACTTTCTCTCCAACTCTACTTTGACCTGGATTTCAACAAGAAGAAGGAGCCACAACGCCCCTCTGGGCCACGCCACTCCAGCAGCTGGAAGTACTGACCTTCTGGTGAGTTCTATCTAGTTCTTCCTTCACCAGGGCTGGCGGACATCTTGTCGCTGATCCTTCCCAGATAGTTACTTCACCAAATCCACCCACAGCTACATGAGGACCATTTCCTATCAGAATGTTTTATTTCATAACATTCTATAACCTCAGCTTCCTCCTTCTACCAATATTCACTATCTATAATGCAGAGGTTTCTATGTAGTATAGGTAAAGGTAATCTTAATTGAAACAATTTCAAAACCTATGATTCTCACTGCTTTATGTGGCATGTGAAGGGAATTCAGCAGTGGTGTCTATTTCTTGTGATAGGCAACAGAACATAATCTTAAGAACATTGTTTCTACTTGTATAAATCAAGATACACGCTCGTTTACCTATCCTAATTTTGTCTTTATTTTTCAATTTTGGTAAAATACCTAGCTGTCGTATTTGCTCATAACAATGCATTTTATATCATAGCATCTAAAATACACAGCACTATAGGACTGGAAGATTTGCTTCACAGTTTTTCTTTAGTCAAAGTAAATTGGCCTCTCAATAAAACATCCTCCTTTCTCATAGACGATTACACTGTCAAGATAATCTATGTTACACTGTGGTAACAAGCAACTCAAAATCTCAGTGGCTTTCCACATTGTTTCTCACTCACACTATATATCTATAAGACATTGGCTGCCTCTGTTCCACATCATTTTGACATCAGCCTGGGCTTTGAAGCAGTATCAGTTCAAAGCAGGGGAAAAAGATATTTTTCCAGAAAGGGAATTCTTTCCTGGAAGAAAATATGTCACTTTCATTTCTTTTTATGGCCCAAAACAAGTTACAAGGCTAGGGCTGATGTTAATGAGATTGGGAAATAAAGTTGGTCTTCTATAACCATGGGTTCTTGTCCATGGATTCTACCAACCATAGATTGAAACTATTTAGAAAAAAATGTCACAGAGTCCCAAAAAGCAGTATTTAAATTTGCCATATGCCCAGTACTGTGTTGAATCCACTGGAATAAAGTGATATGTAGGCATTGTACTATTACAAGTAATCTAGAGATGACTTACAGTAAATGGATGTGTGTATGTTATATGGAAATACTGTGCTATTTTATAAGAGGGACTTTAGCATTCACAGACTTTGGTATCTGAGGGAGCGCCTAGAACCTATTCCCTACAAATACTGCTTCCCCAGGGAAGAGTAAGGGACACTTCACGTGTAATCAAACATTGTAGTCTATCTTTCTGGACATCATTTTGTTCCCCCACCACATTCAGAACATACACACTCCCTCATCTGCGGCAACAATCCCAAATTCCCAACCACGTCCTCCATCATGCAACCTGTCTCATCTAGTCTGGAGCCCATGAAGCAAACCCAACCTAAATGCCCCCCTCCTCTTTGTATTCAGGAGAACAACGGCAGGGATAGCACTACAATAAATTCTCCCACTGGGTACCTACCTGCCATCACTAGTCTGTAGCAATCCCCAAAACCTGCTAGGCAGAATTTGAGAGGCCCCTGTCCTTAAGGTGGAGAATATTCTTTGGGTCCTGACTGTACATTCTGGGAATAGACACTTTCCTCCCAGTATGCTTTTCCCTCCGTGGCCCGTGGCTCTGTTTTTGAAGATGTTCACTCTTCACCGTCTAACTTTGTTACATCTGAGAGGGCCATTGATAATGCACCCTCCCGTGGGACCAGATGTTCTTCTCAGTCTGTTCCTTGTCCTTTGAAGTTGGGCGAACCAAAGCTTATTTTAAGTTATGAAGCGTCAAACTCTCTTCTGGCTCAAACTGACTATTGGAAACACAATTTTCTCAAAAATGTACTTGCTTTCTCAATCCTTCCTGTGAGAAGCAGCAAATATTTTAACATCATAATATCATCTACCACAGAGATGGAGCTTATATTTTTCTTTTACATAGAGCCCCTGATGCACTCAATGTAATAGCTGTTCTACCTGCCTTTTATATTTCATTTTTATATCTGGCTGGGTTTTGCTGCTAGAAATAACATATGAAAAGCACTCGGAAATTACATCTTGCAGCTGATGTTCCCTAGAGACAGCATTCCTGACCCAAATAGTCATTCGGCTTATATCTGAACATAAACATGAATGGCGTCTCACAGCCTACTGAATCTGCTCACTCACTTTTATACCGATCAGCTGCTGGGATATAAATCTGCCTTCTCATAGTTTCCAGGCACCATCTTCCTTCCGCCAATTCATAAGCACACATAAATACAAACTATCTATAAACCATAGCGGACCTGTCAGCCTATCTCTTTACTGTGAACGGATAATATTGCGTAAAAAGAAGTAGCTACTAAAAGTGCATTTTTATATAACGTATTTTTCTTCCTTGTTTTTCTTTCAGTGTGTTCTAATCTGACATTTTCCTTTAAAGTGTGTGCCACAATCTAAATACTGATTTTTAGATACCCTTGGGTCACTGTAAAATTGAATGGAGCCACTATTCCCTTCATTTAAAATAACTACTTTTCCTGTAATCTCAGCACTTTGGGATGCCGAGGCGGGTGGATCACGAGGTCAAGAGATCGAGACCATCCTGGTCAGCATGCTGAAACCCCGTCTCTACTAAAAAAAAAAATACAAAAATTCAGCTGGGCATGGTGGCGCGTGCCTGTAATCCCAGCGACTCAGGAGGCTGAGGCAGGAGAATTGCCTGAACCCAGGAGGCGGAGGTTGCGGTGAGCCGAGATCGCGCCATTGCACTCCAGCCTGGGTAACAAGAGCGAAACTCTGTCTCAAAAAAAAAAAAAAAACTACTTTTCCATTTTTTTGCAGATTACACATTCACCACTGCGGGTTTTTGTTTGTTTGTTTTGTTTTGGCCACTTCATTGTTGAACTGATCGTTTTAAGGCATTATCTAAAATCCCATATTATTTGACTTGTCATTTAACAATTGCTGTATGTCCTTGCTACTGGCCCTGCACAGATTAGATGGTCATGTCTTTTATATTTTATTCAAATGATTGATAAAAGGTTGAAAAGGAGAAAGCCAAGGATAAAGCCCATGGTCCCTACTGGAAAGCACCTTAACTTCGACGTCTATCCATTAATCACCACTTGGGTTGAGTTTTTCAATCAGCTACTAATCCATCATTTTGATCTTGCACTTTTCTAAATCTTGTCCACAAATGCCCAGTCTGACATGATTTGTTTTTTGTGGGTCTATATTCACTGCCTCCTCTAAGGAACCATCTTTCAGCTTTAATGATGTGCTCCTTAGGCAAGAAGGCAATATTATACTACACACCAGCGGTAAGCAGAATCTTTGTCCAACTTTTCAAAGTGTAATTATTATTTGTCAAACCTTAAAAATTTGTAGAACTTTGCCAAGTTTTTTCAACACTTTTCAGGAATATGTTGATGAACTCATTGGCAAATTTTCTGAAAAACTTGGATAGTTCTGCTTCAGTAGACATTCAAAGAGGCTACGTGTACCACTAGAATTTCCTTCAACTATCTCAGGTTTCAAAATCTTTCTCACTAGTGTCCATTTCTTTTTGTTTTTCTCTGAGAATAATTCTAGAAACTATATTCTAATTTTCTCATTGTCAATCATCAGCATAACAAACTCTGTGGCATGTGTCATCCAGTCATTGCTGAGGTTGTCTTGAAGACAGCCATTACTTCACCTTGTCATTCTTGTAGTCAGTTTATTTTCAGAATCTGGATTAAACTAGAAAAGCAGTGTCTCAAAGTTTAGCTATTAGGGTGCTTCCAGTAAACGTAAAGAAGAGAAAAGGTCTTGTCATTGAAAAAAGACTGAACGTGAGCCCAAATATATTGGGCATCAGACTAACCCCCAAACTTTCTAGTTCTGTATTTGGAGAGGTCATAAGATTCTCTGACTTACAATTTGTTCTTTAAAATTATGAAAAAGGATTTTCTCATATGGACTACTGTAGCAATGAGAATTATATAAACTACCTTAAAGTACGATGTAAGTGGCAAATAAAGCTTCTTAGTATTGTTATTACTTGATAATTTAAAGTTGACATAAAACATAAGAATAAGAAAAGTAAAATAAAAGCAGTGTATTATTGAGAACTGAAGAAATAAATAAATTATATATACTGAGGATGGTTAGGTCATTGCTTTGTCTATATATTTAATTAATAACTGGGAAATAACCTATCCATTCTTATTTAGTAATTTGAATATATTAATAATACAAAAGCCAAGAAGAGTCAACAATGGCACCAATTGTGTATAAAAATCAGATATTCCGTTTAGTATTAATATGTCACTAATTAAGGTTTTGAGACAATTTCAGGTTTTTTTTAACTTCATAGGTCACATTTTAAATATTTTTGTAGCTTTTCAAATGTAAAACAATTAATTTATTTCACATTAAAATATATTTATGATGTTAAACTAGGAATATATTTTATTCAATCGTTTTTTCAATAATCGAGATTGAATGAATTTATAGTCAAAATATTAATTATGAAACTGACAGGATATTATAATTAATTTCATTTATGTTGATACTACTTAATTACTTGGAGTTAGGATTATCCAAAATTTTAAATTTTAAAGTGTGAAGTCACAGAAAATGTAACCAAGAAGATTTTTATTACAACATTGAATTTTGAGCCCCAAATATATGAAGCTGTTTCCCAGAGAGAGATTCACCTATAGAATTTTGTTTTTCTTATCTATTTTTATATTTTTGATAGTCTTTTTGTAGTTTATGTTCCCTGAGAAATGAGAAAAGTCACTGTTAACACTATTTCAACACATTCTGAGACATCAAAAGATAAAATCATAATAATAATGACGATGATAATATCTTTTGCTGTTCATTTAAAATTAATAGCTACTTTATAATTACTAATATTTAAATAACTAGTTGCTTCTTAAGTGGAACATGTATTTTAATTTCAAAGGCATTTAAATTAAAGGGAAGAGCTCTTTAATTGTACATTCATTACAAGCTAATCACTTTTCTAAAATATTGAAGCATAGTTGATTTTTAATTCTGAGACCTCTATAATTCAATTTAAATCAGCACTATTACTCTGAGTTACAATGATATTTAGTCACCTCATCATGATTATTTGATTTAGCCAAATTAAAGTCTGTTTCATGGTTTTGAGATACAATAATATGTGTCAAAGCACCATCAATAGAGTTAGTAAAACTCTTTACACAGTAGGACCTATTTGTGTCAGATTCAAACAATTCCTCCAGAACAGCCATGCAAATAGAAGAGGAAGAGTGAGCTCCCATCATTTTTCTGTGTGAGACTAGAACGACAGCCATGTTGACAGTGATACGTGAGCATCTATGTTTCTGTACTCTACATGCAAGCTTGTATGCCTCTTAGCTGAGCCAACTTTTGAATACAGCTGTTTTTTGGTACCTGTGGGGTTGATTCCAAGACCCCTGTGGATACTGAAATCTGTGATTGCTCAAGTTTCTGATATAAATATATTTGCACCACATCCTCCTGTATAATTTGTTTTTTCTGGAATACTTATAACAACTAATACACAGTAAATTCTATGCAAGTAGTTATTGCACTATATTGAATTATAAGAATAAAGAACGTCTGTGTATGTTCAGTACAGACACATCATCCTTTTTGTTCTGAATACTTTCCATCCACGACTGATTGAATCTGCAAAATCAGAATCCATGAATATAGAGAGCCAACTGTAAACTAGTTATTTCTTTCTGTTCTGAGTATGATTAGTAAAACTTATCAAAAGTTTAACGTTTCCATGAAAGAAGAGAAAATTCCCCCTCCTCAGAAGACAAAAGTATAGAGAGAGTTATTTTGATTTTTTAAAACTTCTTTTCTTCCTCCTCCTTCAAAGAAGATTAGGATGGTGGGGGGAGGTCGGTGAGATGGGGGAGGGCATCCCAAGAGCTCTCCTCCCCCGGGAAGCTTGGCTTCCTCTACGACACAGGGATGGCTTCACCTCCGGCTGGTGCTTGTCCAAGACAGTCATACGAGGGCCATTTGGCCACACATCTCAGCCTCACTCTCCAATTAGCTTTAATTATATTTAAGCTATTATCTGTTTAGCAGCTTTAGCTTTACTATAATTTTATAATGTATATAACTATTTGTAACAATATTAACATGATATAATATTATTTTATTTAAGGCTTAATTTCATTTAAGCTATTATTTCTATTTTTATGATCCTTACACTTCAATTCTCAATTGACTTCAAGCTATAAGCAGACAGGAATGTAATAGAAATAACAGTTTCAATGAAGTTAAGGATTAAATAATAAAAGTTTTGAAAGTAGCTATGGTAATGGTTGCAAACCCACACCTCCTAACCTCCCTTCTGTAGAAATAGAAATTTATGAAATGTATAATACACATAGAAATAAAATAGAACAAAATATAGAATGGAGAAAATAAACCTATAATGTTTGTAGCTCACAATATAGATCAAGTGATGTATTTTGAAGGAATACTGTCATAAATGAAGATATATAACATAAATACTGGAAAATTCTTTAAAATATGTATGATTAGTAATACCATAGTGGCCACAATGGAATTGTTAAGAATAAAACAAATTTAATCCACAAAAGACAAGAACAGAGAAAGAAAGGGGTGAAAGAAGGGACTGGACAACACACGGTGGAAAACATTAATAAGGCGCTAGATATGACACAGCCACATTTATATTATATTAATTTTAATTGATAGAAATATTTGCATTATTTTTTGTCATCAGGTTTTTAACCTGTATATTTTTAAAGTGAATATGTGCATTATAAGAGCTTGAAAAACACAAGAAGCAAAGAGCAAACTCATTCACAACCACATGTAATTTACAGTTCGATGTGTCCTTCTAGGTCCTGTGTGTGTGTAGACACAATATCTAATTTTTATGGAGTTGAGATTGTATAGTTCGTATCATGCTGTTTTCACACATCATGTATATTTATCAATTAAAAAAATACCATATCTATGTGAGTATTTGGATAACCAAGAAGACACTACATCTCCTCAGTATACTCAGAAACAAAGTAATCTTGCCTTTTGTGGAAAAAGAAAATTTCATAGAAAACAAAAATGACCACAGCCCTCTGGATAAAAGTATTTGCAGCATTTTGATTCAAATACTAATTTTTCTGATTAAAATCTTCACTTAATGCTCAATTTAAAGTGAACCATAAAGCAACAATGTATACTAAGTATGTTTCCAAGATAATTCATTATCAGATCTATGCCATTCAGAATTCAGATATTAGCAAGAAAGTATATTTCCACTGAATCACTTAATGTATTCCTATGATACAGCCAAAAGAGACGCACATACATCACTGGCTATCCTCAAAATATAAATAAGAACACATTGCATACTCCTCCCCCGCTGTACTTCCTTTTACCTCTCTGCTGCCCACCTAATCAACAAGTCTTGACATACACTTCTTAGAGGTGGATTAACAATTCCATGTCCAATGCGCTCCTTTCCATCAGTTAAAACAAAAACAAATTTACAAGTTGGCTCATTCACTAGCTCTGCTTTCTATTAGACATTGCCACCTCAGGACATCTACAAAACTTACGGTTAGAATATAGTGAATTTTTCCACAATAAACACAGACCCTTTACTAAAAATGCTCATATAGACCTATGGTTGTCATCTGAAACCATTGTCCAGATATGGAGGTACTACAAAGAGCTCTCCCTTCACTCCTCTGCTTCGCCCTCTTCCACTATTCCAGTGACTGTGCACAAGACTATGTCCTGCTCCGAGAGGCAGAGTAACAAAGGTCACTCCTAGAAGACAGGCCTTCCTAAAAACTAACACAGGGCATTTATAAAGGGATGATTTTACTACCTCTACTTTTAACATACGTTGAGCATTAGGACTTGGACTTGTCTATCCTTTCATGAACTAAAATGAACTAAAATGCACATATAGAGCAATCATTAGATCGTCTGAACTAATTAAACTCATGGGGCAGAAACTTTCATTCTGCACACTTCCTCCCTCCCACCTGCCACCCCCCAGTGAACAGTCAGTATCTTTTTAAAATATATCTTTAAAAAAAAAACTCTCAGATTTTTTTAAAAATAAGGAAAAACCTAAGAAACCCACTCTCAGTATAAAGACATAGGTAATGTGAGATATTACCTTGAAATGATATGATGGCTCTGATTTGCTTAAAACGCTTCAACCAAAAAGGAAAAGAAAAAAAATATTTAAAAAGAGGAAAATGATATGATAATATTTTAAGTTTGGGGATCTGGCTGATGAATGTGTGGGTGAAAAAACTGATTTTTTTTTCTATTTTTGTGTTTGTTGAATTTGTTGTAATAAAATGCTTAAAATACACAACTATAGGCTCCCCTACCTCCTTTTAGTCATTGGCAAATCACAAATTATTTCTTATAAATTAAAGTAAATGCTAGCAAGGGCATAAGAAGCTCTATAGCAGAGGTAGGAATCCAATGGGATTTTCATAAGGGGACAGAGCTGAGAGTCCTACCATCTCAGAACTTCTCCTGATGACACAGCTAACAGGTACCACCACCTCAGAGCATAGGCCATTGAGGAGTAGCTGGGGACCCTGAGAACATGCCCTGCTCCAGGAAGAGCTCCAGAGGCCGGGCTGAGATAGAACTTGTTATGTGTGCTGCAAAGGGCACAGGCAGAACACCAAGACTCATCATAAAAGACAGGAGCACTATATAGAGGAGCTGATGCAATGTGACAAGGACTGACACGTGCCACGAAAAAAGGAATTTTAAAAACATTTTTGCTGGAAAATTCAAGAGATAAGTTCCGCTTTTTTGTGAAGATTGCTAATCTGATAGAAAATTAGTCTTTCAATCCTGGTGCCCATGATATTGTATATGTTACAGAGAAATAGCATTATATGAGGAAGGGAAGGAATGGAACTCTATGGCATTATAGAAACTTCTGCATCCACCATATCTGAATTGAGACTGAATCTGGGTGTTTTGGTTCATTTTGTTTCTTACTATCATTTAATCTGGGATTGCCACTTGCCACAAGTTATCATTTGAATTTTTGAGGCATTTTCTGGAATGTTCTGGGGGAGATGATCTGGAAATGAAGACTATCAGGCCTCAGTGTAGAAGTGAGATGCAATGCTGCAAAGTCCAGGGGCTGAAAGATGAGATCCTGTCCCTCTCTGCTTTCTTTTTATCTCCCAGGATGCTGACAGCCGGAATTGTGATTCCAGGCCAGAGACAGGGAATCATCATCTGAGGAAACTGACTGAGTCAAAATGAAGACCCATAGATACTGAGATGTATGGTTCCAGTAATGACTGGATGTAGCCCAACACAAAAACAGAACTTCCAATCAGATGTACAGGTCATTATATAATGTTAAATGGATAAATTCAGCAAGAGAATATAATAGTTGTAAATATATATATATGCACTCAACCCTGGAGGGCCTGGAGGATACATAAAGCAAATATTATTGGAGCTAAAGAGACAGTCAGACCCCAATACAATAATAGCTGGAGACTTCAACACTCTTCTTTAAGCTTTGGACAGATCATCCAGAGAGAAAACCAACAAAGAAATGGCAGACGTAATATGTACTATAGAACAAATGAACCTAATAGATATTTATAGAACATTTATTCCAACAGCTGCTGCAGAATACATATTCCCTCAGCACATGGATCATTCTCAAGGATAGGCCATATGTTAGGCCAAAAAACAAGTATTAAAAATTTCAGAAAAGCTGAAATAATAACAAGCATCTTCTTTGACCACAATGGAATAAGACTAGAAATCCATAGCTAGAGGAATTTTGGAAACTTTGCAAACACATGGAAATTAAACAAAATGTTACTGAAAGACCAGTGGGACAATAAAAAATTTAAAAAGAAACTAATAAATTTCTTGACCAAATGATAGTAGAAACACAGCATACCAGAATTCATGGGATGCAGTGAAAGCAGTACTGAAGGAAATTTATAGCTGTAAATGCCTGCATTAAAAAATAAGAAAAACTTCAAATAAATCACCTAACAATGCATCTTAAAGAACTAGAAAAGCAAGAGGAAGCTAAACCAAAATTAGGAGAATAAAAGAAATAAATGAAATCAGAGATAAAAAAGGAGACATTGTAACTGATACCACAGAAATTTAAACGATCATTAGCGGCTACTATAAACAACGATAAGCCAATAAATTGGAAAATCTGGAAGAAGTGAATACATTCCTAGACACATACAATCTACAAAAATCAAACCACAAAGCAATCCAAATCCTGAACAAATTAATAACAGGTAATAAAATCAAAGCCATCATAAAATGTCAACCAGTAGAGAAAAACCCAAGGCCCAGTGGCTTCACTGCTGAATGCTACCAAACATTTAATGAACTAATATCAATCCTGCTGAAACAATTTCAAAAAATAGAGAAAGAAGAAACACTTCCAAACTCAATCTACAAGGCTAGTATTACCCAGATACCAACATCAGAAAAAAAAAAAAAAAAAAAAAAAAAGGTCAGGTGCAGTGTCTCATGTCTGTAATCCCAGCTCTTTGGGAGGCCGAGGCAGGCAGATTGCTTGAGACCAAGAATTTGAGACCAGCCTGGCCAACATGGTGAAACCCTGTCTCTACCAAAAATACAAAAATTATCCAGGCGTGGTGGCACATGCCTGTGGTCTGAGCTACTTGGGAAGCTGATGTATGAGAATCGCTTGAACCAAGGAGGTAGAGATTCCAGTGAGCCGAGATTGTGCCATTGCACTCCAGCCTGGGTGACAGAGTGAGAGTCTGTCTACACAAAAAAAAAAAGAAAGAAAGAATAAACTACAGACCAATATCTCTGAGGAATATTGATGCAAAAATCCTCAACAAAATACTGGCAAACCAAATTCAACAATACATTAAAAAGATTATTCATTATGACCAAGTGGGATTTATCCCTGGGATGCAAGGATGGTTCAACCTATGCAAACCATTCAATGCAATACATCAAGTCAACAGAATGAGGGACAAAAACAATATAATCATTTCAATGAATGCGAAAAAAGCATTGGATAAAGTTCAACATTCCTTCAAGGAAAAACCCTAAAATACTGGGTATAGAAGAAACATACCTCAACATAATAAATGTCATATATGAGAGACCATTCAGTGTCATACTGAATGGGGGAAAATTGAAAGCCTTTCTTCTTAGACCTGGAACAGGATAAAGATGTCCACTGTCATCAGTGATTCAACCTAGTACTGGAAGTCCTACCTAGAGCAATTGGACAACAGAAAGAAATAAAAGGCATCCAAATTGGAAAGTAAGAAATCAAATTATCCTTGTTTGTAGATGAAAAAAAACTATTAGAACTGATAAATTCTGTAAAGTTCCAGGATACAAAATCAACATACAAAAATATCAACATTGAACAATGTGAAAATAAAATTTAAAAAATAATCCCATTTACAATAGCCACACATAAAATTAAATTCTTATGAATTAACCGAAGAAGTGAAAGATCTCTATAATGAAAACTATAAAATACTGATGAACAACATTGGAGAGAACACCATAGAAAGGAAAAATATTTTATGTTTATTAATTGGAAGAACGAATATTGTTAAAATGTCCATATTATCCAAAACCAACTATTATTATATAATACTACCATATTATTCAATGCAATCCCTATCAAAATACCAATGACATAGGAATAGAAAAAGCTATGCTAAACTTTATATAAAACCACAAAAGACCAAGAATAGCCAAAGGTATCCTAAGCAAAACGAAAACAAACCAACAAACATAAAACAAACTGGAGGAATTACATTACCTGTCTTCAAATTATACAACAGAGCAATAATAACTGAAACAGCATGGTACCAGCATGAAACAGATACATAGACCAATGGAACAGAATAGAGAACCCAGAAGCAAATCCACACACATACACTGAACTCATTTTTGACAAAGTTGCCAAGAACGTACACTGGGGAAAAGATAGTCTCTTCAATAAATGGTGTTGGGAAAACTGGATATCCACATGCAGAAGAATGAAACTAGATCTCTACCTCTCACCATATACAATAAGTCAAATCAAAATGAATTAAATACTTAAATCTAAGACTGCAAACTATAAAACCACTTCAAGAAAACATTGGGGGAACTCTATAGCACCTTGGTCTGGGCAAGATTTTTTTGAGCAACACCCCACATGCACAGGCAACCAAAGCAAAAATGGACAAATGGGATAACAGTAAGCTAAAAAGCTTCTGCACCGCAAAGGACACAGTCAACAAAGTGAAGGGACAACCCACAGAATAAAAGAAAATATTTGCACACTATTCCTCTGACAAGGGGTCAATAGCTAGAATAAGAAGTTCAAACAACTCTGTAGGAATACATATAACCTGATTAACAATGGGCAAAATGAGAATAGACGTTCCTCAAAAAGAAACATACAGATAGCAAGCAGGCATATGAAAAGGTGATCAACAGAATTGGTCATTAGAGAAATGCAAATCAAAACTACAATGAGATATCATCTCACTCCAGTTGAAATGGCTTATATTCAACAGCCAGGAATGTAAATTATAGTACAACTGCTATGGAGAACAGTTTGAAGGTTCCTCAAAAAAGTAAAAATAAAGCTACTATACCATCCAGCAACCCCACTCCCAGATATATATCCTCCAAAAAGGAAATCAGTATATCAATGTCATATCTGCATTCCTGGGTGTGTTGCAGCATGTTCACAATAGCCAAAATTTGGAAGCAACCTAAGTGTCCGTCAACAGATGAATGGATATAGAAACTGTGGTATATATACACAATGGAGTACTATTCAGCCATAAAAAATAAGATTATGCCATTTGCAACAACATGGATGGAACCAGAGGTCATTAAGCGAAATAAGAGAGGCACAGAAAGACATGCATTGCATGTTCTTAATTATCTGTGGGACCTTAAAATCAAAACAGTAGAACTCACAAAGAGAAGGAGCAGGATGGTTATCAGAAGTTGGGAAGTGGGGTGGGGAAATCGAGGATGGTTAATAGGTACAAAAAAACAATTGGAAAGAATGAATAAGACTTAGTATTTTATAGCACAACAGGGAGACTATAGTCAACAAAAATGTAATTGTACATTTAAAGATAACTAAAAGAGTATAACTGGATTGTTTGTAACACAAAGGATAAATGCTTGAAGGGATGGATACCCAATATTCTGTGAAGTAATTATTATGCACTGCATGCTTTTACCAAAATATCTCATGTATTCCATATATACACATGCTAGGTACTCACAAAAATAAAAAAAAATTAAAAAGGTAGATATATAAAAAGTAAAGAGTGAGTTAGACTTTTCAGATAGGTTAGAGTTCAATAAATTTGCAGCCCATACATCCTTCCTCACTAGTCTTTTGGAGTATGGGAGCAGGCTATGTCAAGGCAGACGAGCATGGAAGCAAGGGACCCAGCACAGCAGAGAGCAGGAGGATTTCACAGCAATGATGAAGGGAAATCTCCAGACAGCAACTGTGCAGTAGACCGGAAATAAACAGACTATACCAGAACAGTGGAAGAAGGACCTGGAAGAAATGTTCCTAGGTAAGTAAAAAGGGAACACATGGACGTGCCTGCCTGTCCTAAGAGGAAGTTTGAGTACTTCTCTGTATTGGGAAAGGAATGGCCAACAGCTATGAGGATGACATGGAAAATTTTAAAGCATAAGACTACTGCATCTATACAACTGTATTAATGTATCTCCTTGAAAAAAGGAAAAATGGACAAATTGGATCATATCAAGTTGAAAAGTTTCTGCACAGCAAAGGATATGTAAATTTCCTTGAAAATCCATTAATAGCATACAAAATAGTAAAGCAACCAATTTAAAAGCTATTTAAATATAAATATCAATTTAAACAAATTGAGCCAATAAAGGAAGAGAATTTGCCTATTTGGACTGGTGCTTGATAGAACCATATTTTTATTTTCCATAGAAAGACATTAATTGCTAATATTTGCAATCTAATAGTCTAACAATATCAGTAAATGGATATTCCTTAGATAAAGTCATGTTATTTAAGAAAACATGAAAGTCAGGGGTGAGGCTTAAAGGAAGTGACAGACACACAGGCAGCCCTAAAGCAGGGGGCCGACACAGTGAGCACAAGGAGGGCATATTTGGTGTAGGTGAATGCTGCCGTGTGTGTAAGTGGAGGAATGGAGTTTGGTGACATGATTAATAGAGACAGAAAGTCAAGAAGAAGCTAAGAAGGTGTTGATTTGGGAACTACTTAAAATATGTTCAAGAAGATTGTGGAACTTCAAAGTTAATGAGTATAGAATTTGAAAATTTTGACCTGTAGACCAAAGAGCGATTTTGCCCCAGTACTATGAATATGGAAGTCCTTTGAGACTAGACTATATCGGAAATGAATTAACAGATATAATTGATTGCATGAAGTCTTTGGAGAGAATATACAGATTAAAGGAAGAGTTAAAGAAAGGGTCATGAGTAACATCAACTTTTTTTGGATGGGCCCAGTAATAGGAGCAAGTCACCTAAGGACTCCTGGAAAAAGATGGGATAATACAGATAAATGAGGATGATGTCACCAAAGATACGAGGTATACAAAATAAAGAAGTTTTATCTGTCTATTCTGGAAAGACATCAGGCAGCTATAAGGTGCCCAGAGAATGTCTGTGGAGAGAAGGGATTAATGAAGAATCAATGAAGTCAACAATGACACAGCAAGACCAGCCAGGACAACAGTGATGAAATCACTAGGAACTTGATGCTTGCAACGCCAGTTGAGTGCTTTATGCTCAAGGCAAACTGCAGAGAGGACTGAATATAAAGGGGGGAGAAGTGGCTTCTCATGAAGAGCAGACCCCATCCCCTAATCCAACAAAACCAAAACCCAGTGCAACAGATACAGGAAGGAAGCATGCCATCCACACTTCCCTCAAAATACCCTAATTAAAGCCGACCATCTCATTATACATTATGGGATGTTTATATACTAAAAGTATATTTTAAAACCCAGCATCAAAAATCAGTAAAGTATACATATTTTCTGACAAGCAGCGAAAATGTAACCCTGAATATGGAAGCACGATTCCTTTATGGTGTTACTGGGATGGAAATAGAGACTTGACCTCTTTGTCTTTTTCTTCTTCAGGAGACAGAACTTTGAGGGAAAAATCAAAACTTAGTACTACTTTGTAATAAGTAGAAGAAGTAGATTCATGATAAACAAAGCAAGTTAGCACATGATCTTTATGGATATCAGAAAGCGTGATTTATTCATCTTCACTGAACACTGAAGCCATTTGAATTGCTTAGAAATTAATACAAATTAATACAATGAAGGAATGACGCTGAGCTATAACCGTCATTGTCATATATTAGATGTGCTAGTTAGTTAACATGGTTTAGCAGGAACGTACTAAAGTGGTAGAAGATTGGTATTGCAGCTCAAATGCCTGGGATAAACAACAACGGTTATTTGAAATACAACCATCTAGTTACAAACATATTTTTCAATACTGGAAATTTGTTTGCAAGCTAACTCAAAATAACGCAGTTGGTAATATTCAAAGTTCATGGATCAAAACCAAAATAGACCACAAGGTACACCTCTAAACTAGCCACTTAGGGGAAAAGCCAGTATAATAATGTGAGCAAATCAATAAATCAATTACACTTTAAAAAGGGAGAACGCCTTAAACAAAATCTTCACTTTTTTCTTCTAGGAAAGATATCGTTAAATGAATGTAATCTCTGCAGCTGTAGAGTCGGAGTAGCACTTTTATAAATGGCTATGACAGTAACAGCTATGCTGTGAGATTTGCATTACTATTTGGCTAAGAACTGATTAGCAGAGGATGCAGTTGTGGAGTTTTATTTTATGTTTACTGATCTACCAGCATTTTGTAGAGTATATTTGGTCAACCTTCTAATAGGACCCTCCAAATCCTTTTTGTCTCTTACCACAAAGTGAAATTGTAGAGTGGTGCATTAAATTGATTAACATTTGATCAAAGAAGATCGTTTTCCACAAGAATTTACATGTTTTATGAACAGAGGCTGTGACTCTCTGTCCTGGACTGTCTTCAGAAAGACGCAGAGTAAACAGCTTTGGAAGACAGAGATGGTGACCCCAACAGGGTCAGAAATCACACAGGCCTGCAGTTGCTAGTTTTATCAAATAATTCATGGTGACCAGTTAAGTTTGAATTTAAGATAAGGTATGACTTCTGAAATGTTTGGGATATGTTTATACTAAGAAATTGCAAATTGTTTATCAAAAATTCAAATTAACTAGGCATCATGCACTTTATCTGGCAAGCTTCCTTACTGTTCATTATAAACCATTTATTTTCCCTTAGTTTGGTCTCCTCTCCCAAAACCCATGGTGTCCCCAGGCACCGCCTGGCCTTCTTACCTTGGCTGATAGGGACTGGGCCTCAGGAAGCAGGTGCATGTGCTGGCACCCTGGCTGCTGCTGTGACTGTGAGAAGCACTCTTTCATTCTGACTCGCATGTCTCAAGTCTTCTGCCAGCATCCATGAAACTGTGCTAGGCTGCTTGAGCTTATAAATGGAGTCAAATCTCAGACACATCATGGTTCTTGACACCTATCTCTTTCACTAAAACAAAAAAGCCTTTGACAGCAGGGACCACTTAAGTTTTGTTTAACACTGTGTCTGGCATATTGCCCAGTACCTCTCACTAAGTAAATAGTTGTTGAAAAGGTGAATAAAGGAATAATTGAATGACCTGTCAATTGACTTTCAGCTGTTAAACTCTGGGAACCTTTGTAATGTAAATAGGCTAGATTCCCTTGTGGTAAGTGTCCCTATATGCTTTTTCTATCACTGTTTCCATCCTAAACCCCATTTCATCTTTATCTCCATCACTTCCGTTTTCTTTTTTCTTTCTTTCTTTTTTTTTTTTTTTGGTGGAGTCTTGCTCTGTCACCAGCAATCTCTGCTCACCGCAACCCCCACCTCCCAGGTTCAAGCGATTCTCCTGCTTAGCTTCCCCAGTAGCTAGGACTACAGGTGCACAACACCACACCCAGCTAATTTTTGTATTTTTAGTAGAGATGGGATTTCACCATGTTGGCCAGGATGGTCTCGGCGTCTCGACCTTGTGATCTGCTTGCCTTGGCCTCCCAAAGTCTTGGGAGTACAGGCGTGAGCCAGAGCCACTGCACCAGGCCATCTCCATCACTTCCTTAAGCTTTAGCTTCAGTTGCCTCCAGCCCTAGCTCTAGTTCTATCACTTGGTCATTCTTGCATTGGAAACCTAACAGGGCTTGAATAGGCCCAAGGGAACTGCTGAGAACCCTTGGAGATCAGAACATGTTCTCCACTTGTACTTCAATTCCAGCATCCCCATCCTACTCACATGTATCATGCTTCACTAGAGAACTTTAGAAACACTGAGAACTAATAGAAGATGGGTTAATATAATAAGGAATGATTGGTTATGTGCTTCCTCAGTTCAGAATTGAGAATGAAGTTTCTTTTGAAATATTCTTACTCCCATTCCCCACTGCACAAAGGAAGAAATGAGCCTTGGAATATGGGATGTGCCTACTGGATTTACAAATCCAGACACTGATGCTGACTTAATCCTCTAAGGGTTTTTGAGATATACTAAGATATGAATATATATAAACACACACACACACACACACACACACACACACGAGTATAACATGGCCTCTTCACTTCATTTGCTTACTTAACAATGTGTTTATACCTATAGTGCATTATCTTTCTATGTCTATGTTGAGGCCTATCTATCTATCCATTGATATATTGTTAAATGTTAAATGACTAAAGGGAAAAATATTAAAATATGATTAATCTTTAGAGGAACATGAAACCTCGAAGAAATTCTCTGCTAGGTGTATTTGACTGTTGGCTACAGTCCTGGGCCTTCAAGGAGTCTTCATCTTTCTCCTTTACCTTAAAGTTGAAAGGTATGGAATGTAGCACCTCAAAACATGCCACTTTGGCATATTTATTATTCTTAGCAGAAGTTAATTGAAAATCAACAAATGCAGAAAAGAAGCCTTCTCAGAGCTTCTTGTACATCACTAAAAGCAGAAACTTCTGAGAAATGAGGACTGCAGACCATCCCCTCTCTCAGGAGAGTTTTAGGGCCATGAAGAAGGTGGAAAGTTAGCACCAAAATGGACCTACACAAACAAACCAATGTTACTAAAATCGCCCTTGTTTTCCATTAGTTTCCTCATGTATTTACCTTCTCACAGTTTGCAGATTATAGAAGCCAGAACTCCTTTTTCATTTGTTGGGCGTATCTCCACTATTTATCATCCTTTATTAAAAATGGTTTGTACTTACTCAGGCCTATCTGCTTTTTGGGATCTTCATATCTTTTATATGAAGGCCTCCATGTACGCATAAGACAATTAACATTAAATTAATTTGTGCGCATTTTCTCTTGTTAATCCATCTTGTGTCAGTCTAATTCCAGAGAAAAATTGATTTTCCTCCCCTATGAAGTCTGCTCTAGTGAAAAAAAAAGGAAGTTTTGTAAAAATTGACTCATTGCTAAATTGCTCATACTTTGCTGAAGGTTTTCCTAACTCCGTTTACCTTCCACACCCACCCCTTACATTGAATCTCCCTCTCCAATAAGAATGTGAATTTTGGGGTCAAGATGTCCAATTACTTTCCATGGTAAACCATGGTCCACTGGTAAGAGCATTAGAATCACCATAACCAAGGATTAAATCTTTGCTATGACATCCATGAGTTTACAACCTCAGGGAAGTTACTTAGTCCTTTAAGCCTGAGTTGTCTTGATTTACATAAAAATCATTACATCATAATAATAATAATTACAAAGATTAAACGTGAAAACACACATGAACATTTTGCACAAAAAATACAAATAAAATAAGGAAGATAAACTATTATCATGAAACTCTTATGATGGACTTGTCAATTTATTTCCAGAAAATTTTCACTTTAAAAGGCAAAATGCAGGAATCACAGAGGAAGGGACCTCAAGACAGTTCTAGAAGAGTGGTATTACACAGATCAGCTTCCTGGAAAAAGTACAAAGCTGGTGATAAATACAAGATCAGAAGCCGAGACTTAGAAGAATATGGAAGTGTCAGACAATGAAGCTGAATGCAAGGTAATTCCCTGAAGCTGGGAACAAGACAGGGATGCCAATGTGTGGATCCTAGAGGGTGTTGGCTATATGACATATTTTGTGGTTGGTAGGGAGGTTGTAGGAACAAACTCACCATGCATGTAAAACACCATTAACTTTTGAGGTAAAACATATATATATATATATATATATATATATATATATATATATATTTATCAGACTCTCAGAAAAACACAACAACAGCAATGAGGCATTTAAGCCTTTAAACCCCAAGGCGACTCTGGATGCTATCTGCTGTTCTCCAAGCTATGTTTTTCAGAGTCGCAGGACTCAACACAGGCATATCACGGACAAATATGATCACAAGACATGACACACACATATTTTAAGAATAGCATCTTCAGGCTGAGCATGGTGGCTCACAATTGTAATCCCAGCATTTCGAAAGGATGAGGTGGGAGGATCACTTGAGGCCAGAAGTTTGAGTCCAGGCTGGAAATAGACTGAGACCCCATCTCTATAAAAAGTTTAAAACTAAAGCAGGCATGGTGGTGCATTTCTGTAGTTCCTTCTACCCAGGAGGCTAAGGCAGGAGGATTCCTTGAGCTGGGAAGGTTCAGGTTGTACTGAATCATGGTCATACCACTGCACTCCAGAACTCCAGTCTGGGCAACAGAGGGAGACCATGTCTCAACGTATAATAAAGAGAGAGAAAGAGAGAGGGAGGGAGAGAGTGAGGGAGGGAGAAAGGAAGGGAGGGAGAGAAAGAAAGAGAGAGAGAGAGAGAGAGAGAGAAAGAAAAGAAAGAAAGAGGGAAAGAAAGAAAGAAAGAGAGAGAGAGAGGGAGGGAGGGAGGGAGGAAGGAAGGAAGGGAGAGAGAAAGGGAAAGAAAGAAAAGAGAAAGAGAGAAAGAAAGAAAAGAAAAGAAAAAGAGAGAAAGAAAGAAGGAAAGAAAGAGAGAGAGAGAGAAAGAAAGAAACAGAAAGACAGAAAAGGAAAGAAAGACAAAGCAAGCAAGCATTTTCATTGCAGATCTGGGAAAGCATATGCAAATGTAAAGCAAAACCTTCACACATTTGGCGTTTGATTGCATCCAACTTCCAGATAGGTCTGTTATCATGTATCCGATTGGTTTATTTGCATAAAAGAATATTATATAGTCACTCTACCAACAAATTTGGTGGCTCTATGATAGTTATTCTGCAATTTCTCATTTCAAAATCCTGATTACTGTGTCACGTTTGCGTTATACCTCAACACTTATTGCCATACTTACTATATTTTTCTTATATAATATTTGAGAATCAAACAATAGGATAATTTTTCAAAAATTGCTAGTCCAAAGCAAGTTTTATAACTTGAAATATTATGCCATGTTCTGTGTGTTTTCTTTTTTTTTCTTAAGCTTATTCCAAACCTTGCAGTATGGCTTTTAAAAAGATATCTAGTTGGGTATTTTGACTCTAACAATAAGTTTCTATTGCGATTGTTAATTTGAAAACACTGAGAGATCCTGCTTTATTAATCTTTCCATCTATCACTATAATTTTAATATTTGCTTAATGTATTTAATGTACTAATGTATTCAGAAAAGACAAATAGATTTGAACCATTTTCTTAGAATTATTTTAAAATCTTGATAAAACAATTTTTCAAAAATCTTATAACGTATGAGTAGTTGGATTGCTTTTCAAATTTCAAAAGAGGTGGGAAATAAGAAAATAAAAGTTATCAGTAAAAAGGTTTCAGTTTCAATGAAGGCAAATCACATTTTCAATAAATACCCAGAAAGAATAACAATAGATGTTCTTCTGAATCTGCTTTTTCATCTTCTGCAATTTTACTGAAAACCAATGTATACTTTTTGAACCATTACATATATATATATATATATATATATATATATATATATGCATATATATACCTGCATATGTGTGTGTGTGTGTGCATGTGTGTGTATTTCATTCTTTTAAATAATTTAAGGAAAAACAACTTTAAATAAAGGAAAGCTAGTAAAATCAACCCCACTCCCTAAGTTTAACTACTAATAAATTCTCAAACTATGTTTCTTAAAATTGCCTCAGAAAATGAGTTTTCTTTATTCACAGCAGAATCTGAAAGGAACAAATTTATTTACTAATGAAATTAATGTCCAATGCCTGTCACATCTGTTTTTTTCCCAAATCAAACTTACAAATACCAGGCTAGCCTAGACCTATAAAAGTCATACATGCCCTTAGGAGCTAAAGAACCTGATTATGCTGTCCCATCTACATGGTATTCTCCAATGACCTTGTGGCTGATTTATCATAAGTGCTTAAAATAAAGTGTTTACAGCTTCTATTTGTTATGTAATATCACTGATATAGAGCCACTTTAAATCTATTTCTTAACCGATATTGAATGACTTTGTCTTAGAATTTAAAATTTTAAAATAGGCAATTGTCCCCAGATGGGATTTGGGCTTCAGATGACCATGAACAATTGAACTTGGGTTTCAGAGACTTGGAAAACAAGCAACTGTTTCTATTATTATTTCTTAACTTACACTTTAAAAAATAATATTAGCAATTATGTTAATTCTCCAAGAAAATGTCTGTAAATATTTTAATGTTATTCTCTAAAAAGAAACATAAGCAAAAGTTACCTTTATTGTCAGGTCCTCTGGTTTTGTTTTGGGCTAATTATCTTAAGTAGTGAAAAAATTATTATGTAATCTTTAATAAAACATTACTTTTTGAAGAAGTTTAAAATAAAAAAAAATAATATTGAAATAGATAATTTTCAAGAAAAAAAGGGCATTCAGACATGGCAATCTTTGCAAGATTTATAATTGTTTTATTGCTGAATTAATTTATTATAAATAGAGCACTTACTTGTTTAGCAAAGGATCCATTGACCCTACTCACTTCTGCTTTTGTAGGAAATTCCAGATGACTCCATTGGGATTTGATAAAGGGAATCTGGGCCTTTGCAAGGCAGGAAGTAATATGAGAAGACATTTGTGATCTAGTTGACCTGGGACTTTTGTAATCTAGCAGATGCCCCGCTCAGGAGAAAATAGTGAGTGGCAACAGGCCTTTCCTAATAAGGTGGGTATTGCTAACTATATTATTGCCCAGATCAAAGGTTTTAGGTTTAGAGATTTCCGTTGGTCAAAACTCCCTTCTTGGTGAGCTGCAATTACTTGAGATTAGACCATATCCCTGGATATCACTCTATTAGACATCACGGTTCTAAGATTTTTAGGTTGGACATTCATGTAGCTTTGTAACATCTTACATTTAAAAAAAAATGACAAAATTTGTTTTCTACATTTCCCGTGGATTGATTCTGACACCACTGGCTGATGGCCTGCCATCTTTGTTGTATTGGTTGTTCTAGTTCAAAAGTAGTAAAGTTTAATTTTGAAATGTTTAGGAGGATTTCTTTTGCATATGTGATTTTTAAGTTATTTCTTCTGTATTATTATTCTACTGTGAAATTTTGGAATATCCACATTTTAAATGGAAAAAAAATAGCAGCAAATAAAAGTATAAGGCATACTTGGCTTCTATTAAATATTAAAATAAAATACTGTTTACTTCTTTAAAGATAGTTTGTTGAATCATTGAACCCTGCTGGTCTTCGTAATTATTAGCAAGGATATCAACACTTTCATGGGTTTTTGTGGTTTCCTGGGAGGCCAGAGTGAAAAAGATTCTCATGGAAGCAAAATGTGTGCTAGTCAGAGCCGGGAGCCAAAGAGCCCAGCGGCTCTGTCTCAGCTCTCAGCTGTGCTGCCCTGAGCACTAATTCAAAGAAAATAAGCAAGGCTTCTGCACTGATGCCTCATGCACGCTCATTAAAATCAGTAGTTAAATGAAAACTAAGTTTTATATCATAATCTTGTATTTTCCAATATATTTAGTGCAATAAGAAATATATCTGTGACTGTGTATTATTTATTAAAACTTCACCCTTGAAGCCTAGATTTTTTGATGCACTAAAATTAGGACTGGAAGATAAAATTCAGAATGCCCAGTTAAATTTGAACTTCACAAAAATAAGTTTTAGTATAAGTGTCTCCCAAATATTGTCTGTTTCATACAAAAATTTGTTATTCATCTGCTAATTACTTTTGTTAAGCCTGGCAACCCTACTCAAATAGATATGATGGGAGGAAAAACTTCTCCTCTACCAACTAAGGTCTCAGTGGTCTGGTGGGTCTGTGAATTCAACTGATGATAGATGGTTTAGGAGGAGAACCATTTATTATGCATCAGGGTTTATTCAGGGGAAGAGGATCCCTAAACAGCTAGGAATGAGGTTTTATCTAACAACTTAATATTGGAAATGGGGGAGGGATAGGACTTCTACAGCAAAGGAGTGAACTTTTAAGGGAACAGATGGAAGGTATGCAGTTTGTGATAATTTTTTTAACACAATTTATCATCCCAGTGCTAATGCTCAGTCTACTTCCCAGCTGGAATTTCCCTCGAGAGGGGATTTATGGTAGCGTCACTCTCAGAAGGCTCTGCCTGTAGTCAGATAAGATAAGCTCACAAAGCCTTCTTTCTGCATCTGCTGTATCTCCAAAGTCTTCATTTTCAAGTAATATTTGCACCGTTGTGACGCCCTTCACGTACATGGTCTGGCAAACCACTGGCTGAGCATATTGGTGCAATATTTTTGGAAGGTAATTTGGCACCATTTATACCATTATCTGTTGATTAACAACAAAGCTTCAGGGTATTTATTGCACAAATGCACACACATGCCTTCACAATAATGCATTTCATTTTGAAATGCATATAATATTAAATTTTGTTTTGGAATAATGAACAACAAAAGCAAACAAACAAATCCTAATTATTAATCAAAATGAGGACTTACGGAATAAATTTTAATAGCTAGCCCCTGGAAAGAATAAGTTAGTTTTATATATAGTAATGTAAAAAATAAACAATATTATAATGTCATGATTCTTCTTGCATGGCCTTGTCCCTAAAATAATAATTTTAAGTCAATAATGATAAGAGCCTATATATACCGGCCTAACGCAGTGGCTCATGCCTGTAACCCCAGCACTTAGGGAGGCTGAGACAGGTGGATCATGACGTCAGGAGTTTGAGATCAGCCTGGTCAACATAGTGAAACCCCGTCTCTACTAAAAATATTAAAAAATTAGCTGAGCATAGTGGTGGTTGCCTGTGATCCCAGCTACTTGGGAGGCTGAGGCAAGGAGAATCGCTTGAACCCAGGAGGCAGAGGTTGCAGTGAACCGAGATCGCACCACTTCACTCCAGCCTGGACAATAGTGCCAGACTCTGTTTCAAAATAATAATAATAATAATAAGCTATATATACCATATTCCACTATGCACAAGCCCTATGTGAGAACTTTGGATGTAGTAGCTCATTTATTCCTTGCAACTGGCATATAAGGTGTGGATGGCCTTTATCTGTGTGTTATTATGAAACAGTGAGGCATACAGAGGATAATTCACAGGTGTAAGGTTGCACATCTACAGGGTAACTCGAGCTAGATTCATTCATAGGCTTCCCAGAGACCAGGTGTTCAGCATTTCCTGTATAAGCATAGATGCTGTCTGGAAATGGACACGAAAAACTGTCAGCTGCTGTCTTATACTATATGGGCATTAAAAATGTTTGCCCAAAAAGATGCACACATACAGGCACAAACACACTTTGAGGAGTGATGCTTGGGTTTGGGGCACTGAATGGAAATTTATTTTTTGTTTTTTGTTTTTTACTTCTTACTTGACGGACCTCTTTGATATTGTTTTACTTGTATTTCTAAGAATATCTATCGGTTTTAACACACTGGGGTCTGTTGGTGGGGGCCAGGAGAGGGACGGGGGGGTGGGGAGGTAGGGAGGGATAACATGGCCAGATATAGGTGACGGGCGGATGGAGGCAGCAAATCACATTGCTATGTATGTACCTATGCAAAAATCCTACATGTACATCAGAACCTAAAGTACAATAAAAAAATTAATAAAATATAGAACATATATCGAGTCTAAAATATAAAAGGTCTTTAAAAGCTTCATGTATTACTCTTCCTCTAAAGAACCAACAAAGAAAAATGAGAAATCTATTTATATTATTTGAAATACCATTCTATATCTGAAGCAACAAAGAGACAAAAAATTACAATGAGCTTGGACCAGCCTCTGGTAAGCGGGCAACTCATCAGAGCCACTTTCGGGGTTTTCACCCAACCTACTGTAGACCTCACCTCAGAGGTATAGGTGTGTGTGTATATATGTGCAGGCATTTCGGGGTGAGCATGTGTGTTTATCTGGAAAACATGGTGGAAGAACAAGACTTCAAGAGGCAGAGAGATCTGACGCTGAGCCCCCGGACTGCCACTGCTGACTACATAAGGCCTGGTGATTCTCTAACCTGACCCTGAGGCTCCTCATCTTCCAACTCGGGAATACATGAAACTTTCTAACTCAAAGGGTCTCTGTGAGATTATATAACAAGGTTTTATTAATATATGCAGCTGAGTCATTAGCAGATCATAATTCTACATTTCTTTTTAAATTTTAGTAGCTGTACCCAATTTTTATACCAATAAAATGTATTTTTTCATGTAAGTCTCCATTTCTCCTCAATACATAGACAGTACATGCTTTCTACTTTAGGGTTGATTAGAACATTCACCTGCAACATTTACTTTGATCACTGCCAATCCTTTGGGCAAAGGCAAGCTAGTTTATATCATTCCAACTATTCAAATTAGGTCATGATAGCCCACAATATTTATCCAAAATGAAGTGATTTTGCTATGCATACCAAAGGGCAAGGCCTGAGTCTCCTGATCTAGCATTTGTTTGTTTTCTCTCAAAAGCCATGCAAGACCTGAGTAGGTCACCCCTTTCCAGGGCCCCTGCCTGCTGTCCTGTCCCAGACACAGAGACCTCTGGTGCAAGCAAACAATGCACTGAAGCATGGCCACACTGGCTCTCACATTCTCTGGCAAACAGTTTCTGGCCTGATCAGGAAGCTTCTACCACACAGCTCCTGCTTCCCCTTCTCCTTCTGCTCTCCCTCCTCCCCCTCACATGCACTTTCACCTTCTACACTGTGGACCTGGAGGGGATGCTGTGACACACTGCCCAGACGCTCCTTTTTAGGTGCATAGAACCTTCCAACGCCAGGAGCTTTGACTTCTGACCTGAGGCCTTCCCTGGGAACTGAAGTTGGCCTAGGGAGCTGCCTCCCTGAAGGGTGCTCCCCCTCTGGAGGATGGCTCTCCTTGAAGGACAGGCTGATGCAGGGCTGCAAAGTCTTCATTCAAGATTTGCCTCTGTGGAATCATTCTCTGTTGAGGGCTCTGGTGGAATTGGCTGAGGCCTTAGAAGCAATTGCATTGCAGTTGAATTGCTACAGGTGCCCATCCCATCTAAACCCTCCCCAACAGGCACTGCTCTACGATTTGTCCCCAACAAACCTGCAGGCAAACCTCCATCTAAGAGGCAGTTTCAGTGACTTAGGACAGTTAAGGAACAGGTCCAACTTAATTCTCCTGAGTTTAAGTTGACACCCACTCTGTTGCTGTATAATGGCTTGCATTCTGTCTCATTCCTTGTGAATAAAATCAAGTCCCCAAAAGAATACGTCACTCCTCTATAGGAACACACTTGATTGAAAAGAAATGTGGCTCAGATGCAAAGAGGATTCAATGAATTTCCCACAGGGTGTGATCTTTCAAGGAAAAGTATGGATTTGCTCCAAATCATTCAAGTAATGTCCTCCGTCCTGCTTCAGGAATAGACATTTAAAGACTTACTGAAAGTGAAGAAGGACAGTCCTTGCAATCCGGAGGAAGACTGCACACTCAGAGGCGCTGTTCTGCTTTGGACCTGTTCCTTCTGCATGACAGTGACAATTATAGATTCCAAATTATACCTCTTCAAAGAATGTGGCTGCAATTTGTCTTTACTCCTATGTTTTTGTTTGCACTGATGGCGGAGACCGTGGCTGCCCCAGCCAGGGGAGACAGGGTCAGCTCCCCAATAGAATGCATGCAGGTGAACATCTCAGTCTTGCACTCCATCTTCCTTCTGTCAGCCTTCTACCTTCATAATGAAAGGCTGCTCTCGATGGGACATTTTCAAAGGACGATTGTCAGTTCATTCTCCTTATTTTAGGTCTGAGGTGAAGGCAATAAATCCAAGCTCTTAGATGCTTTTGTTATGAGCTCCCAGGGCAGGCTCAACATGGCCAACATGATTGTACCTGGATTTGTTCCTTGTGCAGGTTTCTGCCTAGTCTAAACTGGGATCCAAAGAACAGAAAAATCCTGCCTGGATTTGTTTCATCAACAAGAACAATGCATCATTTCCCAGAAAATGAAGGAGTCTCAGGGCAGAGCAACTCTAATTTAAAGTATATTAACCATTCCACATGTAATCAAAGACCATATGCTACTATTCCTTTGGTCTACTGTCTCCCCCATGGAGAGTCTGGATGTTTCCCCTCCGGTCAGCACCTTTCTTGACCTTAGGCATCGATGCAGACCTGTTTTCGTGTGTGTGTGTATATGTATGTTTGTTTATTAATAAACAAACATATAAATGTTTGTTTATAAATAAACAAACATTATAAATAATGGGTCACAGAATATATACCACTTACATAACAAATTAGAAATCAGATACTTATTAAATTACTTTATTTTCACTGATAGTTTTCTAGTATGTCTTTTGTTTTACATATGCAAAATTACAGATATATATGTCATTTGCTTTACATATGTAAAGTTATAGATTGCAAAGTCTTATTCGTTTTATGAAATTTAACTTATCCAATTGAAGAAGGGATTATTTCTAGGGTTTATAACATTTTAAGACTGCAAAACATTTGTCATTATGCAGACATTCCTCAAACACGAATGTGTCACGCACTTATTCCTAATCAATACTTGGGAGGCACAAAGTAATTACCATCTTCGGCCTGACCAAGCCTGTGAACACGCGGACGGGAAAGTGCATGCAAAAATGAACAGATGGTGTTAGGTAGCTAAGAAATAGACAACAAAACAGAAACTCTGCTGGGAAAGGTGGCTGGTCACTGCATGATTTATAATTATGTTTCCAAAGTGTACTTCACTCCATGGAATGCTTACAGTGAGAGCCGAAAACAGAAAACACAGAAAATTATACAGAGTACAATCTTCATTATAGAAAAAAGAAATGTCTAAATTTACAGGTACACTTGCAATTATAAATTCAATCCCATAATAATTATGTATTTTTTAAGATACAGTGAAATAAGTATTGGCTTAATGTTTACATTTCCTAATATTATTTAATGTTTTAATTTTGAGTTTGTTTCCGTGTGTGTATATATGTATGTTTATTTATAAATACTGGGTCACAGAATATATACCACTTACATAAGAAATTAGAAATCAGATACTTGTTAAATTACTTTATTTTCACTGATAGTTTCCTAATATGTCATGTGTTTTACATGTGCAAAGTTACAGATTGCAAAGGCTTACTAGTTTTGTGATATTTAAATTTACTTCCCTACCTGGAGTTACTCAGATTTTTTCTTGCGTTTCCTCCCCCTTTTAAAATAAATCTTGCTGAAGTGAAAGTTTATACATAAATCTTGTTCACATCCTTGATATGACACTGGATGAATTTCGATCAATAAAAATACAAGGAATGTAAATGTAGACTTTGACATTATATTTGCTATGCATTGCCAGATTGCTTTCCCTAGAAAGACAGAATCAATTTTCAGGTTCCTCTCACTCCGCAGTGTTTCTTTCTTTCCTTTTTTTTTTTAGACGGAGCCTAGCTCTGTCACCCAGGCTGGTGTGCAGTGGCACCATTTCAGCTCGCTGCAAGCTCCACCTCCTGGGTTCTTGCAATTCTCCTGCCTCAGCCTCCCGAGTAGCTGGGACTACAGGTGCAAGCCACCACACCCAGCTGATTTTTTGTATTTTAGTAGAGACAGGGTTTCACTGTGTTGCCCAGGCTGGTCTTGAACTCCTGAGCTCAGGCCATCTGCCCGCCTCAGCCTCCCAAAGTGCTGGGATTACAGGCGTGAGCCACTGTGCCCAGCCTACAGTGTTTCTTTAGGTTTACTTGTTGGTCATCATTGATGTATATGTTTATAATTTATGTGTATGATTTATAAATTAAAAAATTAATAGAGATAGATCTGTATAGATACTTGTATATAAAGAAAGAGCAAGATTTATTATGGGAGGGGGAAGAATGTAGAGGCACCTATGTCTAGTGTTGAGGTCTAACTGCAGAAATCTTGGGAGCTGTGCAGTCAAGACGCTGGTTTAAACTGGCTCTGCGGTTGGAACCCTTAAACTTAAGTTTACTTTTCCTCTTCCTGTTCTCCTTCTTCTCTTCTTTTTCCTCCTTCTTCCCCCCTCCTTCTTCCTCTCCCTCTTTTTCATCTCCTTTTCTGTTTAGGTTGGCAGGATATGAGATTCAGGAATTTGATGTTGAGAAAAAGCTCAGTGTTTTTAGGGCCTCTGTTGGGCTCCCAGCGCTGCTTTCTTGATCAGGTAGGAACGCAGGCGCACCACGTACAAAGCAGAGTGCGGCTCAGTCATGATTTTTCTAAGGAGAAGTTAATGGTAATTCTGCAGAGCATCTGCATTGTGCATAATCTTTATTATCTTTATTTTAGGATAACATTGCCATTTTTCTGTTTATCTCGTATTTAAAGAAAAGTCATAAAATAATTTAAAGTTCCTAAAATAGTTTTCACGGTCCTTCCCTGAGTGGCTCCTGCTCAATTCTGCAGCCCCTTCTCCTGCTACTCTCCAAGAAGGTTGGGATACTTCTCCACCAAACTGCAAGGAGTGCTGCTAAATCAAAGTCCTCTTTGATTTCTAGGTGCATTTTGCTCCTGACTCCTTCAACATTCTTTCCATTAAACATTCTGTTCCAGCTTGAATGTGACCTACACTAAAATTAACTTGAGATGGATTAAAGACTTAAACATAAGACCTAACACCATGAAAACCTTAGAAGAAAACCTAGGCAAAACCATTCAAGAAATAGGCATAGGCAAGGACTTCATGACTAAAACACTGAAAGCAATGGCAACAAAAGCCAAAATAGACAAAAGGGATCTAATTAAACTCCACAGCTTCTGCACCGCAAAAGAAACAATCGTTACAGTGAACCAGCAACCAACAGAATGGGAAAAACTTTTTGCAATCTACCCATCTGACAAAGGACTTATTTCCAAAATCTACAAAGAACTAAAACAGATTTACAAGAAAATACAAACCCATTCAAAATTGGGAAAGGATATGAACAGACACTTTTCAAAAGAAGACATATATGAGGCCAACAAATGTATGAAAAAACGCTCATCATCACTGGTCATTAGAGAAACGCAAATCAAAACAACATTGAGATACCATCTCACGCCAGTTAGAATGGTGATCATTAAAAAATCTGGAGACAACAGATGCTGGAGAGGATGTGGAGAAATAGGAACACTTTTACACTGTTGGTGGGAGTGTAAATTAGTTCAACCATTGTGGAAGACAGTGTGGTGATTCCTCAAGGACCTAGAAATAGTAATTCCATTTGACTCAGCAATCCCATTACTGGGTATATATCCAAAGGATTATACATCATTCTATTATAAGGACACATGCACACTTATGTTCATTGCAGCACTGTTTACAATAGCAAAGACTTGGAATCAACCCAAATGCCCACAGATAGACTGGACAGGGAAAATGTGGCACATATACACCACGGAATACTATGCAGCCATAAAAAGTGATGAGTTCGTTTCCTTTTTAGGGACATGGATCAACCTGGAAAGCATCATTCTCAGCAAACTGATGCAAGAACAAAAAATCAAACACCACATATTCTCACTCATAAGCAGGTGTTGAACAATGAGAACACATGAACACAGGGAGGGGAGCATCACACACTGAGGTCTGTGGTGGGGGGACTAGGGAAGGGACATTGTGTGGTAGGGAGTTGGGGAGGGACAACATAGAGAGAAATGCCACATATAGGTGATGGGGATGGAGGCAGCCAACCACATTGACATATATGTACCTATGCAACAATCCTGCATGTTCTTTACATGTACCCCAGAACCTAAAATGCAATAATATATATATGTGTGTGTGTATATATGTATATATATATACACACTCACACATGTATATATATATACATAGATATGTGTGTGTATACACACACACACACACACACACACACACACACACACACACACACACAGTCTTTGGATTCCAAAGACTATGTTTCTCCTCACATGTGCTTCAAAGCCATCAAACTCTTACCTATCATCCCCTGTTTCTCTATCTGTACTCTTGCCCTTTACTTTGACTGTAAACTTCTTGGAGACATGTATTCTGTAATTTCTTTATTTATTTTTATCATTTGCTATAATCGGATAAGGGTTTTAAATATATGAATTTGGTAGTGTCCCCTGGTTCCAAATTCCAATGTCTCATGGCCTGAGGGGAGAATAATCTTGAAGGGGTTTTTAAAATCTTGAAGAAATTTAGAAAGAATTAGAACAGGTATGGTGAAGGTAGGGCCCTTGTTCTGGAACTTGGCTCTATGCTGGAATCATCTGGGAGTTTTAAAAAGTACAGTGATTTCCACTGAATCAGAGATAATTGGCGTGGGGTACAATTGAGTGTCTGAGGACTGCAACCTTTGCAACTTCTCCATTGATTGTAGTTGCAGAGGGGTTTGAGAATCATTCCAGGTCCCAACATGAGGACAGGAGTAGAATGGTGTGTGCGTCTGAGGATTGTAGATGTACAGATACCAGTTTCTTCGGAAAGTTCTTACAATGTTTTATCCATATAGCTACAAATTCAGTGAGTTCAGTGTTTCTAGTATGTCAGTAAACCTTTCAATTTAAAGACAAATCAAAAACCACCACAACAGCATGAGGGATGAACAGTATTTCCTGGTCAATATTTAATGTGTGAATTTACAGTTTCACCAAATACTGATACTTTTTACTGATTAGAACATTTGCAAAATTTTCTTGCAAATGAAACAAAGTCATTTAATATTTGTTTGAGTTTTTTTTTTAACTTTAATTTATGTTCAGTTAAAACAACTTAAACTAGATAAATAGGCCATCTTCCAACTCAAAGGTTATAAATGTGCTACTGCCAGGGATTTACATCCAATGGAAACAAATAAATACATATTTTGTTTGTCAAATTTTACATGAAGGAAAATAACATTCCCAAGGGCAAAAAACATAAAGATACAGGCAATAAAATGAATTTCCTATGTAATGCTAATTAATATATAAATTTGCTTATTTATTTAGTAAATATATCATTTACCAGGATTTATAATAACTATACCATTAATTCCATAGAAGGTTCCAGAAGTACAAAGTTAAATGGTATTTGGTACTTAAAAAGCAAGTAATTTATAAGTTAGAGTCTAGTTCAATAAGAGCAAGGGCAGAAGAAATTGTACAGTAATCAGCACAATAGGCACATAGCAGATATTATTAAACATGACTTATTGATCAAGATGGTAGGTTAGGAAACCCTAAACCCTCTTCCCTTCAATGAACACACCAATTCAACAACAATTCATGGGCATATTCCCTTTGAGAGAAATACAGAAACTTGTTGAGAGGCTCCTGCAGCTGGGGTGAGCATAAGGCTACCCACATCAAAGCTGCTAGAGAAACTGGATGCACCTTCTTGCCATAATTCCTACCCCTGCACAACTAAATAAAGTCAGAAAAAATCTCCCAGTTCCCATCTTCTTCCTGGGGAAAGGAAGAGGTGAACTACGTGTCTAATGCCTCAGCTTTTCTGAGACTGCCCAGGGTGCTGGCTTCTCTCCAGCCTGTCTCAGAACACCAACACAATCTAGCTCACGGAGGGCCAGTGTGAATACAGATGGCATTTTGATCTAGCACACAACTAGTTGTCACAGCCTCACCCCTGGATTAGCAAATAATAAATAAATAAAAGGCCCCATATCCCACAATCTCCCTGGGGAAGAATCAGAACACCCAATGGTCAAACGTTTCTGGGGGTTGCCTGAGGAACTCATTTGAGTCTCAGTTGTCTTGAAGGACGGAGGGGACTTGGCATACTCTCCACACCTGGTGCCACTAACAAAGAAGGCAGGTTGGGCCCTCGTGAAGGTTGGAGAGGCCTCCAGAGTCTCTGGCTGGTCTGACCAGCAAATGCCTCCTATGTGAGGCCAGGTCATGAATGCTGGGAGATGTGGCCACTCTGTCTAATGCTCAGCTACCAGCACGGAGGCTAAGAAAAATTTTAAAAGTAGGTAAATATTTCCAAACAAAGGCACTAGATGAACCTTCAGAAACTGACTGTAATAAAACAGAGTTATATGATTTAGTAGACAGAAAATTCAAACAGTCATCATAAAAATGCTCACCAAGTTCAGGAGAAAATGAATGGAAAAAAAGTAAACAAGTAAAAAGTAAAAATTGCAACAAAGGAAAGTTATTAAAAGGAACCACACACACACACACACACACACACACACACACACACACAGATCATGGAGTTGTAGGACACAAATTGAACTACAAAATTTACCAAAGGGGTTCAACAGCAGACTAGTTCAAGTAGAAAAGAAGATCAACAAACTAGAATGCAGGACACTGGAAATTACTCAGTTAGAGGAGCAAAAAGAAAGAAAAATAATGAAAAAGAGTGAAGAACCTTAAGGGACTTTAAGAACACCATCAATAGGGTCAATTTACACATGACAGACACTTCAGTAGAACTGAGAAAACAAACAAGCAAACAAAAAACCAGAAAGCATGTATCTATATAAAGCATGGTTGAACATTTCCCAAATCTAGGGAAGAAAATTCACTTCCAGATCCAGGAAGCCCACAGGATTTTAAATATGATGAATTGAAAACAAACAAACAAACAAACCAAAAAAACATTAAACCCTTTTATAATAAAATTCTCAAAAGTCAGAGTCAGAATTTAGAAAGTAGCGGGAGAACAGTGATTCACCAAGGACAACAGAGCCCACCTAAGATGTTCTCAGCAGAAACCTTTATAAGCAAGAAAAGAATGAGGTGGGGGGAAAGAAAATCAAAACAAAATCTGCCAACACACCTCAACCCATAGCTGAGGGAGTTCATCCAAAGACCTGCCTTACAAGAAATGATAGAGTTCTTCAGGTTGAAACAAAAAGACACTCAACAGCAACATGATAGCAGAAAGTATTAAACTCATTGGTAAAGGAAAAACATACAGGCAGAATACTGTATTATCTGTTTGATTGTAATGGTTGTAGGTTAATCATTTTAATTATAACAAAAAAGACAAAGGACACAGTAAATCCTTTCTTATCAAAAATTACTTTAAAAGTAAATGGTTTAAACTTCCCAATCAAAAAAAAGAAAAAAAACAAAACAGAGTAAAGGAACAATATTCAACTATATGCTATCTACAGACAAGTCTCTTTAGACTTAAGAAAGCAAATGAGCTGAGCACCAGCGGGTGGATCACAAGGTCAAGAGATCGAGACCATCCTGGTCAACATGGTGAAACCCCATCTCTACTAAAACTACAAAAAATTAGCTGGGCATGGTGGCGCGTGTCTGTAGTCCCAGCTACTCAGGAGGCTGAGACAGGAGAATTGCCTGAACCCAGGAGGCGGAGGTTGCGGTGAGCCGAGATTGCGCCATTGCACTCCAGCCTGGGTAACAAGAGCGAAACTCTGTCTCAAAAAAAAAAAGAAAACAAATGAGCTGCATGCATAAGGATGGGAAAAGATATTCCATGCAATGACAACAGAAAGAGAGCAGTGATGGATATACTTAGACAAAATCGATTTTGGTTAAAAAAGCTAACACAAGAGAAAAAGGATATAATGTTTAATGATAATTTATTTAAGGATTGATTATATAATTTTGATTATATAATTACTGCAATTAATTATATTATGATATATAGTATACTTACTAAATAATATTGTATAAAATAAGATGTAATTGATCATTATGATTATTAATAATCAAATAATACTTGGTTAATTATCTGATCAATATTATGGTCAATTATATAAAATTCTTATAGTAATTACTAAAAAAAGGCTCAATTGACTGTGATGGTATAGTTATAAATATGTATGCATCTGGCATTGAAACATCTAATTATATAAAGCAAATATTGACACAATTAAAGAGAAAAATAGATAGCAATACAATAATAGTATAATATTTCAATAACCCTCTTTTAACATTGGCTAGAACAACCAGATAGAAGGTCAACAAAATACTGTGGACTTAATTAACACCATGAACCAAATGTACCTAACAGACATATACAGAATATTCTACAAAACAGTAACAGAACAGATATCCTTCTCAAGTACATAAAAGTGCAAACAATGGATAAAAGTAGGAAAAAAAAGAAAATTAGAAAACATTTGAGACAAATAAAAATGAAATTGCAACATAGATGAACTTATGGACTGTAGCAAAAACACTACTAAGATGTAAGTTGATAGCAACAAATGGCTACATCTAAACAGAAAGACCCCAGCCTAATTTTACATTTTGAGGAAATGGAAGAAAAATAAAAGCCCAAAAGTAGTAGAAAAAAAGAAGTAATAAAGATTAGAGTAGAAACAAAATAAATGGAGAATAGAAAACAATTTTAAAAATTAAGAAATTTAAGAGTTTTTATTAAGAAATGATAAAACTGACAAATCTTTAAAGAAGAAAAGAGACAGAAAGTCAAATAAATTAAATGAGAAATGAAAAAAAGGAGACATTACAATTGATGCCAAAGAAAAAAAAAAGGATAACAAGAGATTACAAAGAACAAGTTTATACGACAAGCTGAATAACTTGGAAGAAAGGGATAAATTTCTGGAAATATACAATCTACCAGAACTGAATTATGAAGAAATAGGAAGTCTGGGGAAACCAATAACAAGTAAGTTAATTTTACTAATAATTCAAAATCCCCTAACGAATAAAGCCCACTACCAGACGGCTTCACTAATGAATTCTAGCAATCATTTAAAAAGGAATTAATGCAAACCCTTTTCAACTCTTCCATAAAATTGAAGAGGTAGGAATACTTACAAATTCATGTTATGAGGCCAGTCTTACTCTAATACAAAAGCCAGAAAAAGACACCACAAAAAAACAAAACAAAACAAAACAAAAAACCGACAAGTCAATATCCCTGAATAATATACACTTTAAAAATCCTCAGCAAAGTGCTAGCAAACCAAATTTAACAGCATATTAAAAGGACCATGCTCCATGGCCAAGTGAGACTTAGCCCTGGAAGGCAAACATGGCTTAACATACAAAAATCAATGAATGTGATAAATAAAGCACATTAACAGAATGAATGATAAAAATCACATCATGACCTACATAGATGCAGAAACAGCATTTGACAAAACTCAGTACCCTTCTGTGATAGCAACTCTTAACAAATTAGATGTAGAAGGAAATCACCTCAACACAATAAAGGCTATATAAAAAAAGGTAACATACGTAACAATGAAACACTATAAAACTTTTTCACTAAGATCAGAAAGTAGGCAAAAGATGTCGACTGTTGCCAATTTTACTCAAACAGTAATTTAGGTCCTAACCAGAGACTAGGCAAGAAAAACAAAAAATAGGGAAGGGAAAATTTAAATTGTCCCTGTTTTTAGATGGCATAATCTTATATACAGAATACCCTAAAATATACACCAAAAAAGTGTTAGAACAAAGGATTTTAGTGAGTTGAGGGATATAAAAACAACATAAAAATAGTTGCATTTGTACACACTAAGAGCAAACTCTATGAAAAGAATATTAGAAAAAATAATATCCTTTGCAATATCTACAAAAAGAATAAAATACTTAGGAATAAGCTGAACTAAGGAGATCGAAGACTTGTACACTGAAAACTACAAAACATTAATGAAAGAAAGTGAAGAAGACACAAAGGAAAAGAATTCATGTTCATAAGTAGGAAGGTTTAATAGTGATCAAATCTGCATTGCTAGCTCAAATATTCATGCTGAGGATTAGACATTTATCAACAATTGCCTGGTTGATAAATCCAGCTCAATTTTGCATATACATACTACATTAGGTTTACATTTTATCCCAAACAAATCCCTGCTTGTTTTCTTTGTAATGATACCAACTTCTAGCCTGTTATCTAAATTTTACATCTAAGTCTGATCCATATTCCATTTCCCAACTTTCGCCCAGTTTTATTCTTGCATGCTGACCACTGGCTTTATTCCCAGTGACGCTGTCTTTGCTCTTGCTACTATGTCATTTTTAAACATTTTATTTTATTACAGTAAGAAGACTTGACATGAGCTTTACCCGCTAAACAAACTTTTAAGTGTACAATAGAGAATTGTTAATTACAGAGGTGATGTTGTACAGCAGATATCCAGAACATATTTGTCTTGCATAAACGAAATTTGTGCCTGTTGATTGGTAACTCCCAGTCTTCTCCCCCCACAATCCCCCTAGCAACCAGCAATCTATTCTCTGATTCTATAAGTTTGACTATTTTAGATATCTCATATAATTGGAATCATCATCAATATTTTTTTTGCATAACCAGCTTATTTTGTTTAGCACAATGATCTTAAAGGTAATCATATATGTATGAATTCATTCTCTGGTTTTTTATTATGTTGCATTGGTGTACACAGCTGTCTGCCATTGGCATACTGTTTTAATTATGGTAGTTTTGTCCTATATTTTGAAATCAGGGGTGATGCCTCTAGCTTGTTGTTTTTTTCTCTAGATTTTTCTGGTTACTCAGGGATAGGGGTGTGTGTGTGTGTGTGTGTGTGTGTGAGTGTGTGTGTGTGTGTGTGTGTGTGTGTGTGTTTCCAGAAGAATTTTACTATTATTTTTTCTTTTTCTGTAAAAAATGTCATTGGGATTTTGATAAAGCTACATTGAATCTGTAGTCTGCTTGAGTTAGCATGGGCATTTTAACACTATTAAAATTTCTATCCATGAACATAGGTTGCCTTTTCCATTGGGATCTTCCTTACTTTTGTTCATTAACGTTTTGTGGTTCCCAGTATACACATCCTACATCTCTTTAGTTGAGCTTATTCCTAAATATTTTATTCTTTTTGTAGCTATTGCAAAGGGTATTTTTTTTCTAATTTTCTTTCCAGGTAGTTTGCTCTTAGTGTATAGAAATGCACCTAATTTTTATGTTTTTTTTATATCTTGCAACTCACTAAATTCATTTGTTGGTTCTAACTAATGAGCAATCTGTGTCAGAAACACATATAAGAAAAAAGAAGGAAAGACAAAAACCACACATATCTGTATGTTGTATTTGAACATGTATAGGCAAGTGGTTCTTTGTTATCTTGTTGGCAGTTTGTTTCAGATTCAAAGTCAGTAATGTCTTCTGCTATAGTTTACCTGTTTCTTCCTCTAAACCTCATGTTGAAATTTAATCCCCAGTGTTGGAGGTGGGGCCTGATAGGAATTATGTGGGTAATGGGGCAAATCCCTCATGAATAGCTTGATGCCATCTTCATAGTAATAAGTGAGCTCTCACTCTTCCAGCTTCTGTGGGAGCTGGTTGTCAAAAGGAGCCTGGCAACTCCTCTCTCACTGCTTCCTCCCTCACCATGTGGTCCCTGCACACTCTAATGTTTGAGGCGTCAAGAGGTTGTTGCCTCCTGATCCCTAGATCCCAGCTATGGTAAATTTTTGTCAGTACAATCAATTGGCTTTATGATTCTGTACCTTCTCATTCTTAATAAGGGTGGTGGTAGTCCTGGTGGACCAGTTTGTGAATCTCATTATAAGTCACTTCTGCATTCTCAGTCTGGAGACTTCTCTTTTTAGCATGTCCATTGATTTTTAAGCATTAAACCCCTTTCTTCTTAATGTATTTACAGGAATTCACTGCATTAAATCACCAGTTCACTGCATTAAATCCCTTTCTTCTTAATGTATTTACAGAAAGGAAGAAGGAAGAGGAGAAGTAAAAAGAAAAGGGGTAGTAGGAAGAGAAACAATAAATGTGTGTCTACAGAGATGGCTTGCGGAAAGGGGAAGGTCACTACATGTCAGTATGGAATATTAAAGTTGATGAATTATAAAGCATAACACTTTTATAGAGAAATAGACATCTGGAGAGTTTATTACATTAAAGTGTCCATTTCTCTACAGAACAAAAGGAGATATTCAAAATACTGGGAAATCTTTTCTGTGAAAGTCAAAGGACTTGCAAAATATCCATAAGCAGAATAAGAAAAGTATCTTCTAGGTAACTCTTTAATGCAAGAGAAAATTAGAAAAGCAACTATATATAATGTTGGAAAAATTATAATGTAATAACTATATGTCTAATGTCTAAACTGTGTTTAGAAGAGTTTTCAAATTTAAGCAAACAAATAATAATAAAAGTAGATGAGATTTACATTCAAAACAAGCTACAAGTTAAAGAATAAAAAATAAAATAATCAGTAATTTCATAGGAATCATGATGAAAAGGATAAATAATATATGAAATTAAATTAGCATAACTTAAAAGTCAATCTAAAATGTTTCATTATGTATGACAAGTAAAAGTAAAAATAAGAAAAGAGGCTTTACAAATTATTAGCAAAAACTGACAACTCAATAGACAAATGACAAGTTGTAAGTATTGATTCAAAATGGAAAATGAAAAACAGATAACAAACAAGGAAAATGAAGTTGATGTTAATAGTGATATGATGCAATAACAATAATAATTGAAATAATAGGATAACATTTAATTCTCAGATGATATATTAAGACATTACAATATCATTACAATAATGTATCATTACAATAATGATATATCAATCATTATTTGTAAATCATTAACAGAACCAAAATTATTTACTACAATTTTAAATGATTATATATAGTCTAATAAGTAATCAACTAAAATGGTATAAACTAGTATTTTCTGACATAAAACTATTTTTAAATATGTTGGTTTTGAAAATGTCAGGTTAAAATGATACATATGTTTGTTTATATTTTATATGATATCAGGCACATTTGTGTGTGTGTGCATGTGTGTGTGCATAGGGGTGTGCGTGTGTGAGTATATCTGTGCAAGGAAATCACTGGATACCTTATTAGTGAAATATTATTGGTAACTGTGTCTAGTTAAATTTCCAGGTGATAGCATCTATTTTTCTTCAATTTCTATTTTTTCTTTACTTTCTATTTTTTCTTCAATAATTTTTGCAATTTTGCATTACTTATGCAAATTTTTAAAATAAAATATAATATTTCTGAAAATAATTATTATTGAAATATTGCAAATTAAAGAGGGAAATGCCAACATTATTATACAAATACCTATGTAGTATTTCAACAATTTATGTTGAAATGAAATGATAACATGAAAAATTTTGCCAAAGATATACTATTATATTAAAATATGACTAGGGGTTTACATATTAAAATATGACTAGGGGTTAAAATGAAAAGCTTGGCTTTATTTATAATTAAATAAATATGATTCCTTAAAAGTACAAAGTAGTTTTTATTTTTCTCACCAAATTAACATAATCTGAAAATTCTATTTTTGTATAGCTTGTGGTGAAAAAGTCTTATTTAAATGATGATAATTAATAAAACAAATTTCAAATTTATGTTGAAAGGCTGAAATATATTTCAAGAAGGCAATTTTAACTTTTGTATTTTATTATAGGTAAATTTGAGATGTAGGAAATAGAAAAAATCCTGTTAGTCTAGCAAAGAGAGAGAGAGATTGAGATGCTTGCCACAGCACGGACTTTAATGTTTTTTAGGTATCTAATGCTTATCTTGTCCAAGCACTAACTCAAGATGTTACCTGGGTTGAAGGGCTCAAGGTTACCTGATTTGAGGATATAGCATAAGGCTTCAATAATCAAGACACTGGTATATTGGTGACTGAATAGATAAATAGTTCAATTGAATAGAGACTCCAAAAACAGACTCACACCAATATGTTTAATTCATTTTTGACAAAGGATACAAGTGAATTGAATGAGTGAAGGATAGTCTTTGAACAAGTACTGCTGAAGAAACTAGACATCCAATGTAGAAAAATAAATCTCAGTCTACATCTCACACTTGTACAAGTCACTCTAAATGAATTACTGACCTAAATACATCATGCAACCAAAAAAGGTCTTTGATTCCTTAGGTTCTCCTAACCACTGTTAGCTGCTACGCTAATGCCAAATTCATAAAGAAAAAAGTGTTAAATTAGACATTTGCAAAACAACAGCCAACAAGATTTTGCTCTGTGAAAGACACTACTAAGAGAAATGACAAGCCACAGACTGAGAGCAAATATGTGAAAATAACACTGGACTCAGGAATTATAGCCATAATATTTAAACAACTTGAATGAATAAGGAGGCAATCAGAAAACTGGGCAAAAAATTTGAAATTTAAACAACTTGAATGAATAAGGAGGCAATCAGAAAACTGGGCAAAAAATTTGAATAGACACCTCACCAAAGAAGATATACAGATGGCAAATAAGCACAGGCAGTGATGCTTAACATCATTAGCCATTATGATGAAGCAAATAGAACTACAATCACACACCACTACACACTTCCTAGGATGGCGAAAATAAAAAATACTGATAAAACCAAGTGCAGACAAGGGTGTGGAACATCTCATGCATTTCTAGTGGAAATGCAAAAAAGCCACAGGCACTTTGGAAAATTTTTAGGTAATTGTTTTTACAAAGTTAAGTACATCGTAACATATAACCCAGCCAACCAACTTCTTAATATTTCCCCCCAAAAGAAATGAAACTTACGTTTGTGAAAAAATCTATATGTATTATAATAATAGGTCTATGCATAACTGACCAAAACCAGAAATACCACAAACATTCTTCAGTGGATAAATGGATAAGCAAACTGTGGTTCAACATACCATGGAATATCACTCAGCCGCAAGGAACATGCAATAACAGAGATTCATCTCAAATGAACTGTGCTGAGTGAAAGACGCACACACTCAAAAGCCTACCTAAGAAGTGTTTCCATTATATGACAGCCTGAAAAATGGCAAAAGTATGGTGATGAGTTTGCCAGGGGTGAGGAAGGAGGTATTAAATTGCAAAACAAAATAGCACAACAGAGTTTTTTTTTGGAGGGGGGTGATGAAATTATTTTGTGTTTTCACATTGTAGTAGTTTTACAACTCTGTAGTTTTGAGAACCAAAAGAAATTAATTTGTTGTATGTTTATTAAAATAAAATAATAGTTTAATAAAAGATTATATAGAAGCACTTTGGGAGGCCAAGGCAGATAGACTGCTTGAACCCAGGAGTCTGAGACCAGACTGGGCAAGATGGCAAAATCCCATCTCTACAAAATAAAATAAAATAAAATAAAAGTTTAGCTAGATGTGGTTATGTGCACCCCTAGTCCCAACTACTCAGGAGGCTGATGTGGGAGGATCACCTGAGACCAGGAAGGCTGAGGCTATAATCGCATGCCAGCCTGGGAGACAAAGTGAGACCTTGTCATATATACAAATGTAAAATGCATATAAAGATTATATGGGAGCTCGATTTTATATTATTTAAAAATCCTTGTCAGTTTCAATAGCATGAGAAGCAGTGAGGACACTACCAGTAGATGCAGCCCACCCAGTGCATATGTGGTCAATACCACAGGTTTTCAGATGTTCTTAGATCTTCTTAGCCTCCTTCACGTTCAGGTAAGTCACCTGAGTCCTCTCCAGTGTTTAGGAGCAATTGTCATAGAGTATTCAAATGTTTTAAACTCTTCTTTTATAAGGAGACTGAAGGCAAATGTTTAAATATTGCTACGGTTTCCATGAGAAAGTGGAGCCCAATGAGAGGTGAGTAGGCTATGAAGGTAAAGAAAATGGATTAATGCTGGCATCTTGGAATTGGGTTCCTTATGAAAGGGTAATTTCAGCCCCTTTTGCCTGTTTCTTGCTCTCTTTGCCCTCCTGCTATGGGATACACAGCAAGAAAGTCCTTGTGAGATGTAAGCCCCTTGATCTTGAACTTCCCAGCCTCTAGATCTATAAGCCAATACGTTTACGTTTTTATGAGTTTCCCAGCCTCTGCTATTCTGCTACAGCAGCACAAAACATGCTAAGACAAATAGGAAAAGAGGGAAAAAAGGTCTTCTAACAGGGGTGTTTTCCTATAAAAATAAGCAATTGTGTATGATTGTTTCTGATTTCTAATGCAATTTTTTAATGTTTGGCCCTTAAATGTTCTGTAATATATAGCAGTTACTCTTACAAGTGGAAAGAAATCACATTAGTTTTCATAAAGTAACTTTTCCCCATAAAATATGAACTCTGACACTCACTATTTTGCATCAAGCTCTTTTAGAAATAAGGCACCTGAAAATGTGCTTCCTAATCTTTGGGGAACATCTTCCTCTAACTAGGTCTCACATCTACTTATCCTATATTTCGTATTGCACAATCTTAAGTTTTTGTATCTGCAAAACTCAATGTAAATTATTTTACTTTTGAACAAGATATAACAACATACCTCTGATGGCATGGTTGCTGCATTTCCACTATGTAGGAATGCTGGCTTGCTTTTGACCTTTAAGAAGTTTTAGCATTTCTATCTATGTCTGCATGGTGAAAATTCTTCAAAATTAAAATTTATAAAGCCGCATTCAGAATATATTTAGTAAGAATAACTGGTAACTTGACAGCCTGATCTCAATGGGAAAAGCACAATATGAATTTTTTTGCTGTAAGATGTTACACTTCCAAACTAATAGTAGCCTATTCTGCCTCCATGGACCAAGAACTGTGTGGTGTTTTTCTCAGACACAGTGAGTGTTCTCTTTATCCATTTAGTATGATCAATTACTGCTTTCCTTTTTACCTTGTTGCTATCTAATGCACCTGAGGGAACATAAATTTAATAGTAATTTATAATCTTTAATAGTAAGAACAAGTATTCTCTATTAATAAATGTGTAAAATTGAGTTTCATGAGTCATGTGGATTTTTATAATAAACTCAGGCTGTATTACAGGAAATGACCATTTATTCAAGAGTAGAAAAATAAAATATTCTAGTGGTTTAAATATTCTAGTTAACATTGAGATGACTTACATAAAATAATTAATGATTTCCAGTCATATATGATCAACATAATTTAACCACTTTGCTGATAAAGAAGACACTTGGAGATACGTTCTAATAAAGAGAGCAAAATCACCCTTCTCTATTTTACTTTCCTTTTCTCAGCCAAAATGTTATTATTCCTGCAAGAAATCATGTGCTTTTAAAGAGTAAAACCAATAAAAAATGGAAGGCAAAAGAATTGTGTGAAATAATCTAAGATCAAGTATTCAAATATGCTGGTCCACATAAATTTTTTAAAATTAAAATAATATCGTTGAAATACTATGCCATTTTTTTGAGATTAATATTAAATAGGAAAAATAGGTAGAAAATGTTTTCAAAGCTGGCAATGTTGTTTCGGTTATCGGAAGTTAAAGGCAATGGATTTCCAATTATCAGTAATTCTAACATAAAAACTGTAAGCCCATTAGCTTGGCATTGAGATTGGCCAAATAATCTAATACATTATTAAAGGAGTGTTACATCTCTCCTAAAATGCATTTGGGTTCACCAAGAATAACTTATGTAGCACTAAACTTGTTTTTTTTATCTGATAATATTGCTGGCCTGCCAAAAAAAAGGATGTGTATAACAGTATGTTTAGAAAAGAGTATAAAATGATATTTTGATGGAAAAGACGAAGAAATAAGGGCTTGCTGCTGGTTGATTTAGGGGAGTTAGTAACTAATTGAAATGCTTAAACTAAAAGTTACTCATCAATTTTGTAATAGAAGAGAGCTCTGTTTTCAACTCTGCCTTTTAATCATTAAAAAATAAATAAACTGGATTAAGATGTACAACATATGGTTAAAAGCTGCATTGACTATTTGAAGATATACAGAAGAGTCCAAATTTCATATGATGGAATCAGAAATTCATAAAATTTCAAAGAGCAAGAACATTAGAGTAAACCTAGCAAGAAAGTATATATACACTGTACAGTAGATGAACATTAAAAATAAGCATACAATAACAAAATTAGGAAATACTATGGTTTATGTATATGATTCCCTAACAATAATAAAACTTAATTACAATGTGATAGTATTAAGAGGTGTGGTTTAGGAGGTGATTAAGTTATGAGGGTGGAGCCCTCAAGAATTGATTAATGGCCTTTTAAAAGAGGTTTCAGTGTGCTGTTCTTTCCTTTTGCCCTTCTGCATTCCACCATGTGAGGAATTAGCAACAAGCTACCATCCTGGACGCAGAGATCCCTCTTACCAGGGACCAAATCTGCCTGCCCCTTGATCATAGACTTCCTAGCCTTCAGAGCTTTGAGAAACATTTTTCTGTTGTTAACACGTTTCCTAGTAGCCAGGAACAGGTTAAGAGGTCGCATAACAGTAAAACTTGCAGAAAGAAATTGTAAAAGAGGTAGTTGGCAGTAAGAAAAACATGAATCAGCAGCATAATAGGACTAAATAGCTACTGTCATTGGCAAAAGTGTAAACAAACAATTCAAATTTAGAATTACATAAGTAGTTGCAATTCTCCAGCCCAGAGTTTCAGTCTTCTGTTTTCAACAGTATTCTGTAAAGAGAATATTGACCTGAAATATATTTCGAAACAAATAGCCTGGATAATTAAGGATTGGGGTATGTATGGTCTGAGAAAAAGAAGAATGTGGGCAGAAAAAGCAAAGTATTTGCAGGATCACCTTATGAAAAAGGCTGTGCTTGACCGCAACCTCTGCTGGTAAGTAGATCCCAATAATTAATCAAGTCAATATCTAATCTGATATTGAAGGAACTCAAAACAATGACTCCCTTGTAATTTTAATTATACAAAGTATTTAGGGTACTGGGATAAAGCAGGGAGGAACTTAAAGGTCATTAGTATAAATGGGGATTGCAGCAATCGCCCCTCACCTTTAGGGAATTTAAAACCCTGTATATAATAGTGCCATTTTTATGGATTGAATGTTAGAGTCATAGGAATTCCTGGGTGCCCCCAAAATAACTTTCTCCTGACACATCTACACGAATTACAAATACCTTTTACTCAGAGTGAACTCCTAGAAAGTGTCATATGCTCCTGCACATGAGGTATAATTATCAAAGTGTTACGGTATGTCTTTAAAATTTAAAACTTTTAGTTCCAGAATTAATTGTGAAATTCTAGTGATACTGTGAATTTAAGGAATATCTATCTATCTATCTAGATGTATATATATATATATATAAAGAGTGTAAGTTTATATTTGACAGACAAATCATTTTAAAAATACAAAAATAATTCATAGTGGTTTCTCTTTTCTTATTGTTTCCAAATTTTTTAAAGTTTTTACTATTTAAAGATCTGGCATAATAGAATGTGGTAGAAGGATTTAGGTTTTCCAGGAATTTCTATTTTCCAACCAAGCTCATATAGTTGAAATATACCCAAAGTTAGTGCCATTTTGCTTACAGCAAATACAATTTCAAACGGAAACAATCTTGCTTAGGTTTAAAATAGGAAAAACATTGAGTGTTGCTTCACCACACGCTTCCATCTCTCTGCCTCCCTCCGTATTTTTACCACAGTATCTGACATGAGTGTGGCTTTGGGTGGCTTTATTAAGTAAATAAAACTTTGCACCTATTATGTTGAATTGGATGGTTACTTCCAACAGACATGCATACACAGAACTTGTGAATGTCACCTTATTTGGAAAAAGGGTCCTTCCAAATATAATTAAGGATACCAAGTAAGGTCATTCATCACTATCTGAATGGACCCTAAATTCAACTACAAATGCCTTTATAAGAAAAGGAAAGGACACAGACACACAGCAGAGCATGTGAAAATGGGGGCAGAGGTTGGAGTAATACTGCCACAAACCAAGGAATTCCTGTAGTCCTCAGACACTGCAAGGGGAGGGGAAGATTCTCCACCGAGCCTTCAGAGAGTGTGCAGCTGCTTCCACCTTCATTCCAAACCTCTGGTCTTCAGAATTGTGGAGAATAAATATGTGCTGTGACAAGCCACCAAGTTTGTACTACTTTCTCACAGCGGCCCTAGAAAATCAATCGAGCCATTATTTTTATTGGACCAGAACCTTACTTTTAAAATACAAAGATTCACCCCGTGGCTCAAAGAAAAATAAATATAAGAGAAAAAGACGCAAAAAACTAGGCTTTCTGACATAGTAGTTAACGTACTTGAAAGAAAGGAATTAGTGAGGGACTAGGGAAAAGTTCCTTGGCCTCTTTGTGGAGACTGGGAGCTGGGAGCTGGGTGCTGGCTGGTAGATTTGTTACACTTTTGGCCTAGAGGGTTGTTGTTGATAGGGATTTTTGGTTTTTGGTTTTTGTGGGGTGTTTTTTTTTTTTTTT
>NW_022436994.1:1721556-2011199 GCF_009761245.1 Sapajus apella
TTTTTTTTTTTTTTTCTGAGACAGAGTTTTACTCTTGTTGCCCAGGCTGGAATGCAATGGTGCAATCTCGGCTCACTGCGACCTCAGCCTCCTGGGTTCAAGTGATTCTCCTGCTTCAGCCTCCAGAGTAGCTGGGATTACAGGTGCCCACCACCATACCCAGCTAATTTTTTGTATTTTTAGTAGAGATGGAGTTTCATCATCTTGCCCAGGCTGGTCTTAAACTCCTGACCTCAGGTGATCTACCCACCTCGGCCTCCCAAAGTGCTGGGATTACAGGAGTGAGCCAGTGCGCCCCCCTTGTGTTTGTTTTTATCGTAGACTATTTTAACTGCTTATTTATAAACAAATTATGAACTACAAGATCAAAATATATTTTAAACAGTTAAAAAGTAACCTCAACTTCTGATCCCGACAGGAAACACACAGCCTTCAGTGGGAGTTTGCTTAGTGTGCAAGGCATGTGTTCACTGTTTTAAGCTCAATTTTTAGGTAAAGCAAGTGAAATTCAGAGTAGATAAAATAAACTACTTCAGGTATGTTTTTATTTTTTAAAAAATCGCTCTGAAGCCTAAGTGTTCCAATCCTATGGATAGTAACCTATCACATAGCTACCATATCCCTTTAGATATTAAAATAATGAAATAATGAAGAAGATATGACATGAAAATAAAATTGGCAATATCAGTAGGAGAGAAATGGAAATTGATCTAGGGACATAAACAAGTTTTGTCAGGCATGCTGACTGTCCAAATGTGATTGAAGGCCATTAATTTATAAAAAATACTGAACCACAAGTAGATGGTTAGAGTTGCTTAGAATTTAAAGAAAACCACACAATTTGAAGTTAAATTATTACTGATGCCTATAGAGACTCTCAACAATAAAAACATGGAAATTACAATGTTTAGTTTTATTTGTCAACTTGAATCGGTCAGCGGATGCCCAGATATTTGATTACGCCTTATTTGTGGGTGTGTCTGTGAAAGTGTTTCTAGAAGACACTAGCACATGAATCGTAAACTGAAGAAAGCTGATTGCCCTCCCCATTGTGGGTAAGCTTCATCCAATTTGTTGAGAGCTCAAATAGAACAAAAAGCAGGAGAAAGGGAGAATTCTCACTCTCTCTGCATGACTGTAAGAGCTGGGGTATCAGATTTCTCCTGCCCTTGAACTAGAACTTACGCCATTGGTGCTCCTGGTTCTCAGACCTGCAGACTCACACAGGAGCCACTCCACTTCCTCTCTCCAACTTGCAGGTGGAGTATGGTGGGACTTCTCAGCCTCCATAATTGCATGAGCCAATCCCTTATAATAAATCTATTTAAATCTATTTGTCTAAACTATTAATATCTACCTATCTATCCTATTGATTCTATTTCTCTGAAGAATCCTGACAGAGGAATTTTACGCTCAAGACTTATAACTAGAACAAGGCTATGGTATTTTTTTTTTAAGGTTTCAATGTTTTTTTGTTTTTGTTTTTAACATACTTAAAGAGTTTCTTGTTTAAAAAAGAGCCAGAAGTGGTGGTTCACGCCTGTAATCCCAGCAATTTGGGAGGCCGAGGTGGGCAGATCCCAAGGTCAGGAGTTTGAGACCAGCCTGACCAACTTGGTGAGACCCCCATCTCTACTAAAAATTTAAAAAGTAGCTGGGCGTGGTGGGGCTTGCCTATAATCTCAGCTACTCAGGAGGCTGAGGCAGGAGATCACTTGAACCTGGGAGGTGGAGGTTGTAGTGAGCCAAGGTCACACCATTGCACTCCAGCCTGGGCAGCAGAGGAAGACTCTCTCAAAAAATTTAAAAAAATAAAGAGAGAAAGAAAACAAAAACACATGAGTTTAGACAATAATTTAGAAAAAAACATATGTACTGTATGAATATTCTTATGTACTTTCGTTTAAAAAATACATTTTAGAATCAGTTTTTCAAGTATCATTGTGAATAAGCCTGATATTTTGATTGGCATGACATTGTGTTTATTCACCAATATTTATTTCCTTGATTGTTTTAGCTTACGTTTAAAGTTATGAATAGGTATCAAATTTTATCAAGCAGTGTTTAAAAATTCATTAATATGTCCATTTTAATCTTTTTTCCATTATTCTAATAGTTTCATAAACTGTTAAAGAACCTTTGCCTTGGCAATAGTGTATTAATTTCTTTAATATAATGCTGAAACAGGATAGCTAATATATTTTTTTAAATATTGCACTTACAGTAACATGTAAAATGAATCTCTACCACTATTTGTTCTACACTTGTATAAATTTAGTATCAGAGCTTTTCTAGATTTATTAAGTGGCTTTTTCTGAATACAATAATAATTATGGCTCATATAAACTCAGTTACATGTATGTTACAAAGAGTTTAAAAGTAATGCTGCTGGGCATGGTAGTTTACGTCTGTAATCCCAAACTTTGGGAGGCCAAGACACGTGGATCACCTGAGGTCAGGAGTTCAAGACCAGCCTAACAAACATGGCAAAAACCCAGCTCTACTAAAAAATACAAAAATTAGCTGAGGGTGTTGGCTACTCAGGAGGCTGAGACAGGAGAATTGCTTGAATCCGGGAGGCGGAGTTTGCTGTGAGCCTAGACGGTGCTATTGCACTTCAGCCTGGGCGACAGAGTGAGACTCTGTCTCAAGAATAGAAAAAAAAAAAAGCAATGATGCCACTTAGACCTAGAGATTCTAGAGTTTCTATCATGGCAATTTTGGGACAGTGTAATTTTCTTTTTGTGTGTGTATGTCGGGGATTACAGTAAAAACTGAAAAATTTGCTCAGAAAATACTAAAAAAGTTGTGACACTTCTTTTTGTAAATTAAAAAAATTGTTCTGAGACAACTAGTTTCAAAATAACTGACATTTACAAGTATTATCACATACAATGCTTACTAAAAATATAAAATAAAACAATTTTGTTATCTACATCATAGTAGTTTTTCCAAAGTAAACATTAATTTATTTTTTATTTTTTTTATTGCATTTTAGGTTTTGTGGTACGTGGGAAGAACATGCAAGATTGTTGCATAGGTACACACCTGGCAGTGTGATTTGCTGCCTTCCTCCCCTTCACCTATATCTGGCATTTCTCCCCATGCTATCTCTCGCCAACTCCCCACCCCCCCCGTCCCTCCCTTATTTTCCCCCAACAGACCCCAGTGTGTGATGCTCCCCTCCCTGTGTCCATGTGTTCTCATTGTTCAACACCCGCCTATGAGTGAGAACATGTGGTGTTTGATTTTCTGTTCTTGTGTCAGTTTGCTGAGAATGAAGATTTTTATTTTATACCCGAATTTTAATGAGTTAATTCTCCAGAAAGTTGTTTATATTTTAAATTGTCTTTAATTTTTGGAAAAGTGTTGATAATAGTTATACTAAAATTTAACATTTGAATTATACTCATTTATTTCTAATTTTTAAAAATAATACAGTTATTTAAGTTTTTTCCATGTGATTACACTGTTGTTTGTGTTTCATAAGTACTAATGAATATCTATTGCTAATATATTTTACATATTCTATAGCTGGAATTTAAATCTTCTCAAAGTTATTTAGAAGTACTGTTGTTAATTTCCAATTTATTGTCATTGTTTTAGTCCAATTGTTTTTAATATGTTATTATTCCAATGACAAATATGGACTTTGCATTTCTGATCAGTGTTCAGGTTATGACAGTGACTAATAAACTTGATCCACCTCTTATTTAATTTTACACAATGCTTGGCATATATTTAGTCATAAATAAATTGTGGCACCGTTAACAGTTCTTATCTATACTATTATTATATCAAGTAATATTATCTGCCTTTTGTAATCTCCTAAAGTTACTGACATTTGACGTGTGGCCTAACATATGAATACATTTAAAATTATTCCAGGGGCTCTCGTGGAAAGGTATATCATATTTTTTATGGTACAAACCGACTTAAAAATTACTCATGCTGACACTATTTGTATGTAAGTCTTTATTTTTGTTTTTTTTTTCAAATTTATTACGAAAACTTGAGTGACATAAGAGATTCTCCCACTATAATCATTTTTCTTTGAAGTTACCCAATGAGCTGATCTGCACATGACTGTGATTCTTCCAGTCTAATAATTGTGCCACTCTTGTTTATTTCATTCTCTGTTTCAAGGCTCAAAACTCCCATGATAGTATTATATAATATAAAAAAGACAGCTAATATTTAGTATGAAATACACTTTTACAGAATAACTTGTCTTATTTCATATAATTTTCTCCTGCCACCAACACAGTGACAAAGGCTGTGAAGCGTTGTTCTAACAAATCTGATGGTTTTAAAAAGAAGTTCTTTCTTTGAGTGAGCAGTTGTTTTTGAACATTTTAAAAACCACTTGCCTTAAAGAAACAGGATTGACATATCCGTTTTATTAATGATACTATGGGAAGAATGCAAAGGAGTATCCAATTTTGCTATGAAACAGGAAATCCGCTCTGAGGGAATTAATTCAAAATTTATAGCTTGAAATAAATATGCACTACCATCATGATAATGCCTATAGTGCTAAATATTTCAGGTAATATTTCCTCAATTAGACATCTGGTTTTTTTAAGTCTACTGAATGGTCTTTTTCATATCACAGCAAGCCCAAATTTGCTATTAAATTATAGAAGGTATGTGCCATTGGACAGTGTCTGCTGAGGAGTAGAATAAATTCTGTCTAATGAACATTACTGATTGGAAGATAGTCTTTATATAATGTGCTATTATTAACATCAACAGTTTAAGAAGTGGACTGAACAATCTTAAAGCTTGTTTATCATTAGAAAAGAAGATTCAATATTTCTGCAATAAAATGAATTAGCCTGACTTAAGAAAAAGATAAAATGAAATAAACTTCCTCGGATTTAGTAAGAGAACAGTGTGGGTGATGGCACACAGTTACATAAGAGATGATTGGTGCACAAACTGAACAGTGACTGTCATTAAATACCCTTCCAAGGTTCTTTCTAATTACTCGGTAAAGCAAATTTGGAAACAGACCACAGAATAACATTGCAATTACAGCCAGATGCACAGTGTTGAGATTTTACAAGTTAATTTTTATGTATGAAGAATGTAGCAAAATGCCTGATACAAGGTGGCTTGCACAATAAACTTCGTTGTCCTAATAGTCTAATTTTTAAACATAAACATCCAAACCATTATCAGCAGGCAAAAATTAAACACTTTCTATCCAAGGCCATTAAATGTGCACTTGTTCGAGCTCACTCTTCATCATATAACATGGGCCTGTCTATTTTCAACTGTGTGCCTCTGTATTTGACTTATGAAATTTCTGGGGGGAAGAATAATATACCTCTCGTTATTGAAAGGCCAGAAAGACGTGGACTCCACTGAGATTTCCTGCCTAGATGTCTGCATTCAGATTTGACAGAGCAAGCAAGCTAAACCTCCCTCAGAAAACCGTGCCCATTTGAGGACATACTGCCGTGGGATCTTGGAGCAGCATGGAGGTTACACCTGGGACTCCGATTTGCTTGATTGCATAAAGAACCAAAACAGAATTTAAAAACCTGTCTCAGATTTTGAATCACTTTCCCCTTGAACTACACTTTACCCATTTAATAAGAATCTTTCAAGCCAGAATGGGAAAAGGAGATAGAGTAGAAATGCAAAGTGTATGACTAGCAGCACTGAGCATTCCTGCTCCTTGAGGCCTCTGAATATTCTCCAGCCTAGGAGCTGCCTTGGGACAGTTCCACCATCACATAAACAAAAAAGGGAAGAACACGGCCATGCCCTGCCCGGCTCACTCTCCTCTTGGAGAGCTGCAGGACTACTGTATAAAAATGACCTAAGTAGCAAACCCTGGAAGGGCTCAGCCAAGGAGCCTCAAAGCCTCATCTTCTACTCGGCTTGGTTCTTCATTCTCAGAAATAATAAAAGATCTGAATGAAGTATAAAGATTCCTCCAAAAGAGTTAAAATACTTTCAAAAAATTTTGCAGAAAACAAGATATGATTAAGTTTGTACAGAATGGCATAGCTGTATGAAGAGATAGTTATCAAATACCCATTTTGGTTTTACCGAATATACACGATGCTAAAGTCTGAGGAATGGGGTAAAAAGTGCGAATGCATTTTAGTTACTGAATTCCTTTCTTTTGTGCAACGCACGTTGCAAAGTTATGGGGATAGGGCTTGTGCCAACAAGGATATTTTGTATACCTAGAACAATGTTTTGTAATCACGAAAGTGTTGTAGCAAGCACTTTATTTTAAAGAAAAATTAGTCTTGAGAAGGGTAATACATAATTGAAAGTGCAGTGTGTTAAGGTCAATCGTTGCTTCATTTGCCTTGTCATTCAATCAATCAAAGAAGATACTGGTCATAATGATGTGGTGCTGGAATTTAGACCATGAGTGCTTTTCTCTCTTGGGCTGCCTTCTATTCCCTGTGAAACAATCAGTAACTATCAATCAATTGAGACTGAAGAGCAGCAATAAAGGTCTGTGTCTCAGAGAGTCCACAAACAGGGCTAAGCGGAAGAACTCATGGAACTAAACTTTAAGTCTAAAAGATAATGGAAACAGCATCTCAGAAATATTTAATACTAAATATAACACATGAACACACACACACACACACACACATACACCCCTGGGGGTCTGCACATTAACTAAGGCTGCCCTTTTTACCTTTATGATTCATTCTGTCTCCTTTACTGAAGGGATAAGAAAGACTGTGTTGCCTGGAAAATTCGGCATGTAGATTACAATGTGAGATTTCTGCACTTTGACATGGCAGACTTTATTAGGCTCACAAAAATCATACTAGCTTTTGTTGCTTTGTTTCTTGGTTGATTTATTTGTTTTCAGACCAAATTGAATTCAAGGCAATAGCATCCACGAGAACACAGGGCCATTTCTATTGTAAAACACAGCCTGCTGTGAAATTTCATAAAAGAAAGTGTAATATAAAATACTTGAAATAAAATATTCATAAATTTGGAATTTATCTTGATAAGTGCATAAAAGCCATGTTGCTGTCCTTGGAAAATATATATAAACATAAATAGTTCACATAAAGACATTCAATTTCACATGTGAAAAAATGCAATTTCACATGTGGCTTTTAAAAAGGCAGACGAAAAATATTTATAAAAATGAGTTGAAAAACTCTTGAAAATCTAGAAATGAATATGTGAAAAGCATATGATTAAAACTAGTACATTTCAATTTAAAAATATTTTTAAAAACTGTAAATTGTGTCTGATGAGTGTTTATATCTTTGAATACAACAATGCTAAAAATTTCACAACTAAATTTTCACAGTAAAATAAGAAAACATTCTGAAATTTTAAAGTAATAAGAAAATGAGAGTCTTAATCGGAAGAAAAAATGTGAAAAAACTAAAATTTAAGTTAAGAAATAAATTGGAGTGATTCAAATATGGTAGAATAAGAAAATTAACTTCTAGTTTTACAGCGTTTATTGTGTGCCAGTAGCTATTTAACTATGTAACACTTGAATGCATCAATTCTTCACGAACAGCTTCAAGGCAGGTAAGGAAATTAAGGCATATAAAAGCCTCCACTAGACAGGGACTTTTCTGATATTTAAACACAGATACCCTATCCAGAAGCCATTTTATATCTATTACATTTGTAGGAGCTCAAAATATGCCTCTCTGAAATATGCCATTTTGCTGAATGCAATTGAGATTCAACAAATGCAAAATGAAGCTTTCCCAGACCTTCCCTTCTCTGCCTAAAAGCGGACACTTCGCAGTGAGGGCTTCCATCTGTGCCCTCTCAGGGTAAGTTTTACAGCCTTGAAGAAGACGGAAAGTCGGCACCATGAATGACCTACCACCGAAAAACTTACTCTATTTTTTTTCCCCATATATTTATCTTTTCACAGTGTGCTTCCCCTTAAAACCTAAACTCCTTTTTCCTTTGCCTTGTTGCTTCTCTACAAAAGTATTCTTCTTTTACTAAGTTGCTACATAAGTCCCAGGTTTTAACCACTCTTCTGAGCTACCCTTCACTGAGGTTTCTCCTGTGTGCTATGCCTTGCATCATGTCAAGAAACTGTGTTTTTCTCTTGTTAACCTGCCTTTTGTCTGTTTCCAGCTGGAGAACCTAGGAGGATAGAGGGTAGAGGTATTTCTGCTTTGTGTTTTCCGTCCCTGCCTATTATAATCCCTCTGTATAGAACTGCAATAATTAAAAGTGCAAACCGTATAACAAGCACCAGGTTGATGAACAGAAAAGATATTCCCAAAACAGAACGACTTATATAAAATCATACTTTAAATATAAAAGGAAGCATTACAAATAGATTGGTGTTCTTTGAGCATGGTCAAGTTGTGATAATCAGCAAGAGTAATTTCCTTAAATAAATGTCTGATGCTATGACTCCCTCCCTCAAATCTTATAAAGATTTTTCACCCCACTCATTGTTTAAAATAAGTGTCTTATAAGAGTCTATGGATATATAAATCACTGGCCTCTGTCAGACTGTATTTGTGTTTTTCCAGGATCCACTTCCTGGTGATCTTTTTGGTAACAGAACACTTGAAGGTTCTGCCTGGCCCATGCACTTCCTACCTGAGATTGCATTTCCCACCTGAGATTGCATTTCCCACCTGAGATTCCATTTCCCACCTGAGTGCCGTGAGGCCAGGAGGAGCTGCGTCATGACATTCAGGGAAGCTGTGTGAGAGAACACTGTCACTGACATTTCAGGTCATGGACTTTAAAACAGAAATGTCTTTGCCTCTACATCTTCTCTTTCTCCCTTGCCTGTGGGCTAAAACATTGGCATATAGACTTGGTGATCCCTGCTTTGATCACGAAATGAGAGCAGAGGTTTAAGAAATAATGAAGCAACAAGATAGAAGGAAGATGAGTCTCAGATGAACCTATGATTAAAAGCCAACTAGACATCTGAAACACCTGACTGTGTTTGCACTATGACGAGAAAGAAAAATAAACTTCTGTTACATTTGAGCACTGTGCATTTTGTTCTCTGTTGCAGCATGTAGCCTTATTTATACCGTTTCTTGGCTCCCTCTGCAATCTCTCCTCCTCGCACTGTCTCTCTGTAGCCCACTGGCTACGGTAGCCTCCCTCGTTTCTCAAATGGGAACACCGCCCACTCAAGAACATTGCACACTCCCTCAACAATGCCTTGGACTCTCTTCACAAACATCCACATGGTTTGCCCTCTCAGGTCTTCAAGTCTTTGTTCAAATGTTAAACACAAAGCCTCTCACTGACTACCTTATGTATACCTTCTCCCCACTCACTTAAGCACTACTGAGTTTCTATAATCTTCTTCCCCCATTGAGCACGGTCTATATCTTCCTGATAAAATACGTGCCATGAGAAAACACCTTTCATTTACTTGTTTTCTGCTGTATCCTTAGAGTCTGAATTAGGAATTGGCAGAAAATTGAAACCCAATAAACATTTTAAAGCAGGTTAGCAGAATGAAAAAACATTCTTTTTTTCAGGTGCACCTGAAACTGTCAGAAAACAGATACTACGCTAGATCACTAAGAAACATTCACACGTTGCAGAAAGTTAAAATCTTACAGGCAATATTCTTTGATTCAAATCCAATGAACTTAGATATTAAAACCGACTTTCACCTAGCTTTTTATGTTATTAAGAAACTCTTGGATGAGAGGATGATGTAATTTGGATCTGTGCCCGCACCCAAATCTCAGGTTGAACTTAATCCCCAAAGTTGGAGGTGGGGCCAGCTGGGAGGTGACTGAATCATGGGCGTGGCTTTCTCATGAACAGCTTAGCACCATACCTTTCGTGCTGTTGCTGCGATAGTGAGTTGTCCTGACATCTGGCTGTTTAAAAGCATGTGGCACCTTCTCTCTGTGTCTTTTGCTCCTGCTCTGGTCATGTGACACGCCTGCTCTCCCTTCACCTTCAGCCATGATTGTATATTTTCTGAGGCCTCCCAGAAGCCCAGCAGATGCCACCATGCGTCCTGTACAGCCGGCAGCACCATGGGCAGGTCTAATCTCTTTTCTTTATAAATGATTCAATCTCAAGTATTTTCTTTATAGCAATAAAGGAACAGACTAATATAGAGGGTGAAAATAAACAGAAATAACAGAATTTCTACCATTCAGGGATGTATTTCTAACATTATAGGGATAAAAACACTATACATCAGTTTAGATGGCCTTAAAGTAGTAACCAGAGGAAAACCTAAGAAAACCTGAAAAATGCATGATAAACATACACGAATATAAATAAATGAATTTAAATTCTTAAAGGGCCAAACTGAACAAATATGAATAAACCAAAATAGAACACAAGAAAGAAAATAATAAAGGTAAAAACAAACTAATTCGGTAGATAATAACAGATAGTATATTAAGATTATAAATCAAATCTTCATTAAAAACAGTTACAAAATGAATAAATCATTATTTAATCAAGAAGAGCAGATGAAACACAAGTATAAAAATTAGTAATTGCAAAGGTGGTTTGAACTATCAACGTAGAAAATTTAAATTAAAAAACCTTTGAACCATTACACCACACCTATGTCGAAATTAATTTGAAATTTTACATGAAATAAGTGACGTCTTAAAAATCATGGCTTAAATAAATCAATAGTTTCAATGCCATACAAATGGTTTCAGGTGAAAGAAAATAAATAAAACTGTCGAGTTCATTTGAAAAATTAAATATGACGTTAATACCTATATCTGATAGAGATAGCACTCCAAAAAGGAAATTTCAGCTGAATAACTCTCATAAACATTGGTCCAAAAATTGTAATTCTAAATAAAATGCAGTGTGAATAGATTTCAGTTGAATATTATAAGAACAGTACATCATGACAAACCACAGAATATAAGAGTAATGTCCAAAAGTTTCAATATGAGAAACTCTTTGCATACTTCAGCATATCATTAGACCAAAGGGGGGCTATGCTTATCCCATAGATGCTGAAAAATGGGATCATCTAGATCCCATTTAGAACCAACCAGGTGCTGAAAACGTATGTAGATAAGGGCAACCATCCTAAGTGCAAAGTAGAAAATGGTAGAAGGTAGTGGGATAGAAGTCACTGTAAGGAAGGGGATGGGATTTTCCATTCTAAAAGTGTTGGAGAGGGAAATCCAAGCTATTAAAAGTCATTAATTTCTACGTATTTCCATTTCCCATCTCAGCTTCAAGGGAGGTATTAGCAGTATTATTTCCATTTTCGATCTCCCTCCAAGCTCTACCTTTTGGAGGGGTCTGCCTCACTCTGTCGAGTGGAATCCTTCCCTCCAACTCTAAAAAAAAAAAAAAAAAAAAAAAAATTTAGTACTGGGTCACAAAATTCAAAGAAAACATTCAAGAATATAGAAATGGGGACATTTCCTTAACATACGGAGAAGTACGGGGCATTCTATATATAAAATACAATAACATATATGCTATACTGTGCATGCCAGCACAACTGTGTGTGTTTCCATGCTAACGCCAGCATCTTACTTTATAGTAAATCACCACAGCCATTTCCATTAAGTCAGGCATAGTGTAAGTATGCTCACTGTCCCAGTTACCAACTTAGCCTTGTGCTGAGAAAACAATTGGAGGAATGTTGGAAATTCAAAAACAATGAAATGTATCTCTTTGGCAGATTATGTGAGAATGTATCTGGGAAGCCAACTAATCAATAATAGAAATAACTCAAAAATATAATTATTCAGCAAGATGGCAAGAAAAGAATTAATAAGAAACGACCAATTCCTTTCATCTATCCAACTAACCAATTAGCACTAAATTTAACAAAAAAGTTTTAGTAAAGAAAAATTAATAAACTTGACTTTAAGAAACTTAAAATGTATTCATGAAAATATACAGAACTGGGTGTGAACAAATGGAAAGTTATCTCTTGTTCTTTGATGGGTTGTCTCAATGTCATCAATTAATTTGAAAAATTAATGTAATCTCTGTAACCATGCCAACAGCTTTTCTGGAGGTAGATGATTTCCTTCAAAAGTTATATGGAAAATTAATCATAGAAAAATAACTAAGAAAATAGAAAATATTTGAAGGGGAAGTAGTGAAAATGTAAATGTTTAACAATATGCTTCTGTGGCAAGGCTTTGGGGCAATCTTATTTTGAACTCGTATATTATTGCTAAGGATATACATTTACATAATCCCTAGGGAACTAAACTTAGCAATAAAAACACAGTTGCACATGCACATACCTGTGACCTACCAATTCTACTTCTAGGAATTTACTCTGAATATATACCTTCAAAAATATGAAAATGCGCATGTGTAAGCTTATCTGTCAAAATATTGATAATTCCCTAAAGGCTCAAACATAGGAGATTGTTATATATGCATTCAGCAGAGTACTGTGAAGCTTTAAAGGCAATGAAAATGTCTAGGATGCATATGGGAACATTGGCAGGACATTTGCAAATTTTAAAATAATATATAGTATGTGACATGTTACATATTATCTATAAAAGAGTTAAACAAATATACACTAACCTGATTATTTTTGCAGAAAAACATGTAAAGCAAAATGCATTGCTTGCCCACAAAAACTAATGAATTGTAAATCATTGATTAAAATAGGAATTCATGAGTTTATATTTATAGTGAATAGATAATAACATCAAAAGATAAATAATAAATAAACACACCAATGAATAAATGTTGGGGAAGAGAGGAGCCCTTCGTATTGTAGAATTTCAACCATTTGCTGATAAAATGTGTGCTGGAATTGGAAAATTCCATTTTGCACCCATTATAGTAAAGATGAACTCACTCAAGAATCATCGGTAGATGCTAAATTGGAGGCAAGGGAGTTGTTTGATTTGACTGAAAGTTAGAATTTTGGACAGTCTCAAAGTGTGTAAATACAGATTGCATGTTATTTCTAATAGATAACATAGTAAATAAATTCCACAACAATAACAAAATGAAACTCAAAACCTTGACCAGATCATCACATGTAACATCACCAGAAAATGACCAAATAATATCATGCGCTTCTGGACATTATGAAAACATACTATTTTAATATACCAATGGGCCCCATAACCTGCATCTAACCAAAAGAAAAACCTCAGACAAATTCAAATTGAAAGACACTACAAAATAAATGGCCCGTACTCTTTTAAAATATCAGTATTATGAAAAACAAAGAAATGTTAAAAAACTGTCTCAGTATAAAGTGTCCCCCAAAGTGGAAAACTACATGCATTACATAATCCTGAACAGCATCTTCTATTGGATGAAAAAAAAAAACATGTAAAAGACATTACTAGAACAATTTCAGGAAACTGCTATACCGATGGTACATTAGGTGAAAGGATTATATCATGTTAAGTTGCCTGAATTTGGTAACTGTTCTGTGGTATTTGGAAAGCACACAGGGACATATTAAGGGACAAAGGACATGAAATATACAAGCTCATTAAAAGATAAAATAATTCTAGTCCGGGCGCGGTGGCTCACATCTATAATCCCAGCACTTTGGGAGGCCGAGATGGGTGGATCACGGGGTCAAGAGATCGAGACCATCCTGGTCAACATGGTGAAACCCGGTCTCTACTAAAAATACAAAAATTAGCTGGGCATGGTGGCGCACACCTGTAATCCCAGCTACTCAGGAGGCTGAGGCAGGAGAATTGCTTGAACCCATGAGACAGAGGTTGCCGTGAGCCGAGATCGCGCCATTGCACTCCAGCCTGGGTACCAAGAGCGAAACTCCGTCTCAAAAAAAAAAAAAAAAAAAAAAAGAATTCTACATGTATATTTTACTATTTAATATGGTATATGTATTACCTATCTGCTTATGCATCATCTTATGTATGTTTGGAGAGCATGGAAAAACAATTTTGGCAAAACAGTAAAATTTGGTGAATCTGGGTAAAGGGTTTCTATTATTCTAGCAGCTTTTCTGCAATTTTTAAATATCCAAAATAAGATATTTATTGTGAAGCATGAACACAAACAACAGGACAAATTTGCAAAGGCAGTTTGGCAAAAATAACATATAATGAGTTGTTAGGATTCAAAGAATTTGTATACACAGAAAGGGCAATAAATGACATGAATGGAAATGTTATAAAAGAAATCAAATGTATGTAAACATCAAGTTTTTTCACTACAGAAATCCAGTAATACAAAAATTAAGAAAAATTTTGCCAGTGAAACTCATTAATTTGTTGTTCACTTTATTTGTAAATGCTAAAATGTCTGTAAAGGCCCAGGTATGTAATGCTCATGGGAGCTTAATTTGCTACAAGCTTTGAAGAAAGCAATTTAGCAATATTTATCTGGATCATTAAAAATGTTTATGTACTCTAGTCAATTAATCCCATTTCTGTAATTATTTTTTAAATAAAATGATCTAGAAGGCAATCAAAAGTCGGTTTACATAAAAACGTTCATTGTACAACTTCAATAATATGGAAGAAATGAAAATATACCACATATTTGTTGATCAATTATCATAGGCTGTTCTAAAATAATGTAAAATAAAGTTGGAAAAGATGAACAGATACAGCTATATCTAATTTTTTGACTAAAATAATAGAATATTATAAAGATTCTAAAATAGCCTTTGTATATAATAGTTATTCCTATAAACAATTTATTTTTATGTGAAATAAATGACATAGTATGAGTAAACTATCTATGTACCTTCATATACAGAAGTACTGACTGGAAGGCAAACTTGCTTCACATCAGACAGAAGTATTGGGAAAAATTTAAATAGCAGCTACATGTGATTGGACATATTGTATCTATTCTGCAGGAAGAAATACAGCTCCAGTGGTTCAGGAGCACTTGCCATGTTATCTGCAAGAAACAGGTGAAAAGGGGGGTGCTGCATTGTATTAGCATTTTTGCAGCTGCAAGTGTAAATATAGTCATGATCACAGGTGACATTCAACCAATAGAGTTGACTGCCTTCAAGGATGAAATTCTGACAACAGTTCAAGTTGCCATGGATACATGTCTTCCTTCACTTATCATTGACGGTATAATGTGTAATCATAACATAAAGTGAATGGTAAGTGGTGGTGGGCAACACCTGGTAGAGTCAGAATCTCCTGGAGGAAGGTCAGATCAACTGTGGGAGGAGCTGGTACAGTGAACAAAGGTGGGAGATGGGACAGTGAGTTGCAGGTACTGTATGGGTTCCACAGACCTTTCTCACTCTGTGGTCAAAGGCTAGCCATAAGTTAGTTGTCTTTAAATTCACACTGTTCCCCTTATTCTACCTGCTGTTATAGCTACCTTGGAAGAATTATAGACTGGAATGTTGTAGAACTTATTCTTCCGGTGTATGTTTTATTGATTGGGTTACTAGCACGTGTAGCAAGATTGTGCTTTGACTATTCTCTAACCATTGGCCCCACGAAAAACGAATCCACAAAAGGTAGAGCAAATGATTGGGAGAAGACCAACAGATATACCTATATGTAGATGTTTGATGACCTATAATTCTATATTATGCGTTCTTGTCACACATGAAAATAATTTAAAATAGGTGATTTATTACAAATCGACTGTCTCCAAAACTGCACTGTTTAATCAACTAATTTTTATTTCATTTTTAGTAGTTTTGCATTTGTAAAAAATTGGAATTTAAACTTTATGTAATATCCTAATGTCTTGACTGTGTTGTCACTGCATCAATGTACCCGTATAATCATAAAAATAGTAGAAGGAGACTATCAGGAGTCTGTCCTCTCCCACTCCTGTCCCCAGAGAACCAGGCAGGAGGTGATGAGGAAATTTCCAGTAGAGGAACTGTTCAGCTTTGCAATATGACCAAATTGTAAATTTTTAATCTGCTACTCCCATTCCTCTGGTTCTTTACTTATTAACTCAGACACAAAAGAAGAGGAACAACCTGTTTGTATAAAAAGCAGTTAGCAAAAGTGTATTTTATTTCATTATGCACAGGATTTAAAGTCTCATACAATGTTTGCTTTGATCCATTAATTCTTACTCCACAGGCAAGTGACATCTATTTAAAATTAGATTCTAGAATGGTGTTGTGAGCCAGGTCAATCAGAAAGAAAGACGTTTTGTAAGTAATTCTCTAAACGATAGCCCTGAATATACAGAGTCTGTCACTTTCTTTGCAGTGACCTCACTAAGAATTATATTTGGCATCCAACCCACACCGGATGACTCTCATTACTGTATTCACATTGCCCCTAGCTCCCTTGCATATTTACAATTCATGGGGCTTTTGTTTTGTGAAATTCAATCCTGATTACTGTACAGAAGCCTATAAACTACAGTGTAGATTGTTTTGTCACTTGCAGCAATCAGTGCCCGTCCCTAGGGAGACATTCCACTCACATATCTGTTCCTCGGTCTCATACATCGAGACTCTTCACAGTTCAGACTGTAATAAATTTTGCCACCAAGCCCTTATGTTCACACCATTTTAAAGGCAGTTTTAAATCCTTGGGCAATTGGTCAAACGCTTCTTCCGGTTATTTTCTTGATAAGTGGGTTCTTTTTCAGTAAAATGGGACTCAGAATCACATAATGTACTAAGAAAATAATTTTTTTAAATCTTTAACAGCATTACAAAATCACATACGTACACACGTATAAATTGAAATTTGCAGTAGCTCAGAATTACAAAAATGTGTTTGACTTTTATTATTATTGTGATATTTTTAGTGATCTCTATAGAAATGGAACAGATGGCTTCATGTTATAATGAAAGAACAATTATCATTAAATGGGTAATGATCTATGACAGGTGAGAAAGAGAAAAATATAAAATTATTTTTATAGGTTTTGATGTGAGACATTTCTTTCATGTATAGATAACAATTCTGGTCACTGCCCTATACTTTTGGGGGGGTAATAGAAAAATGAGATTGAAAATATGTGCAAAGCTTTACTCACAATGGTGTGAGTTGCCACCAATCTTCACACCCTCTATTACGCTGTCACCGCAGCTTATGTTCTAGAGTCGTACAAAGAAATAAGCACAGGACAATGTGAGAATGGCGGCTAAAACCTTGTACAAAGCAGAAATGCAGCACAGAGGAAGGATTCAGTCTGTTACAGGTTGTTGGCCGGGTGCAAGTCATGGATAACATTAGGAAGAAATTTGGAGGCAGCAGGGTGGAAGAAATCAGCATAAGAACATTCAATCAAATCATGTTCAGTAACTGCAAATCGCAGGCGCTGTTCGTAGAGCATAGAAACCAGTGCTCTCTGCAGAAGAAGAGGGGAGCAAGAAACTGATGAAGCTGGAGAAGCAGTTCTCTTCTCAGTATTTCTCTGGGCTTAAAAATATTCTTGGCCCTCTTTCTCCACTGCCAAGTCATTTCTTGGCTACTGTCAAAACTTTACCTAGTTCTTCTGGTCTGCAATACCACCCAGAAGCAGCAGAGACTTTCCTCTGGAACCCACTGGGATACTAAAGCTGTCTGGGCCACCGCTACAGGCCAGGAAAAGCATTTGCATATTTCTAGGGATTAGCATTCCAGAAGGAGGTAGAGGGAATCCATGGAACCTAGAAAAAATATTAAAATTACCTAAGTGGGATTTTTGTAGCTCATGAGTCTTATGACTGTAACCCTTGGGCACTGTCCAAATGATTCGCTTTGGACAATGACAAATGATTCACTGTCATTTCCCAGCTGTAGACTTTACTCCCAATCTCTAATGTGCCCCATGGAATGGTTATTTCACTCTAAACAAACTTTCCTGAACTTTCACCTCTTCAGCAAATTTGAGACTTACGGCTTCACCTAAACTGAAACATTTTGACACCTTGCTTGAAACAAACCTGCTTTCTCTAGCCCTCCATGTTCCACCTGGTGGGAAATAGTGCTGTCCTTTACTGTGTGGGTCTTGACACAATTGAGGATTAATTAGGCAAGCTCATGCAGAAATATCAACTTCTTGTCTTATATATTTTTATTATTCGTTCACCGTTTTTCTCTTGGTCACTTTTCTCATGCCCAGTCTTACTTTCCACTTTTACTCTTGAACAAGCTTGTTGGCTTAAATATCCAACATCTCCAGCATTTAGAAATCCTTAAATTGCATTTTCTAAACCTATTTTCAGAGCCACTTGGTGGATTTTGTTATTCCAAGTGTGTTCCATCTTTTAGATGTTAAATTGCTAAGTATTTCAGTCCTTTCTTCTTTCTTCAACCTTCAAAATGCTGCCATCCTGTTTCAACATGTCCTAGGACTTCCTGAAGATACTCACTCCATTGCCCCTGTGATTTTTTCCTTCCCTTCCTCCACAAGTTGGAATGGCATAACAGCTATTCTAAGTATTCTCTTGCCTTTACCACTTTGATGATCTTTTGACATATATCTTAAAAACCTATACACTTTCAATACCTGAATATTTATGGAAAAACTGAAATGACCATTCAGGCTTTGGCCACTGCAAATTATGCCCATTCTGAGTTGGGCATAATTACCTATTTGTTTGTCATTATCTAAACTAATACACACTTTTCTTAGTCAGTTGTCCTAAATATTTTTGACTCAAATTTCTCTACATAATTTAATGTTCTTCACTATGACACAGATTAATAAATAGTTCATCTTCTAAGAACTATTTTACCTATATGCAGGAAAGGCTGGGTACCAAGTCAAATAATATAATCCATTATATCAACAGACTAAAAACAAATTATAGGCAATTTTCTGTATCTACCATGTCAATAGATACAGAAAACAATGTGACAAAATCCAGCACCCACTCATGATAAAAACTCTTAGTAAACTAGGAATAGAGTTTGAATCTACAGAGGGTAACTTTCTGAACTTGATAAATAATATCTACAAGAAAACCATAGCTAATGTCATATTTAATGATAAGAAACTCAAAACTCCTTCTCTAAGATAAGGAACAAAGCAAGGCTATCTCCTGCCACCAATCTTCCTTTTCAATATCATGCTGGAATACCAGCTCATACAAGAAGGGAAAAAAAGAGGGAAAATACAAATTTGGAAGAAAAAATAAAACTGCCTTTATTCACAGAAGACACAATCCTCTGTGTAGAAAATCTGAAGAAATCGAGATCTAAACTCTTGGAATTAATAAGCCATTATTGCAAGGCATATCAGCATGAACAAGTGGAATTAAAATTGGAAAAATACAATACTGTGTACATTAGCACTTGCACTAAAAAGAAGCACTTGTGTATGACAAAATACACACAAGAGTTATTTAAGGAGAACTACAAAATTCTGATGAAAGAAATAAAAGAACTAAATAAATGAAGAGATATTCCATGTTTTGGATAAGAAAAATCATTATTGTCAAGATGTCTGTTCTTCCCAAAGTGATATATAAAGTCAATGTAATCCCAATAAAATGCACCACAAATCATTTTTAAGGTATCCACACATTGACACTAAAGTATATAAAAAGAGGGAAAAGACCCAGCATAGCCAACACAATGTTGAAGGAGAGCAAATTTAGAGGACTGACACTATTGGACTTTAGAATTTGCTTTACAGCACTGGTGATGAAGACAGTGTAACACTGGCAAAAGAATACAAAAATAGATCAATGGAACAAACTAGATATCCTAGAAATAGATCCACATTAACATAGTCATCTGATCTTTGGCAAAGGAGAAAAGACACTATAATGTAGAAAAAATAGACTTTTCAACAAATGATGCTGGAATAAGTGAACACTCATATGCAAAAAAGGAAATCTAGACACAGGTCTTACACTCTTTACATAAATTAATGCAAATTGAATCAGAGACCTAAATGTAAAACATAAGTTATAAAACTCCTAAAATATGATGTAGATGACCTAGGGTTTGGCGTTTTTTAGATAAAACACCCAACATACAATCTATGAAACAAATAATAAACTGGACTTTATTTTATATATATATATATATATATATATACACACACACACATATATATATATATGCTCTGTAAAAAACATTTTTAAGAGAATATAGAGAGAAGTCACTGCCTGAAAGGAAATACTTGTAAATTACATATCTGATAAAGGACCATTATCCAAAATATGCAAAGGGCACTTAAAACTCAATAATAAGAAAAACAGCTCTATTAAAAATTGGATGAAAGTCCTCAACAGACTCCTCACCAAAGAAGTTATACAGATGACAAATGCACACAAAAAAAAGATGCTCCATGTCATATGTTATGAGGGGAATGCAAAATAAAATAAAAGTAGAAATCCACTCCACACCTATTAGAATGACCAATATTCAAAACATCAGACACAGCAAACGCTGGCAAGGATGTGGAACAAGAACTCCCAGTCAGTGCTGATGGGAATGCAAAATAGTGCTACTACCTTGGAAGACATTTGGTTGCTTCTTACAAAACTAAACATACTCTTATATCACAATCCAAACATCATGTTTATTGATACTTACACAAATAAGTTAAATACTTATGTCCACATCAAAACCTCTACATGGATGTTTATGGCAGCTTTACCTATAATTGTCAAAACTTGGAAGCAACCAGGATGTCCTTTAATAGATGAACGAATTAAACCTTGACAGTACATTCAGAAAATAGAACAGCATTCAACAGCAAAAAGTGAGCTATCTTATAATGAAAATACATGGAGGAAACTCAAATCTATATTACTAATTGACAGAAGCCAATCTGAAAATGCTATATACGTAGGATGCCAAATATATGACACTTTGGGAACTGCAAAACTACCGAGACAATAACAAGTTCAGTAATTCCAGAAATTAGGAATGAGGGAGGGAGGAATATGTAGAGCACAGAAGACTTTTCACACAGGGAAACCACTCTTTGTGATGCTATAATGGTGAATACATGTCATTATACCTTTGTTCAAACCTATAGAATGTACAACACCAAGAGTGACCTTCATATAAATTGTAGACTAGGCTTGAATGCTGTGTGAATGTAGGTTGATCAATAGTAACAAATGTACCACTCTGGTGGGTAAGTTAATAGTGAAATAAATTGTGCATGTGGTTGCAGGTGGTACACGGGAAATCTCTGTACCTTCTTCTCAATGTTGTTACAAAATTAAAACTACTCCAAGAAGCATTCTGTTAAAAGTAATAATTGGCCACTTGCGGTGGCTCATACCTGTAATCCCAGCACTTGGGAAGGCTGAGGTGGGTGGATCGCCTGAGGTCAGGAGTTCAAGACCAGCCTAGCCAACATCGTGAAACTCCGTTTCTACTAAAAATACAAAATTAACGGGGCATGGTGGTGCATGCCTGTAGTCCCAGCTACTCAAGATGCTGAGGCAGGAGAATCACTTGAACCCAGGAGGCAGAGGTTGTGGCGAGCTGAGATCATGCCATTGCACTCCAGCCTGGGCAACAAGAGCAAAACTCCATCTCAAAACAAATAAAACAAAATAAAATAAAAGTAAAATTATTATAAGGGGTGAGGTTAGAATCACTAAAATGTGGAGCATCATACTGAGATTTAGTAGAGCGAGTACATGCAGTCATCTTCTGATTTCTCTGTTGAGCTGCTGGAATGTCACTCAGGAAATCTCACTCTGGGTCAGAGATCATAGCTTTAGGAATATTTGCAAGGAAAGATTTTGAGTTCTCTTGGGTGTATTGAATTAATGTACCTAAAGTGTCCCAATGTAAATGCACAGTAGTCTACTGGATGTGCTCAACACATAATCGTGGGTTGCATACAGACAATTGAGATTTATAATAATGAATCAGGCCTTCATTTTGTCGATGAGGGAAAGTTCACCCAGGAATTGTGCATACAGTGAAGGGACAGCTTAATACAGAACTCTGAAGGTAACTGGCATTTAATGTTTGAAAGAAGGTAAAGGAGCTGGCATGGTGGTTCACTTATAATCCCAGCATCTGGGGAGGCTGAGGCAGGAGGATTGCTTGAGCCCAGAAGTTTGAGACCAGTCTGGCCAAATCCTAAATCCTGTCTCCAAAAAAATTTAAAAATTAGCTGGCCATGGTGGCATGCACCTGTGGTCCCAGTTACTCAGGCAGCTGAGGTGGGAGGCTGAGGGCTTGAGCCCTGGAGACCCAGGTTGCAGTGAGCTGAGAAGACACTATTGCATTCCAACCTAGGCTACAGAGTAAGACTCTATCTCAAAAACCCAAAAACAAAAAGAAAGAAAGAAGGAAAAGCACCCTACAAATGAGAGAGAAAAGTAATAGAATTAAAACCAAGAAAAATAAATTTGCATTACAATAAGATGGATGAGTTTGAGGAACAGGAGTGTATCTACACAGCATCTAATACTGGAAGAAAGAATGGAGTTTTATTTAGGACATTCTTACTCTTAGCTATGCAGGAGGCTTCTAGTGTGATATGTCAAATAAAGAAATGAAAACTCAGTTCTAGAAATCTCAGGCTTCTGCTTTGAAATAATTTTGGTTTTTCAGAAGAGATGCCAACATAGTTCAGAGTTTCTGTAAACACGTCACCCAGCTTCCCCTGATGTTAACATCTTACATAACCCAGGAATGTTTATCAAACTGAGAAATCGACATTGGCACAATACGAATGCAATACTAGCACCTTTATTCACATTTCATTTTTTCCACTAACGTCCTTTTCACTGATGTCCTTTGATGTCCTAGGACACACTCCAGGATGAAACATTGCATTCACTTGTTATCTTTTATTAAGCTCTGTCTTTGCCAATCAGGCTTCCATAAGAAAAGTACCAAAGACTGAGTGTCTTAAAAAAAACAACAGTTACTTGTCTTAGTTCTCGGGGCTGGGAAGTTCAAGATCAAGGCCCTGGAACACTTGGCAACTGGTGAGGACACTTTCTGGTCTGCAGATAGCTGTCTTCTCACATTGTATCTTCCTATGGTGGGTGGTGAAGGATCTGGTCCTGTCTCTTCTTTATAAATGCACCAGTCCCATGACCACAGCCACGACCACCTTACCCCTGCAGACATTACCTCCTAATGCCATCACATTGGGACTGAGGATTTCGGCATATGAGTTTGGGGGTGACATATTCAGTCCAGTTAACACCCTCTAGGTCTGTTACAGTTACTCTGTCTTTCCTAGTCTTTTATTGTTATGATACTTTGGATGAATATTGGTAAGATATTTTGTAGAATGTCCTTCAGTATGGATTTGTCTAGTATTTTACCATTATTAGACTGAGGTTATGAATTTGGGGAAAGGCAATCAGAAGTTGAGTGCTCTTCTTGTCATATCACATTCACATATAGGATATCAACACATGTGTCACTGGTGTTCTGAACCATGGTCAGCTAGTTAATGTCATATCTTCCAGCTTTTTTTCATTGTAAAGTTACTGGGGTTTTTTTGTTTTGTTTTGTTTTGTTTTTTACTTTCCATGTATTATTCTTTGGAATTATGTCATTAAGGAAGGAGTACTGATTTTATAAGCTCACTTTGAAATTATGGAATATGAAGAGAGGAGCCAGAATACTATTTAAATATGAAGATCTAGAAATCTTTATTTCTAGCATATTTAGCAAAAGAAAAAAAATAAAGAAAGAAAGAAGAAGAAAAGAAATAGAGATGTTTTAAAAATAAAGAGAAATCTGGAATTAAGCATGAGATTCTGATTATGGAAATTAAACTTGTAATTACCAAATGAAAAGAAAGCTTCCTTCAAAGACAGGAAGATGTGCTCCAGATGAGAAAGGAGAATACCCAATCCCATCCCCAGACACTTTAAGATGTAAACCAGGAATCACCAATTAAATGAATGCTGTCCAAGCATTAGAAAAATTTTAACCACATTACTTAGGAAGAACCACAAGGAAACAAAGAATGAGGCCACTTAGCTAACAAAATATGATAATTCTGTGATCTCTTTTCCCATTCCTTTACTTTTTACCTTAAACCATTTGATTAGAAAGAGGACTTTTTCAATGTTAAGGATGACAGAGAGAAAAAAAGTAATTCTATTTTTAGCAATTAGGTAGTTTTCTTGATTCTTTGGAATTCTAAACTTAAATGGTATTCCCAGTTTCTGGGATGATGTATCTTTATTACTCAGCCTTCTTATTATAATTTACCAGCTTGATTTTCATTTCAGTTACAGACAATCATGGCCTGACGGGCCATGTAGCTGGCAGAAATAACCCACCATTAAAGATTTTGTTCTTCATCACTATGTATCTGATAATATCCTCTTCTGTGTGCATATAGCCTTTTATTTCCAAAAAATATCTATTCCCTTGAATTAACTTTATCATTTCTCCATAACTAGACTGAGGAAAACTATGAATCTCCTGTGGGTCGCTAATCAGTATTTCTCAGATTCTCAGTACAGACCACCACACAGGCTCCTGTCCTGTTCATTCTCATCTGTCTGCAAATCTCAGGATGAAACTAATATCAGTAATTTGGGCAAAAACAATAATTCTAATATTGATCATATTTCAAAATTTTTTTAGTACAACTTTGTTCAAAATAAAACATTGCTTATAGAAATTTCAGAACCAAACTCATATAACCCCTGACTAGTACATGAATTCACTATGCTTCATTGTATAGTAGGACTTTAATTTCCTTTTTTCTACCCCCGTTTTATTTCATTTATTAAAGTTTACCTTGTTACTTGCATATTTACAAATCATCAAAAATCTGCATTTTGTTACAAGATGAGTTATAAAAATAAATGAATAATTAGATATAGTTGAATAGATATATTGACACCACTGAATTCATTTAAATCAGAACATATTCTAATAAGGTTGTGCTAATTAACTTTTCTTCTGAGGAAATCACCAGTCAGATTTCTCATCAAGGAGAAGTTAATTTAGTTCCCTATGGCCATGTTTAATGACCCAATGCCATTTGCTTTAACATTATGGGCTTAGATATTCAAGGCTGGTGTCTCAGACAGTGGTTTATTTATTTTTTTAAATCATTCTAACTACATTTTGAGGAGTAAGAACTAAGCAATAATTTTGTTCTCTAAATTAACAAATCGAACATAATTTAGCATGTCCTATGCAAATTGAGTTTCTAAAAAATAATGAAAAATGGCAAAATCATTCCTGTAACTAACACTTGTGGGAGGTTTTTTGTTTTTTGTTTTTGTTTTTTTTTTTTTTTTTGGTTTTCTTAAACACATTTTTCATTAATCTAGTCAAAGTCCTGATCTCGGATACTAGACATGGGCTCCAATCCCAGGACTCTGCTCTTACTTACTACACCGCCTACGCATTTTCATTCATTGGTGGCCTGGTTGATAGGAGCAACACGTAAAATTCCATTCATGATGCATGATACAGTACCTAAGACACACGAGGAGCTGACCACACATTGTCTGCCAATGCTGCTGCATTTATTAATTTATCACTCTATGTTGGCATTTTCTATTCAGCATTATATTTTCATTATTATAATTTTCACATTCAGCTAGAAAAAAATGTGTGTTTGCTTTTTAACCTATTTTGCAAATATTCTGTAGTGACTCCTTTTCATCTGTACTCTTGTTTCAGAAGAAAGTAGTTACTCCATGACCCATGATAGCACCTCCTGGTTGTTCTAAGGCTGAGAGACTGTCCTTGAATGCAACATGAATTTGGCCCCTTGGAATGTTTGGTCATGTATTCAGTCTTACACCTCCTGATTTTCTGACTTTGCAGGCCAGGCCTCTTCAACTCTCTGGTCCACATTTGACAGGAAGATGGAGGCTTCCAATCTATTCTCTGCTCCAGATGCCCTCATAATTTCTGGAATTTCTCCATAAACTTTCTCTCTGTGCATGCAACACCTGAAATATTTTAAATATTTAATTTAAAATATTTGAAAGAGCTAACTAACTAACTTTGAAAGAGCTGGTGACTTTGCCTGTCTAGGTTATGCCCCTGAGGTACAAGCTGTCACTTACGCAGACATAAGAAATTTTGCATGATTAGAATATTCAGAAGCAGCTTGTATGACACAACTGAAAAGACAACTTCCTTAAATGAGGAACATGAAGTAAGCATCTGCATGACTGTGATCAAACCATAAAACATTTTTCTCCACAACAGAGGTGAGTTGATATATTTTTGAAAATATGCAGCAATCCTTTTATTTGAACTCTGGGGAATGCAGAGGTTCGTTACAATTGTGTTTTTCTTCCTTTTCTTAGTTTGTTTCAGTAGCTTCATTGTTTACCTGGAATCACTGGGGTACCCATGGATCCATCTCAAATATCTCCCATCTCTCAAATCCTTTTTTTTTTTTTTTTAATTCAAGAGGGCAAACAATGTCAGGTCTATTATTAAAACCCTTAGAGTAGGCCCATCTTTTTTTTAAATTATTTTATTTTATTTTTTTATTGCATTTTAGGTTTTGGGGTACATGTGAAGAACATACAAGATTGTTGCATAGGTACACACATGGCAATGTGATTTGCTGCCTTCCTCCCCTTCACCAATATCTGGCATTTCTCCCCATGCTATCTCTCCCCAACTCCTCACCATCTCTCAAATCTAACTCAATGTTTTCACTCTTCCAGTGCTATTGCCAATTTTTGTCTTTTACATTTATCGACCTTCATATATTTTAGTGTGAAGCTGAGACTGTCTTTTTTTTGGAAGTCAGTTTCAGCTGTAATTAATCTGATGCCTAGCTTCAGATTCTGCCTTTTTCTTGGCATTGTCCTGCATCCACATTTAGAGTTCTTGGGGTGCAGTCAAAAAGGCTTGCCTCAGGGATTAAAAATGTGTTCTGACAACCAGTCCACTGTGCCTGATGGGCCCTGGCACACTCTCAGGATTTGAAGCTATTTAGCTTATATTAAATACCTTGTATAATTTAAAATAATTTATGTGGAGTTTTTATTTGCTATGTATACCAAAATGTATCATTGTTCTTAGAATCATTTAGTCTAAATATCAAAGTGAAAGTTGAAGAATATTAAGAAACTGTGGGTAGCTCTTACTTCAGTATCAATTTTACCTTTTCCAAGGAAGTGAAATTGCTATTGGATATTAGAGTAAATGATCTCTTACAGTGTAAACAAGGTGAAATGAAAATGACAACATTTATATAGTGATTTTTAGGATATCAGGGCATTTTCATAATAATACAAAAGTGCAGTCATGTTTTGTGCAAAGATTAGGTCAGGCTCATTTATTTCAGCTGAATTTGGAGTATGAAAGGATCATATCAAATGTTTTGATCAGTTTCAGTGCCATTTTTATTCTTCTCAAGTACCCTTGGACCTTTGCTTTCGTTTCATAAATGATAAATTCTAAATGTTTCTGCAACTTCATATTTTTTTCTATTTTTAAAAATATTCTCTCCAAATATATTTTTTGTTTATGCTAAGAAAATGGAAATTATTCACAGCAAATACTGTTGAGAAACACATGGAATCAATGTTTTGTTAATACTACACCTGATTTGATAATTAAACATGATTTAAGTAAATAAAGCCCTTGATAACTAAACATGATGTAAGTAAACAAAGGCAGAGGAGAACATAAAGACTATTTTACAATTATTTAAAAGCTGATCTCTTACAGAAAATAAATAACAAATTGGAGTAATAAAAATTATAATGCAGGATAATTGGGTTGGAGTACAAATTTTTTTTAAATAGTGTATTAGTTGACTATTGCTATTATAACAAATTACCTCAAGCTTAGTGGCTTAACACAGCATGAATTTATCATCTTATGGTTCTGAAAGTCAGAAGTCTGAAGGGAGTTTTAGAGGTTAGAATCTAGGTGTCAGCAGATCTGTGCTCCTCCGGTAGGCTCTACAGAAGAGCTTCACCTTCTCCAGCTTCCAGTGGCTGCCCACACACCTTGGCTTGTGGTCACCTCCTCACCCACTGCCACCATGGTTAACTCTCCCACTGTGACTGAGACCTCCTGCCTGACTCAAGTAAGGACCTTGGTGACTACCTTGGATTCACCCATATAATCCAGAATAATCTCCCGTTTCCAAACTTCTTAGACTACTCTCATCTTTGAAAGTCTTTTTGCCATGGAAGGCAACATATTCACAGGTTTCATAGATTAGGTTATGAACACCTCTGGGGGACGTTATCCAGCCAGTCACATAGTCAGCATATATTCTCTCATGCATTATTAAAGGATGTCCTAAGAAAAACAATTGATTTATATGGGCGATATTATATGTGAAAGTTGGACAAAAGTCAGGGAAATAAATCAAACATATTTGCAAACCTCGATTTCAGATTTCTACCATTACTGTTATTTCACACATTTGTTTCACTTTCTTGATATGATTTTACCCTTTTAATTTATCATTTACCACATGTTTATGTCCTAAAATATAATCATTTTGTGTTGGTCAGTTTGTAAATGAAAAAATCAAGTGAAAATAAATTAAACATTTATAAAATAATATGAACAATCTCATTATTCTTATTTTTTCTTTAATTTGTAATTAACCAGGCTTCCATATTTCAGTGTCTGTTTTACCTTAAGCGTGGATAGAATCTCAATTATAATGAATAAACATGAGTTATTCAAATGTGCAAGTAGAGATTTTACTTTTTTGATGATACTGAGTTATTGATTTGCTAGTATTTTAACATATATTTCTTAAGCTTTATCTTAGGAATAGTCTTAGTAGCTCAAGTGATCTATAGGATTAAGGATTTATTCCTTACTAATTCATTATTCAGGATTCAACACAACGCCACACATCCCAAATAGTCAAGTATCTGTTGAGACCATGCATGTGAGTCCCCAGAGGCAGGGGTTTTCCCCTCAATCTCTTATTTCCTTCCCCTGTCCCTTAGGCTGTGCCTGGAACTCAGCTGCTGCTCTAAGATATCTGCTGAATAAAATATATTAAATATGATGATAATTCCACAAGAATATTTCTTATCTCAGTTCTTACTCATTTGCTAGAAAACATTTTTTAAATGCTGCATTAACGAATGTGTAAGTATCTCCTTGAGAAGATGCATTTTTACTTGACAAAATAATGGCATATATTAAAGGTTTCAGCATAAATGCTGTGCTTTCTTTGAGCAGGTTAGAGCAATATTTATTATGGCTCATACCACTGAACAAAGACTTGATGTATTCTCAGTATATTCACAACAATAAACCCCACTTTTCTAAAAATGACTAATGAGATTTCAAGATATAACAGAAGTGCTATTAGTTCACTAACTGCCATTTTAACTCTTAAGGGCAAAATACAAACAAGTACCAAATTCACAGCTGGTATCAACGTTTGCATCATTTTCTGGTCCTTAATAAGGCGCTATTGCATTTAACAGGACACATCTTTAGGACTGTCCTACGATCAACTGACAGTTATTCAGAAAGATGTTTCATTACTGTTAGAATGATTGGCAAATAAAACTTTGTCAACGCATGTTGTTAGCACGTCTAGAATCTAACAGTAAATAAAGAGAACTGATGGTTTCAGAATGATTAGATATATATTCCTGTTTACTCTCAGAAGGCATGATTCAGTTACCTTGAAGTCTTTATTTCACAAGGATTTTGTCATTTTGTTTCTCTTATCTTCCAAAAGTTCCGCATATTATAATACACTGTCAAAGCGTATCCTTGAAGAGAAAAATGTAGGATGCATTTAACTGCACTTTGTACTTAAGCAGAAAATTAATATGGCATACTTTCTGTAGCTTAGCAGAAGAAAAATATCCCACATTGTATTATTAGCTGAATAATGTAAAGCAATGCATCTTTTAGTAAATTAAGTCATTATTAATACTGAATTTAAACCAACAGTCTTCAACATTGTAGCAGAGAAGTTAAACTGTATCTCAATAAGGATACAGAATAAATTGGATATGACAGTTTTTCTTTAAAATAATTAATTACAGAATGTCAAATAGTATTTTCTTGATTCATATTTCGAGTTACTGTTATATGCTCAAGAAAATATCAGTAAATGAAGGTGAAATAAATATATAACAAGCATTTTGAGAAGTGGGCAAGTATGGAATTTATCTGTTTATGGAAATAGCCAATTTATTAACTTGTGATGTTTTTTCATGGCAGACTGAATTTATTAGCGGATCCAGTTCATCAATTATCCAACACATTTGAAAATTAGTTAACATTTGTAAGAGGAATTTTGAGAGAAAAATAATTTTATAAAATACCTTGTCATTAGTTAGTGGATATTTGTGGTATATCTTCACAGTATTGAAATAAGTGTTAATGAACAGAACAATTATGACGAATAAATTCATGGCACTTTTTTAAGTAGAAGGTGGTATTCCCGTCCTTTCTATTTACGATGCAATAAGAACAGGCTGAAAGATGGACAATCCTGTCCTCAAACATTGACTTCTCCAACATAATAAACACCTGCTGTTTAACTCTTGCTAATAAAGTCAAATCTGTCAAGTATTAAAATCCTTTGAATACATAAGTGTCTGAGGAGAAGCACAGTAAACAAGGATTGAGGGTCAGTGGGAGACAACCCCAAGAGTCGAAGTGTCCTTGAATAAATTGTTCAATGACACAGCACAGACTAGGGCAGTTCTGCTGCTGTGGTGCTGGTGCTGGTGGTTTTAGTGGAGGTACAAACTGAGCATGTTGGGGGGAAGGGTGAGTGCCTTGGTAAACACTGGACATACTGTCTCATTTAATATTTTTCAAAAGCAAGGTAGGTATTATTATTGCCATTTAACAAATGAATAAACAAATATTCTGAGACGCAAAGCGTGTTGGACAAGTTGCTAATCCATATTTTTAGGGCACACACTGATCCTTTTTAACAGTTTCTTACTATTTGTGGCTCTTCGGTTGCAAAGCCCTCATATCCAAGTTGAACTTGTTCGCATAAAATAGCTTTGGTTTAAGTAAGTGGAACCAAAGAGCTGAAGGTTGGGGAGCAAAGCAGACTGTGTGGACTCCCTTTCTCATGGCTGTTTCTTGTCTCTGTTTTTCCCAGCACATGAATTTCAGGCTCTCTACGGTTCATGCCCATGAGACCAGGAGCAGCATCCTGGAGAAGACGCAGCCAGTCCACAAATCCAGCTCGAGGTTAATCACTGCTGCCCACCAATGTGATTTTCTCCCTCTGTGTGTCAGTGCCACTGTCGCACTGTGGGGCCAGAGTATGTGCTGTCATACACAACAGTAAATACTGGGTGCTGTTAATTCATGGCTGCCTGGGACACACACATACACACACACACACACACACACACACTCACGCATGCACACACACAGGCATCATTGCCTTTCTTTGTAAAATACAATTTAAATTCATTCCTTATTTTAATACAAAAAAGTTGCATATAATCAAAGCCACATTTATTTCAAAACCACAACTAGCCAATAGAGGTAACTGTGCGTTTTAAATTTCTAAGTCTTTTTTTTTCTCAGAGACATGATTTTGCTTTGTCACTGAGAGCGATAGTGCAGCGGCATGATTAAGGTGAACTGTAGCCTCGATCCTCCTACCTCAGTCTCCTGAATGTGGGACTACAGGTGTGCCCCACTGCACCTAAGTTTTTAAATTTTTAGTAGAGACCAGGTCTTGCTATGTTGCCCAGGCTGGTCTTGAACTCCTGGGCTCAATCAATCCTCTCACCTTGGCCTCCCAAAGTGTTGGATTACAGGCATGAGCCACGGCACCCAACCAGTCTTATCTATTTTTCTCAGTCTGAACCTTGTGTGGCTTCTCATACATAAATTTGAAATCTATGAACTAATAGAAATGTTTATTTATTCTTAACATACCCAATTTAAAATGGTAAATAAAACACAAGACTTGTTCAAAGAAAACTGCCATTTAGAAAGGCAGAAAATGGGGAGAAAATTAAAGTGAGTTCCAGTCCAAAACTGAACCAAATTATTCTTTCACTCATTCATTTTCATCCAGGTAAACAAGTCATTACAGATGCTCCACTGTATGACAGGTCCCATTCCAGGCTCTGGATAAAGTGCAGAGAGGAAAATAGGAAAGCTCTGGTAGGGGCTTTCACTCTAGTAGGGGAATACGAATACTTAAGAATAACTAACTAAGTAAATACAATTTGATCAGGGTAAGGAAGTAGAAGAGTTATTTATAAAATGACTGGGGGTGAGGTGTAAGGCTCAGATATCTTGGCAATTGAGAAAGGTGCCTTGGAGAAAGAAGACTTGATTGATGATCCCTATGTGGATACATTGGGGAAGAGCATCTTAGGAAAGGAAATAAAATCTAAAAGCCATCAAGTTTGGTGCATTCAAGAAACGATAAAAAAAAAAAAAAAGCCGTGAGTATGAAGACATGCCTGTGAAAAAGCAGGGCAGCAGCTGAGGTTTGAAAAGCAGCAGAGTCCTCCTAGGCATCAGGGATGTGTTAGAATTTGGGTTTTTCTCTAAGCACAAATTGGGAACCGAACGGAAGGTTGTAAGTAGAAAAGTAATATATCTGTTGGTATTTTTAAATGGGTAATTGATCACTATGGTCAAATGTAAAAGCTGACATCCAGTAAGGATATAGGGCAGGCTAAAATAAATGGCTTCTAAGGTGATGTCGGTGATCGATGGAGAAAGAAAATATTTGCTATAGAAACAATAAAACCTGCTTAAGAGTTGAAATTCGTGGCTGAGTGATTCAGAGGTGAACCCTAGGTTTGAGGTCCGGAGTACTTAGTGAATCGTCTCATTCAAGGAGGAATACATTTATGGTATGTTGATTTCTACAAACAGTAGATAGAATAACGGAGCCCACCAGAAGGCTACTGCATATACAAGTAAAGGTTTCTTAAGGGAGAAATAAATGCCAAAGGTATGAATCAGGCAATACTAGCAAACACATTAGAATTTCCCAGATACAGTCAAAAGAACAGGTTTTGCGAAAGGTTGCAAAAATTCACTTTTCTGGTACAGATTGTATTTTTTGGTCAGCAAATTTAGCTGTCCCAGATTCTCCACAGTGAAGAGAAATAATCAGCCTGCCATCCTTCATGGTGACACATACTAAGGTATCGTGAAGTCATGTATTGCAGACATCTAGTGATATTGTAACCAACTTCAGTGCTTTCAAGATATCAGTTATGATATGGCACTCAGGAGAGAAATCGGGTCAGGAGGGGAAGAGGGAACTCACATGTTCAAACAAAAGAAGCTGAGAGCAGAGTACTGTAGACACTAGACCATGAAGTTGAGGGTGTGACAAAGTTGAAAGTGGCCATGGCTGGTTGAAGGTTTCGGTTCTAACAGCAAGGTCTATTTCAACATCATATTATATTTGCTAAACCGCCTGTGGTCTCAGAAAAATGACATCTAACTCACCAATAAACACATGTTGATTTGATTTTCCAACAGAGGAATATTAATATGGTCCCATTATCACTACAAAAGTAGCAGATGATTGATCTAGGGTTTAAATCTAATAATAAACGGCAAGGACGTTCCAACACATTACTCATAATCATGGCTGCTGGAGAAGTGAGGCCATGGAAATGAACACAGGATGATGCTGCATGGCAGACCTTCAGTGCGGTTCTTGGCCTTGGGTTGTTCATCCCCAGCAAACATATTCACAGTTCCCTCCTCATGTTCTTTTCTGAGCGAATGCTCCAAGTGGCTTTCTGAAAGACTCTCCATGTTTATGAATACGTGTTACTCAGGTATCATCCATCTTCTTCCTAATGAGATACTGTAATTACCAAGTTCAGCATGATTAACATCTGTGGAAAGAATGGTAAGAAAGCCAGCGTATGGCTGCTTTCACATTTTTCCTTGGAGGACATTGGTCCTTGTTCAGTTCAGATTTCTTGTTTTATGATCTTCACCATCTACACATAAATATTGAAGACTGTAGCCTTTACTTGACATTTTGATGCTGCAGGTTAAACCATAATAATAAATTTGCAGAGAATAAACATTCTTGCTTTTCACACATACAGGTTTCTTTACAAAACATTGCTATTGGGCCAAAGCCAATTAAAAGAAAGGTAAGCTGTTTTGTAGATGTGCAGTTACTCAGACCTACCCTGTGTGGTGGTGTTCACTGGCACTGAAATGGTGAAAGGTATTAGGTTTGAAAGTTTAGTGCCCTTTCTAAGATCACCATTAATTCTATTTTCATCTCTCACTTCTCTGTGTCAATTAAAATGATGATGCAACCAAAGGCCAATTACATATCTGAGAAAATGGCTAATAGATTAACCACTGAGCAATCATTCTGCAGGCCTGCTAAAGGTCTTCGGCTGGAGACTGAATGGTAGCCAATATGGTGTAAGTCTCTCACCTCCACATGCCTAAGTCAAATGGAAGCATTATACCACGCTAAAAATAGCTGAATACATCACTCAGAATTTGCCATGTAATTCCAAATGTACCAGTGAAATTGAATATGCCTGCTTCCAGAAGAAAAGGGTTCTAGAATATTATGGAATAAGTGCTCAATGACAAAGAAAATTGACTAATGAAAAGAACTGTTAGAAGAGCAAAGAAATCATTAGATAAATTGTATTTTTAAGGATCAAGGCAGAAGCCAATTGTCTAGGGATTTTGGTGTTCGTTTAAGAAAAATGCATCATTCTGAGAACAGAAGAGTGGGCTAGCTGACATCCTACTCCCTCGGCTTAAAGACCAGAAGCTTAGTTAGTGACATAATGGAAAACGCTTAAACCACACCAAAAGAGGAAGTATATGTATATACAATGGGATTATCAGTACCAAGAAAGACAAGACATCCCAGGCTATTTCCAGACTCAAGTGACTATTTATCCTTATACTGAAGAATATTCAAACAATTTGCATTGGACGTGTTTTGATTTGGTCCCGTTTATCTTTAAGAAAATGTTCTGTTTCAAATTCTAAGCTCTCTAAAGTAAAGTTTGAAGTAAATATTATGTTTTTTGGGGAAACTGAACAAAATGTTTTCTTTTAAAAACAATGTGTCTGTACACAGGTGGGAATTTGAAGAAGAGATTGAAATGGGGAAAACTAGCCTTACAATGTATTAAAATATAACCTAAATCTCTGGTAATCAAGAGTATGACCTTTTCATTATAACAAAATAAAATAAATAAAACTAAACTTATGGACACATAAATATTTATGATATAATAAAGCAGCATTTAAATTACTTTAAACAGGTGGATTATTTTATAAATTCTATTGAGGAAAGGCCAGTGATAATTACTGTAAACATATGACATACATACAGCTAACTCCCTTAAAGGTTTTTTAAAAAATTTACGATAAAAAATACAAACAACATGATAAATTAGCAGGTAAAGGAGGTAAACAAGCGGTTTACAAATTAAACAGGAAATATAATCACATCATAGGCCAGTGAAAAATGATACACAACATTAAAAAATGCAATAATTAAAATACTAGCGACATTGCATTTTTATCTGTAAGTTTGGGAAAGATTAAGAATTACGATATCTGGAGTTGGTAAGAGATTTTTAAAAATCACAGAACCCACTGTTTACTTGTTTACACACCTTCAAAATTTGCCATAATTACATGTAACCATTTTATTTGCGATGCCTTCTCAATATTTAAAATTTTTTTATTTGGTATTCTAAGTCTCTACTGCTTTCTAGAATGTCAGCAACCAGACAAAAAGAAAAAGTATCAAGGACAGTAAATCAACTTATTTTGAGCAATCTGTGACATGTGGGTGTTTACCATAAAAAAATTTGGGAGAGTCCATTTATCTTCTCAGGTTGCTCAAAATTTCCTAATAATGATTGGTGTGACCTCATGCTATGCAAGTCTCTATTATTTACAGTCTTTCCATTCCTGTAGCAGAACGACATAAGAGGGAATTCAGGCTTTTCAATTCAAGCTGCCTAGAATCCCAGACTACCTCAGAATGGAAGATAATTTGTGACTATGAAATGTTGAACATTTCACTGATAGAAACCTCTCGACTAAGAAGTTAAATGATGTCTTCCTCAATTGCCACAAAGGTAAATTCTAGCAATGAGAGAAAGTAATTTTTAATGAATTTGAAATAAATTACTAGGGTTTTTTTCTTTACTTGTTCAAGGTGACTCACCTTAAGACATGGGTTTTAAAGAATGCTTTGCTGGCTTCACAACTCTTTTTGGAAGATCTCTGAAATGCTATTCCTGGTCTTCTTCTTTTTTTTTTTCTTTCAATAATTATATCCATTAGAGGACACTGCTGCATGATTTCCCGTGGCTCTCTCCTGTTCCTCACATCCTGTGAGCAGAGGTGCTGGCCACCCTCCACCCTTGTTCTGGTCTGTCTTTTCAAGGATATCTGCATAGTTAACAGCCTTGGAAGAGTGAAAGTAGAAATGGACAAGTTGGTTTGCTCTCCGGTGTGAAAAACATTACGACCTCATCCAGAAAAAAAGCTAAAAAGGCTTTCTCTCTATTACAAATGATTCAGGTTCCCAAGCTGAGTTCCTTTCCTGTCACTTACTGAATGTGAAGATCTATCTAACCCTCTTATGTCACCCAGAGAGACTTGGAGTTTCAGCAACCAGTGTAAATTCTGATATTCAACTGCTACTATTTCTGTGAGTACTAATCTTTTTTTTTTTTTTTTTTCTATTATGAGATTTGTATCTTCTGCTTGGATCCATGCAATTTGTTAGCTTGTTGGAAGAGCACAATCTCAAACACTTCACAGTTCCTGACTGTTTAAGTGATGAGGATTGGGATTGACAAATTCCTGTTTAATTAAACAGGAAGAAAGAGGACCTTATGGGTTGATTAAAGCGATCTGAAGAAAGTCCATGGGAATCAGTGATGAACATGTTTACAAATTTGCCAAAATTTGTAATATTGCAAATATAATATTACAAAATATTGCCAAACGGGCCATAAGTGGACCCCTGCTGTATTGTCTGCTAATGAGAGGGAATTAGGTGGGTGAATGTACCTTAGAGCTAGCAGCTGTCTGCAAGGTTATGTTGTAGGCGCTGTCAGCAGTGCCCGACTAATTTATGATAAAGGTCCCGCTTGTAAACAACACTCTTTCGAGGGTTATCTTTGGAAGGCATTCAGGTCTGCCTTAACTCACTGGCAAGGAAAGTTACAGACTACAGGCTTGAGCTAAGCTTCTTCCCAGTGGGTCAAGGTGGAGGCGGGACCATAGAGAATGCATCCTCCACGGGCTGGGCGCGAGGGCTCACGCCTGTAATCCCAGCACTTTGGGAGGCCAAGGCGGGCGGATCATGAGGTCAGTCAAGAGATCAAGACCATCCTGGTCAACATGGTGAAACCCCGTCTCTACTAAAAATACAAATAATTAGCTAGGCATGGTGGCTCGTGCCTGTAATCCCAGCTACTCGGGAGGCTGAGGCAGGAGAATTGCCTGAACCCAGGAGGTGGAGGCTGCGGTGAGCCGAGATCGCGCCATTGCACTCCAGCCTGGGTAACAAGAGCGAAACTCCGTCTCAAAAAAAAAAATAATAATGCATCCTCCTCTACCTGGAGTATTGCCTAGGATCAAATGGAAACACCAACTTAGAAACTTAAAGAGCAAGTCACTTGGCTTGCAAAAATTGATCCTGATGGTTACTGAGTTGTTTTTGTTTGTTTGTTTGTTTTTTTAACTTGGTTGAATGCAAGACTTTGGGAGCATAAATGAAGTCAGTATTTCAGGTGGGATTCATCCTTCAATGTTGCGTCCCATTGAAAGTAGTCTTAATTAAATGACATTTGAGATACATTAAATAAATTTGATACCAGCTTCTGCCAGTCAGATTAATTAGAGTGACTGCAAGAGTGCCAGACTCATGGGAAATTCTTCAGAAGCCAAAACAGTGTAGAAACAAGGGGTAAATATTACTGAGGAAAATTCTCCATGGGTCTGTCACATATTCGCATGTCTCGGGAGTGGGACTGCCTGGTTCTAGACTGAACTTTCTAAGGATGTTCATATAGTGAATAACCTTGGAATATAGTGTCTTCCTTACACCCCACACTCCCGCATCCCAGAGAAAAGTGTAGGTTTCTTTACGATCCAGAATGACAAAGACAATGCCTTTCTCTGAGCAAAAGTCAGGCAGACTTACAGTCTTTTATAAAAGATTTGATTTTCCTAAAATGGGGGTGTTTCTCTTTTAACACAACCTACTGCATGCATGAGCGTTACTTAATACTCTGTGTCACCTGTGTGATCAGGGGCTTGAAGAACTGGCACCAAGGCACATGCTTTAGCCATGGCTCTTGCTCTTAATAACAAATGGCCTTTTGTCTCTGACCCAGAAATGTTGCGTCTTCTGCCAGCATCTACAAAGTTGCACCAAACTAAGCTATTGGCTTGCAAGTAAGGTAAATTCCCAGACACTTCTCGGTATTTGATAAAAGGTATTATTAGTAAATCACAAAATGATTCATTGCATTTTCACTAAATATATACTTTTTATTGCTTATGAAATGATCAACTCTCAGTGTGTAGAAATACATTATAATTTGATACTAGGTAGTATAAAGGTAAATTGGGTGATATTTATTGAAATTCTGATTGCAACAGATGTTTAGAATCAGTTCTTATATTGGACCTAAAATCTAGAACATGAAGGATTAATTATTTATAATAAAATACCTTTCTTATTTTAAGTCTTTTTTTTCTTTTCCATTTTCCCTCCCTATGAACCTAACTAGTGACCCTAAGTCATTGCAATGATGACTCTGGACAGTACAAAACGTCTGCTCTGAGAAGTGATACTAAATTCATGACAGTGGAAATGACTCCTGAGAGAGGGATACAAAGCAAAATGCTCTTCATCAAAGAGATCTTGGGAATGCTCTTAAGAACAAAGCAGAGGAAATAAAGTCCTTCAACGAGATTGAACATAAACATTTTTAGAAAAAGACTGAACCAAGAAGGTGTAGCCAAGGAAGCAAAGGAAAGAGAGTGTAAAAACAATGCCGTTTTGCAGCAGGGTCAAATACTGCTGGAAGGACAGTTAGCATGAGAACGCTAAGGAGGCCAATGAGTTTGGCTGTTAGGAGGTCACTGATGACATTTAATTTTACAAGTCACTACATAAGTCAGCTAATGAAGACAAAGCTGCCAGCCCCCCGCCCCACCCAGTGTATCATAATATCAGCCCTGCGGTGAATGATATTTTCCACAGAGTAACACTTAATGATGAATAGTAGTGTGATTAAATTGCCATGGAATACCAATGGGAATGTTCATTGCAACCCTTTAAATACCAACAGCACGATTAATACTCTAGAACAGACATACAAGAAATAGATAGTGGTTTGCCACTTACATCACTGTCAAATTTTATGTCACCTTCGGGGGTTTCTTGATGTGAAACGAAGTGCATTTATTCAAATAGAGTTAGTTCTGAGGAATAAGAGCTTAATAAAATGGGATCATACATAAAGAAAAATGGAAATGCTCTTTAATATGCACATGTTGGTACTATTCTGTAATTGCTAAGGCTATTGTCTCCATAACGCATAATATTCTTAACAAAGAACTAAAATTATAACAGTCAAGTAGCAAATGTACCTTTAAGAAAGGTCATCTTTTTTGATCCCTTGAAAGAGTATATCCTATTATAGGTATTTTCTGTATTAACAATTTCAATTCTATGTAATTAAGTGTAACATTCACCTACTGTATTATGAAATCATATTTCTTCCTTTTAAAAACTATATAAATTTATAGATTTCACAGCTGCCTGATATTTATTTTTATACTTTTTAGGAATAACCTTTAAAAGCTAGGCAGACCCGTAGTATATGACAGTAAATTGTCAATATTTTATCTTATCAGTTGAGATTTGCTTTACATGTCAAAGGGGAATGTGTATGTGTATGTGTGTCTGTTTAGATCAAGGTTGACAAACTATGTATGCAAAAGTAAATATTTCCAACTTTGCCAGCCATAAGTTTTCCATCTTCTTCTCTACTATGATAGTAAAAACTACTAAAAGACATCACATAGAAAAAATGGGCCTAACTGTATTCTAGTCACACATCCTTTACCAACACAGGCAAAGCAGGGCAAATTTGGCATGAGAGGCTATAGTTTGCTGAACTTTGTTACGGATAACACAGAGTGGCTCATTCTTGGCATTTGCTGTTATTGACAGTAAAATTGAATCGAGGATGTGTAAGGAACACCAAAACATATATATTAGGATAATAGTAAAAGATATATGATTTTCAAATTATAAAATGATTAGCAAACTAGCAAATTAAATAATTTATATAACATATTGCCAAAAATAATTATATAACACAGAAAGCATTCAAAAAACTAATAGAAGTAAAAACTGTGTCATCAGTTAGGAAAATATACGTAAACACGCACATTGTTTTTTTTCTAGGAAATTAACTGTTGTTAATTCCTGCTTCTGAAACAAAATGACATCTATGAAACCTATATATAAACATGGAGAGCTATTAATTGTATAAGTATAAAGAAATATCAGCTAAATAAATATAGGCAGATAAAAAATCAAATGACAGATTTAGTGAAATGGTAAAATCAGACTGCAAGGAAAGCCAAAAGGTAGAACCAAGATATAAATCTACTACAGAAAAAAATAGTCAACAATAAATAATTTTTCATCAAGAACTTTGTGTGCGGAGTGTTGTAAGACCTAATTATTTTAAAATGTTAAAAAGGGAGAAATGTATGGATCTTAAATAGATAGTAAAACATAACTGATGAAATGACAGAGGAATGATCATTTTTTACCACATTTTAACTTTTGGGAAATACTCAAAATTGTGGATGGGATATTTGTAAACATGTATTTTATAGTAGACCTCCATAAAATTCCTCAATAAATCAATGAAACTCAATTTGTGTTTGCTTTCTCAATATGTGGTGATGAATTTATCCCCTGATTTGTTCTTGAGCCCCACCTGGCAAAGACATTGTGATGATTGGATGAAAGGAGAGGCCTGAGGAGTGGAAATTAGGGCCTTTCATGGTATCTTAAAATTTCTCCACTAGCCCCTCTCTGTCCATCTCAGTGTTTTTGTTATGCAAAACAAACAAACAACACAGCAACACATATTTTCAGTTAATCTATACTAATGTGTGTTAGTTGCATGCTGCAAATTGCAGACCATAATGAAAACAGCATTGGTTATTTTTGCTTGAGTTCCAGTTCTCAGCTAAAGTTGGAATATTCTGTTATCACCACATTTGAAATTCTGAGAGTGTAAACAGATTCAGCACAAGAAAAAGAAACAAAAAACCGAGTCCACAGGCTTGCTACCTCCAATTCTGCCTCACACAGGTCTATTGGGATGGATTTGCCCTCTCTTCAAGAACTCAGTTTGCCAGGGCCAGGCACCATCCTGTGTTTTACGTGAGTGCTCTATGTTATGCTACTGTCCTCAAAGGCATGTATGAAGGGGAAAGTGGTCCAGAAGCTAGATTTCCAACTACCTAAAACATTACACATTTTCAAGCAATAGGTGACATCCCAGTTGCTTTGGTTACAAACATCCTGCATTTCTTAATCAGAGAGTAAACAGTACAGCGGCAACTGACGATCTCACTGTTTATTTGCAAGTGTTAAGATATTTCTGTTATTTTCCTTTTTTGAGGTCTGTGCCTCCAGTAGATAAACCTGCATTACGTACTAGAATTTTCTCATATAGGTAGTTAGGCTAGTGGAAACTTTCACAGTCATGGGCAATGATTGGATGAATTGTTACTGTTTTTAGAAATTTCGTATGATTTTTGAATTTACATTTAAACTTTAGGGACATTCATAGCAATTTTCAGGTTTTCCTAGTCAAAGGTCATTTCCAATGGTTCAAAAACTTCTAAATTTGCCACATGACCCTGCAATTCCATTCTTAGGGATATACCTAAGTGTAATGAAAGCGTACGCCCTACAAAAACTATTTTCTAAACATAAATGACAGCACTATTTATAACAGTCAAAATGAGAACAGAACCCAAATGTTGATCAACTGGTGAATGCGTAAACAAAATGCCTCATACCTATGCAATAGGATATTATAAAGAAAAAAACACTAATTCATGCTATAGCATGGACTATATGCAAAAGATAACATGAAATATCTGAATAGGAAAATCTGTACAACTGACAGTGTTTCGCTTTTGTTTTTGTGACAGGCTAGAGTGCAGTCAGGCACCCTATGAAGTTCTATGCAGTAAGCCATGAGAATTATAGATAGGATTTAAATAGCAGAGAATCTGGTCAGAGAGAGACTCAAAGCCCACTTCCATTCTTACTGGTTACTTGATCTCGGATACTTAGTTTCCATGGCCTCCATTTCTTCATCCGTCAATGGGCTTGAATGTGCCTCCCAACCAAACTTACTTGCAGTTTAAAATACTTACAGAATGTCCGATATGTAGTGAATGACCATTTATTATTACTAGGATTTGGTCTGATGGAAACAAGACTAAAATCTAGTTATTGAAATATGATGCAATAAATAAGTGTGATTTTGAAGAAGGAAGCCGAATTTTGCTTACCCAGAAGCTCTGGGAAATTTGCACGTGGCCCCATCACTAAGACTGATCAAGTGTTTCTCACAACCATCCAAGTCTTCAGTCTTGGATCCCGCAATATGATACAGTGATGCTGATGAAACCAACCCTCTAAGCTCTGTAAAATCAATCAGGGAAGAAGGGAGAGGGAGAAATGAAAATAGCAGCACACTCAGCACTCATTATGAGGTCGCCCTGCTCTCTGCTGCTTCCTCGTAGCTGTTTGGTGCCTGTTGCCCCAGAATCACGTAGACCCTGTTACAAGATGATAGTTCCCCGTAACCGCCCTGTACATAACAACCTGAACAGGTCCCTACACACCAGGGAAACCACTGATGCCAGCTGGTATGAAGGACCCCGCAGGAGGCTGACTCACTGAAGAATGAAGCTTCCGCATCCAGATAATTTCATCCCCCTCACTCCAACCAATCAATGATCCCAATTTTCCAGTCTGTCCCTTTCCATGATCCCCTTAAAAATCTCAGACTACTTTGGGAGGTCGAGGCGGGTGGATCACGAGGTCAAGAGATCCAGACCACCCTGGTCAACATGGTGAAACCCCGTCTCTACTAAAAGAAATACAAAAATTCAGCTGGGCATGGTGGCGCGTGCCTGTAATCCCAGCTACTCAGGAGGCTGATGCAGGAGAATTGCCTGAACCCAGGAGGCGGAGGTTGCCGTGAGCCGAGATCGCGCCATTGCACTCCAGCCTGGGTAACAAGACCGAAACTCCGTCTCAAAAAAAAAAAAAAAAAAAAATCTCAGACTAGAACTCACCAGGCATTTGGACTTGAGTGTCTTTTCCCATCTCCTTGCTGTGCGCCCTGCAATCACTGAACTCTGTTGCAAACCCCACTGTCTCAGCGTATCGGTCTGTGACTGCACAGCAGGCATACGCACCTTTTGGACCTATGACACTAAATGCGTACTTATTTTTCAGTAGCACGAAAGGGTGTCATTTCCCATATTGGGCAGGGCTGGGGATTGAAACTCAATCTTGTAAAACACGCACATGGAGACAAAATGTATTCATAATTGCCATAACTTGGAAGCAACTAAAATGCCCTTCAGCAGGTGAATAAGTAATCTGTGGCATATCCGGAGAATGAAATATCAGAGCACTGAAAGGAAATTGTTTATCAAGCCATGGCAAGACACAGAGAAACCCTAAATACATGTTACTAAGTGAAAGAAACCCGTCCCAAAAGGCTACATGCTGTATGATTCCAACCATATGACATCCTGAAAGAGGCAAAACTGGAGACAGTAAAAGGTTACTGTTTGCAGCAGTTACACTGGGAAAGATGAATTAACAGACGGAATGCAGAGGATATTCAGACAGTGAAACTACTCTGTATGACACCATAACAGTGGCGACGTGTCATTATATGTTTGTCCAAACCCATAAAATGTACAATACCAAGAGAGACCCAAATGTGAACTATGGACTTTGATAATGATGTGGCAACCTGATTTTATTGATTGTGACAAATCCATCACTCTGGTATTAGATGTGGATGGAGGGAGGGGCTGTGTATATGAGGTGCAGGAATTACGGGGATCTCTGTGTTCCATGCACTTTTGCTGTGAACCTAAAACTGCTCTGAAAACTGAAACATATTTAAAAACAAACAGACAATACCCAATTCTATCCAAACAGAAGCTCTTTTGGGGACATTTGATGCTTATCTCCAAGTCACTGTACTTTTGCTTCTATAAGAAAAAAAACTTGCAAACCTTTACAAGATTGTGTGATGTCTCTATATTATGTATCACTTAATTTCAGGGCCTCGCCATCGTTCACTTATATTCTAGTCGTTTAGCAAAAATGTTGAACTGTGCATTATATGGTGAGTTGTTGTATACCTTTAAACTTCTTTATGATACCAGAAGTCCTCCAAGACTCAAGTGGTAGGTTAAAAAATGCCCCCACCCCCAAAGATATCCATGTCCTAATCTCTGGAATCTGTGAAAGTTATATTATATATCAAAAAGAGAGAAAGAAGGAAGGTGTTTGCAGGTGTGATAAAGTTAAGGATTTTAAGATAGGGACATTCTCCTAGCTTAGCTGAGTGGCCCTAAATGTAATCACATCTCCTTCTGAGAGGGAGGTAAAGGGAAATTTCACACACAGACACACAGGGAGAAGGTGACAGGAAGATGCAACAGAAGGAAATTAGAAGACATTTGTCCTGAAGTTTGGGGTAACATACAGTAATGAGGCAACCACCAGAAACCAAATGTGTCAAGGAATTCAGACAGCACTGGCCCACCAACATTTTGATTTCGGCCCAGGGACACAGATTTTTAATTCCCAGCCTCCAGGACTCTGGGGAAATAAATGTCTTGTTTCAAGCCATGGAGTTTGTCACCATTTGTTATAGCACCAATGGGAAAGCAGCACAGCTCCCCAAATTGTTTTGGGGAAAAAAATGCTATAAAACTACTGAACCTAAAACAAGGTCACTGAGCTGATCCCTCCCGTCTATTCCCAAATTCCTTTTTTGATGGATCATATTTGGAGATAGTATTTTTCTCAGACAAGGCCTTCAAAATATTATAGATTGACCTTGAATCCATTCATCTTAGCGCTCTACTGGATTGGGCTTAAAGTTGCCTCAATCTCAGTATCCTAACATTAGTCGTGTGTGCATGTGTCGGGGGTGGGGTGGGGTGTATGTGTGTGTATGAGTGTGAGTGGGGGAGGATGTGTGGGAATGTGTGTAGGGGTTGCCTACTGCTTCTCTGATTTATACTGCTGAGTCAGTAAAGGGCTGTAGTGTGTGTAGAAAGTGAAACGTATACGTGGTACAAACATACTCTTGCCAAAGAAGTCATTTTGGGTATCCATGCTCTATAGAGCATTTCCTCTCATTTATTTGAGAAGAGTAACAGACACATTCCTTTTACCCCTTAGGTATTTTTCCAGTCAACTAAATCAAATCCTATTTGTATCTCCTAGTCTTTCAATTATTTTTATTGCTTGCTTTATACCTCTCTCCAATTTATTTTTTCCCATTTAAAACTGGAAAATTAGCCAGTGAATTTAGCCTGCATTAGTGTTTGCCTGCCCCATACAGATGAGGCACATGACTTGCCTAATATCACTGGAGAGTTCTTTATTTTGCTGTTTGATCAGTAATAAGACTCGATTTTTAAATAATCATAATGGCACATACATAACCAGAAAAACATGGTTTTTTGAAGTAGTTATATCAGACAGTACACTTATTCTGATGATACTTCCACTCCTCAAAATAATTTCACATATCCGGAAATAGCCTTAGAGTCAGTTTTAAGGTGAAACGATAAAATGGGCATCTCATTATTTAAAAATCACAATTCTTATTTTAGGCAAAGACAATAGGATCCAAATGTATTAACCATGAATTTTTTTCCATTTATAAAATTTCAATCTGTATTTTAGAGATTTCTATTTGCCATATTTGAAGTTATCTCAAATGATGATTTTTACCTTAAAATGCTCTGATTTTTCTTCAGGTGGTTAAACGGAAATGGTTTTCTCCTGTAGCAGAATCTTTAGATCCAGGCAAGCATCCCCTGGCTTTGGAGAGGAGTCTAGGAAATTTTTCAAGCATTCCTTGGATGTCTGGGACCAACCATCCCCATTGGGGTCTGGGCAGGGTGCTCTGAGCACCTACTGGCGGTGCATGTCCCACTCTGTCTCTCCCTTTGGGAGCTCTCTCCAGCTCCCTGTCCCCAATCTTTCCTGTGCTCTCAGGGACATCCAGATGTCCAGGAGATCAGGAGGCTGCCCGTATTATATGGTATTATATTACATGGGCTGGTGCCTGGCCTGGAATATTTGGGCTCCAATGGAAGATCCTGGCAAACAGATGATGTGGGATTGGGACACCAACATGGTGCAGACATTCTGATTTTGGGTGACACTCGATCATTGTGGAGGTAGGACCAAGTCAGTGCTCTGGGCTGGGGCTGCATGTGTAGGCAGGTGTTCAAGCCTTCCCTCATCTTTTTCTGCCCGTGCTGGCCACGGTGGCATAGCGCTGAAGTCAGCCTCCGCTTCCCCAGGCTCCGCCCACAGGCCAGGCCTTCCTCCCCACTCTGACAGTGTGTGGACATCCAGGTATTCTCAACATTGAAAGAGGTCTCAGGCAAGGCTCTGATTACAGCCTACAAAGTCCAAAAGAAGACGCGTTTAAGAGAACGTGTTATTCTAGGTTTACCCAACAGAATCACAGAATTTCCAATGGAAAAATAAACATGAAAAAACGAATTGCCTTTTACATTTTCCTGCACATTCTGCATAAGAACTGCCCTTGGGATTATCATCAGCAAAAACAGTGATGATGTTTGAGAGAGTCATAGCTGCACAATGAGCATGAGTGGGCATCATGATGTCATGAGTAGCAATGTAACCAGCGTAAAATAAAGGCTATTAGGGAACCAGAAAGGCAAGAAGATAGGTATTGTTTTAATATAAACAGTGCCCAGTGACCCATGAGATGAGTAACAGGAGTGCAGCCATCTTGGTCGTGGGGAAGAGAGTTGAAATTAGCAAGAAATGGTGCTCTTGACAAGAAAGAACTTGAAGAGATGGTCCTAAGACCTGAATGGTATGACATGGTGCCTGGTAACTATGAAGACTCTTCATCTGCACTGATTAGCTGATAAACAAATATGTAAGCACCTTTCTGTGTGCATTATTTTACATCTTCATCAATATATCACTATACTTTTCATAGGCCTATGGATTAAATGTTCTAAAAAATATTTTATAGACAAGAGTCCTACACACAAAATCATTTGATTCCACCCCTACAGGCTCTATGGGCAGGCTAGTACTACAGATGATTAACTATATTGACTCCAGATTCATGTGATGCTATCGTTCATCTGTCTAATAAATAATCATTGAGCTCCCACTAAGTGCCAGAAACCACTTGTTGGAGGCAGTGAAAATAAGTATATTTTACAGGAATATTGTATTCGTCAGGGCTCTCTAGACGGACAGAACTAGGAGGATATATGTAAACATGAAGTGAGTTTATAAAGGAGAATTGACTCACACAATCACAAGGTGAAGTCTCATAATAGGCTGTCTGCAAGTCGAGGAGCAAGAAAGTGGCTCAGTCCATGTCCCAAAACCTGAAAAGTAGGGAAGCCTACAGGGCAGCTTTCAGTCTGTGGCTGAAGGCCCAAGAGCCCCTGACAAGCCACTGGTGTAAGTCTAAGTGTCCAAACGCTGAAGCACTTGGAGTCTGATGTTTGAGGGCTGGACACATTCATCATGGGAGAAAGATGAAAGCCAGAAGACTCGGCAAGTCAGCTTCTGCCACCTTCTTCCACCTGTTTTTCTAGCCACACTGGCAGCTGACTGGATGGTGCCCACCACATGGGTGGGTTTTCTTGAAGGTAAGCCTTCCTCTCCCAGTCCACTGACTCAAATGGGGTCAGAAGTTCCAGACCAGCCTGGCCAACATGGTGTGAAACCCCATCTCTACTAGCAATACAAAATTTAGCCAGGAGTGATGGTATATGCCTATAATCCCAGTTATTCAAATGGCTGAGGCAGGATTATGGCTTGAACCCGGGAGGTGGAGATTGCAGTGAGCCGAGATCGCGCCGTTGCACTCCAGCCTGGATGACAGAGTGAGATTCTATCTCAAAAACAAAAACAAAACAAAACAAAACAAAAAGTACTGACCCACTGATCCTTTTTTTTTTTTGAGATGGAGTCTCGCTCTGTCACCAGGCTGGAATGCGGTGGCACGATTTCAGCTCCCTGCAACCTCCAACTCCCTCCTTCAAGCGATTCTCATGCCTGAGCCTCCGAAATAGCAGGGACTATGGGCGCACACCACCACGCCCAGCTCATTTTTGCATTTTTAGTAGAGACGAGGTTCAGAACCAATTTTTGATGAATTAGTGAGGGACAGCATTTGTGGTGGTGGGTTCAATCAAGGAGTAAATGCTTACAAAGCAAAACACTGTAAGGATATTGCTACCACACGCAATTCAAAACCAGGTTAAGTATGGTGCCTCACTGAGCACCTTCTTACCTCATTATTTATTGTCCTGCATTTGTGTGATTATTATGTACTTAGCAAATTTTTATTTTACAGTGATTTGTAAAATAACTTATTCATTTTCCAAATCACTACTAATTCTAGTTCAGGGTCATGGGTGGGCGGAGCCTCTTCCTGCGGCTGAGGACGAAAGGTGGAAATCAGCCTTCTGGTGGCACCCATCCTATGGCAGGTGCACTCACACACACACACTCACAGTCACCCACACAGGGACCATGTAGACACGCCAAGAAACTGACAGGCACAGCTTTGGGATGTGGAGGGACATCAGAGTACCCAGAAAAAAAATCTCACAACCACATGGGAGAACGTGAAGGCTCCACACAGACAGTGGTTCTGGCTGGGAATCACCTTTTTTCTTATCAACGTTATAAGAAAATGGTGTCAAACGAAATGACCTTGTTTGAGAGACTGCTTTCTATATTAATAAGAGAACAGATGTGTTGCGCTACTAGTAAACTACTGAAAATGTCCATGATTAAAATAAATTGCGTTGAGTAAAACAAGAACCTCCTAACATTCACAGCAAATGTTCCTTTCTAAAGATGAAGTTAAACTAAAATGAGTGGCAGTCCCTTCTTTAATTTGGTAATCACAATGACAAATAATTTGTTGAAGAGGGACACTCTTCTTGAAGTAGCTACCAGTGTAGAATGGACCTGGTATAACCTTTTGTCACCTGTAGTCAGGGAGGTATGTGGAGAAAGGCTTAAAAGAGAGACTTAATTCTAGCCCTGGGCAGGAACTAGGGCAACTGACTGTAAATCTCGGTTTTCCAACCAATACCTGCAGGAGCAGCTTTCTCTCTCTCTCTCTCTCTCTCTCTCTCTCTCTCTCTCTCTCTCTCTCTCTCAGTCTTTCTCCAGAAGTGCACCTCCAGATCCTGGGGGACCAGACACGCAATGGAGATTAGGAGTCGTTGTCATTGTTAGTCCATGTATTCTCCACCACCATAGTCATGCAGGTCACGGTTAGATGGAAAAACATCCTATCCTACACCAAGGGTTGAGATAGGAGGAGATGAGTGTGCTGTCCTATCCAGTGCCACTTCTCTCTAGTGAATGTGTTTCCTCTCAGAACAAAAGCACATAATATCCTAAATGCAGTGTGTGTGTGTGTGTATGTGTGTCTGGTTTTAAGAAGTAGAGAGTTTAATAAGCAAGAAAGAAAGGAGAAGGCAGAAGGAAGAGGCTCTCCCATACAGAGACACAGGGAGGGGGCATCCAAAGTGCAAACAGGAGGTTCCCAAGTGAGGTGGACACCAGACAGGTATATGTGCAGAGGCTGGAGGAGGCGGTGTATGATTTGCATAGGGCTCAGGGGATTGATTTGACCGGGCATGTCATTCACGTAGCCCATGAAAAAGCAGGTCCTTTCACTCTAGCTTTTTAATATGCAAATGCAGGGCGCTATGATGTTCTACACACATGTGGATATATGAGGGTGGCCACGTTGCCGGGGACATGTGGGGAAAGGGCAAGGAGGCCGGAGAAATCGCCACGTTTGGGTGAACCCAGTTGCTAATGGACTGCATTTGCATATCAAAGGTTGCCAGCCCGGCCACAGAGGCTGGCTAGAAGCAGGGAACAGAGTGGTTTCCTGCTGTATCATTCACATTTTCCTAAATCAGTTCCAGGATTTAAAGTGTGCTAAGTGAGAGGTCTAGGATTTAAAGTGTGCTAAGAAGTGAACGTCATCTAGGCTAAGTTTTCTCACATTTGGAAAGTCAGTGCACACCACAGGTCATGTGATCCACGGGACTCTGGGTTTAGTACAGGACTTGTTATTCAGAATGGCAACCTAGTCAATATTAACACACTAAACAATTCACTAAGTTTCTCATATGACTCCTCTGCCATCTCTGGGAAGACACCTTATTTTAATTGTATCTTACTCTCTCTGAGCCAAGATCCAGCCCTTATAGTGGTTCCTCATATGACCCCTCTGCCCTCGCTAGAAAGACACATATTTTCATTGTATCTTATACCATCTGAACCAAGATCCAGTTCTTATGAAATAGCAATGCAATGATGACATAAAAATACACATCTTCGCAGAACAAGGCATCATACTAAAAACAAACACAAAAAACACAATTGTTAAGTCTCTCTAGTATAGAAGTATTAGAATTAACATTTGGGACACAGACAATGCACGTGAATGTGAAGACAAAAGTCCCAGGCTCCTCTCCAGAGCCTTTTCTCTGGCCTGGGTAGGCATATGGTGGCTGCAGGAACTTAGAAAGGAGGTCTTGACTGAAAATATAAATCAGTGACTCATCAGCATATAGGTGTTAAGAACAGGACATTATATGTTTAGTATGCTAAGTGAAATAAACCAGGCACGGAGAGAAAAGTACTGCATAATCTCACTTACATGTGGAATCTAAAAAAAGCTAAGCTCCCAAGAGGAGAATAGAGCAGTGGATGCCAGAGTGCAGGGGCTGGCCAGGAAGGGAGAGATGCTGGTGACGTGGTGCAAAGATTCAGTTAAACAGGAGGAGCAGCTGTACTGATCTATTTCAATAATTTAATAATAAAGCACTGTATATTTCAAAACTGCTAAAATAATAGATTTGAAATCTCATCACAAGGAAATAAGTAGGTGGGTGATAGAAATGTTAATCAGCTTGATTTAATCACACTGCGATGTATACAGGTATCTGAACATCACTCTGTACCCAATAAATATATATAATTATTATTTATCAGTCAAATTAAATTTAAAATATGCTTTAAAAGCAGGAGGTCATAACTGATAAAGGAAGTCACTACAAAATACAATTTAAAATAAGCATCCAAAAACTAGGGGAAAAAAAATCAAGAGAGAAGCTGTCAAGAAAGCCAAAATGAGAATGTGTCAAGAATACAAGTCCTCTACATTCTATGGGAGCATGAAAGACGGGAGCTCCTCACTTTGGTGTAAGGGGAAAAAAACTGAGAGCCATATTCTCTTCCCAAAGCTGGCTGCTGTAGAGCTCCCCAACTGATCTGCGCTGAAAAAGAGCTATAGGCTTTATGCAGCCGCCCTCTGAGGAGGCTTCATGGCACAGATAATTTATCACAGATACGATGGAGACCACTGGCTTGCTATCAGATCTGCACTATCCTCAAGATAACCATTTAGCAAAAGTTTCAAGACACTCATAAAAAAATTGGTTCCCAGGCAAAGTGGATACATCTATAAAGCAACGAAAATAGAAGAGAAATACAGGAAAAGAGTTAGAAACGAAATGAGACAACAAAATTAAACAATAATGTTCACTCAGGTTGCATCTTCACATTTTGAAAATATCTAGAGAATGTTAACGTTAAAAATAAAACCCAGTAGTACCCACAATAATAGATTGATGTACTCCACAGCCAAGGAACATAATGGGAAAAAACTGAGACGACTTGAAAATACACATATTCAAGAGTCTCAAAGAGAGAAAGACAAATACTCTATAAAAAGGTAATATGAAATCATGCAACAGGAAGAAAAAGAAGAAAAGGATATTAAAATATTTTGTTAATTTCAGTCAATTATAATTACATATATTTTTTCTTTTAAAAAAAGCTGTCACAATACACTGTATGCAGGACTGGAAACAGTGGGCATTGTAATATGCAGGAGTGAGTGCCGAGCATCACAATATGGCAAGGGTGTACTTAGCAAGAAATGTGAAAGACATGCTAACAGAGTGTTTCAGGAAACACAGAAGGTTTGCCAAGGACAAGGCTTGGTGTATTAAAGACCAGTGCAAGAAAATAATAAATACACATACACATAAGTCAGTTAACTAAAATCACTGTAAAAACTTGACTAAGGTTTTATGTTTAAAAGGCAACAACCCTCTTGACAATAATAACTAAGAACATAATGGTGGAAAGGATGTCTACAAGAAATTAAATTTTGCTAAGTTTCTTATTTTACTCAGGAGTAGGAAGGAGTTGCTGAGTAATTTTAGACTTCGTTAGAAACGCTGAAAAATTAATTAAATGTGTTAAAATTTTAAAGGTAACATAAATAATTGAAGATTTCTTTATACCTTCCAAATAAAAAGACAAAAATATAAAGAAGGGAAACTATAAGTACTTTATCAATGCACGTTCAAGCAAGGTAAGTAGAAAAGAAGTCAAGAAACATGGAGACCAAGAAACACAGACACAGGGAAGGGAGCATCATACACTGAGGTCTGTGGGTGGGAACTAGGAGAGGCACAGAGCAGAGTGGGGGGTTGGGGAGGGATAACATGGGGAGAAATGCCAGATATAGGTGAAGGGGAGGAAGGCAGCAAACCACACTGCCATGTGTGTACCTATGCAACAATCCTGCATGTTCTTCACATGTACCCCGGAACCTAAAACGCAATAAAAAAACTAAAAAACTAAAAAAATAATAATAATTTCAAATACATGGGTAAATACATACATGGCAATCCCATCCATTAAAACTGCCAGATTGCATAAAAAATTAAAATTAAAATGCAGCTAAACAATGTTTACATAGACATAGCTAATAAACAATATTTATCTTTTATAAATTAAAGACTCAAATATGTAAGTTTGAAAAATACTACTGTCAGGAGTTTTATGTCAGTTTGGCTAAGGAGAAGTGCCCAGATAATTCTGGATATTTCTGTGACAGTGTTTTTGGATGACATTCATATTTAAATCAGGATTTTGAGTAAAGCAGATTATCCTCTATAACGTGGGTGGACTTCATTCATTGAAGGTCTTAATAGAACAAAGATTAACATATATATTCAGAGAGAGAGAGAGAGAGAGATCAACTGCAGGGATCTGTCTTGTGCAATTGAAGAAGCTGGCTGAACCATTTGTCTAAGCCTTTGTCTTCCTGTCTGATGCTTGCAGCCCACAGGGCAGGTACTTGCATGGTGTAACAGACAGGGTTCTCCAGAGGGACAGAACCAAAAGGGTATATGCAGGTATGAAAGGCAGTTTACTGGGAGAACTGCCTCACACAATTACAAGGCGAAGTCCCATCTGCAAGCTGGGGAAGAGAGAGGCCGAAGTGAGTGGTGGCCCAGTCCAAGTCCCAAAGCCTGAAAACCATGAAGATGGACCGTGGAGCCCTCAGTATGGCTGAAGGCCCGACAGCCCCAGGAAAGCCACTGGTGCAAGTCCCAGAGTCCCAAGGCTGACGAACCCAGAGCCTGATGTTCAAGGGCAGGAGGAGCAGATGGAAGTGTCCAGCTCAGGAAGACAAAAGTCAGAAGCCCCAGCAAGCAAAGCTATCCCATATCCTTCCTCCTGCTTTGCTCCAGCTGCTGGTAGCCCATGGGGCAGTGCCTACCCACACCGAGGTGGGTCTTCCTCTTCCAGTCCACACTCATGTGTCAATCTCCTCTGGCAACACCCTCACAGACACGCCCAGAAACAATGCTTTCCCAGCCATCCAGGCATCCCTGAATCCAACCAAGTGGACGCCTAATATTCATCATCACAGATGGGAAGTTGGATGGAATGTTGGGGAGATGACAAACAGGCTGAACCCCACAGCAGGAGTTGGCAACTCTCACTGGGGACTCAGAACCATGCCCATCCCTATGGCCTCTGATCTGGGTGGCATGGGCAGAAGTCAAGACACAGGCACCTGACCCAGGACTAAGAGGCTGAGGGAAGACCGAGGCCCAGTTAGGGCCACTGTAGTGCCCGCTGCCAAGTCAGTCCAAGCGTGTATCAGCAGACCAGCCCAACGTCCTGAGCGTAACCCCAGGATAAGAGGCACAGAACCTCCAGACCCTCTAGTGGGAAACGGTGGTCTTGTGTTGTATTTATGCAAAGGAGGAACAGCTGAAGTAAATATTCCAGAAGAGATTATTATTTTCCAAACAAAAAGACAAAAATCTTCCAAGATTAAGTTCCTTTCCTCAAAGTCCTTTTGGATTCTAGTCCATTCTCTGTTCCTCGGCCTGGAATGCTGATGCAAGTCAGGACACTGGGCAGTTGTTTTGCGATCTGAAGACGAAAGTGTCATGCTTACAATCAGTCCTTCCTAACATCTTTGCGAAGATGCACCGAAGCTAGTGTTCTACTTCTGGATATTTTATTTTATTTTATTATGAATATGAATCCCTGCTTTAGCGACAGTAATCTGGATGTACTGGTACCTAAAATACTCATTCTGTTCTCAGTAGTTCTGCTGCCACAGAGAAGTACAAAGCCAGGCCATCAGCTCAGAGGGAGTATGGAGGTGGAAGAGTTGGCTGTTCAAAGAGGAGAGGGCAGGAGGGCACGGGCAGCCGCTTTTCTGACTGCACTCCAGCCAGGGACCCTCTGAGCGCTCTTCTCAAAGAGCACGCAACTTGTCCGGTAAAGAAGTGAGCAGCAAGACTGCATCCCTAGGATAACCCTAGCCCTGCTGAAGGTGCCTGCCTGGGGACAATCAGGCTGCCCAAAGATTGAGTGTTGATTCTAGCCAAAGTCTGCGATGGGGTAGGGTCGGGGGCTGTCCCTCAGGCTGCGTGAGCCTCTGCAGGAAGGCAGGGCCTAACTCTGATAAATGCCAGTCAGCAAATAAAGGAAGAGTTCATGTGGGCAAAGGCCTTTTTCTACTTTTTACAATTTTTCTCTTCTCTGCCTCTACTGAGCCCCCACTTTCACCTTCCTCTATTCCCTCATTGTCCCCTAAGAAGCCTAATCACTGTTTTATAATGATGAGTTTAATTTATAATGGACATTTTTCCCTACTTAAATAGCACATTCACCTTTTAAATCTGTCCTTGCTCCTTTAACTAGTATGTGGTTTTATTTATTTATGTATAAAATAGATTTAGGAGGTAGAAGCACAAATTTACTGCATGCATCTATTGCGTAGTGGGGAAGTCTGGGCTTTTAGTGTGCCCATCGCCCAAGAAGTTAACATTGTACCCGATTTTTTCAAATCTCAGCTTCCCAGCTTTTGTAGCCTTCAATGCCTGTTATTCCACTTCATATGCCCACGTGTGCCCATTACTTTGCTCCCTCTATGTTGAATAAGAGTGGTAAAAGTTGGTATCTGCGTCTTATTCCAGTATATAGGGAGAATGCTTTCAAAGTTTCCCCAGTCAGTATAATGTTGCCCATGGGTTTTTCATTTCTGCCTTTCATTAGTTTGAGTCACGTTCCTTTAATGCCTAGTTTGTTAAGGGTTTTTATCAGGAAGAGATGGTGTATTATATTGAATGCTTTTTCTGCATTTATTGAGATGATCAGATGGTTTTTGTTTTAAATTTGGTTTTTCTGCTGTGTATGTTGAACAATCCTTACATCCCTAAAATAAAGCCCACTTGATTGTGGGGTCGTAACTCTTTGATGTGGTACTGGATTTGGTTTGCTAGTATTTTGCTGAAGACTTTTGCTCCTATATTCATCAGGATTTTGGCTGAAGTTTTCTGTTTTTGTTGTACCAATATGCAGCTTTGGTGTCAGGGTGACTCTGGGTTTATAGAATGGATTAGGGAGGATTCCCTCTCCCTTGACTCTTTGGAATGGTTTTAATAGAATAGGGACCAATTCTTTGTATATCTGGTAGAATTTGGCTGTGAACCATCTGGTCCTGGGCTGTTTTTTGACAGACTAGGGGAACATAGCACAATGACTGGGCCACAGGAGGGTCCTCTCAGTGTTGCTGGCTCTGATTTAAAGGGGAATCAACCAAGGTGATTGTGCTTTTCTAATCCAGACACCTACAAACAAAATCAGAGAACATATTGCTCTAATTTTTGCCAGGATAACAACGAAACGCGTGTGCGAATTTGTAACGAAGATGATGTGGCCACCTCTGGCATTGGCAATTTTGGTTTCCCACTCGCTTCTTGAAATCATGTTGGTTATTATGGCTTGGGGTCTTTTTGTTAATCCCCCCTTATGCAGTTTTCACAAAGGGAAAACAACAGACTAAAACAAAGACGGCAGCAGCCCTTCATATTAGAAAGAGCAAACACAACAGAAACAACAACACAACTTATCAGTATTGAACTAGCTACACAAAGCAGACAGTCAATGGAACATTTTGCAGATGAAGCACAGCTCCTCAGGGCCCTGTATTTACTCATGCCTTAACCTGCAGCATGCCTGTCAGCCCTCCAAGTGCAGGTGTGACTGCCAACTTCAGCACGTTCTTGATTGTCAATTGTGAAGGCAGATAAGTCTGAGATCAATTCTGACTTTTTCCCAATATTTGACCCAAACTCAGCCCAAGATGTTTCTGATGACCAGTTTCCCTACTCTACCTCATGACTTTTATCTGGGCAGTTCTAAAACCCAAAATAATAAACCAATGTCCCATCAGGTATTTAAGATAGGTTATGTATATAATATATATGTACACATACTTACATATATGCACAACTGTTTATATATCTATAATATATTATATATTATATAATATATATGCAATATTTTATGTATCAAAATACCACTCAATCTAAAGACATGTATGCATGGAAATATATAAAAGACCTATACATATGTGCATATATTTGTGCATAACATAGCCCACCACTCAAGAAAAACAGAATATATATATTTTATTGTGACGTAACTGCACCATTCACGGACACTGATCAATATTAGATTAAAAAGTAACTACTCATCATTTTCAGAAGCTACTTAAAAACAGAATTATACTTTGAGATTTCAATGCAGTTATGTTAAAACTGAAAACAAAATATGCTGTTAAGAAAAGCATAAACTGCAAGTAACCCATAAGTGGGGGCTGGTGTAGATTGATTGCAAAATTGTGACAGTGGTTTCGTGATTAGACATTTGTAGCATTTGCTGAGTTATGGCCTATAAAGGATAAATTGTATTCCAGGTAAATTGTACTGAAAACTGACTAAACAAAGCCTCATGTTCAAAAACCTAAAAGGGAGGTCTGAAGTAATAAACTGGGTAAAAAGAGAAATATGAAATTATAAAATATTTATAACTGCACAATAAATAAAGTTATATATGTCAAGGCTTGTGAGATTAAAATACTCATTAGAAACTTGTTTATCTCTTTGTGCATGATATGATTGCTTAGCCAGAGAATTCCAGGGAAAAGTAGCTCTAAAACTGGAAAGCAGGGAGTTTGTTAAATACAAACTTGTTGAATGCAGGATGGACATAAACTAACAAAAATAAGAAAATATGATGGAAAGATTTTAAAAGCGGCAGGAATAGCCAACATGAATTTTTAAAACTGGATAGGATGGTGTCATCTTTCTTTTTAGATATCAAACATTATTATAAGTGAATCAGTATATATTAAGTCAAGGTAGACTAATGAATCAGTGGAACCTATTAAAGCATCTGGAAGCAGACCCACACCTAGAAAGCACTTGGTATGTGAGTGAGACCTCCTTGCAAATCACTGAGAAATTAAAGGTAATTTAACAATGGCTGTCAACTGAGTATCCATATGACAAACAAACAAACAATTATCATTTGTAACTTTTGTCCTATAAAATAACTTTCAATAAATTAATTTAAATCAAAAAATTAACAAAGAGGTTTATAAAATATTACCAAATGTGATTATATAAGAATGTAAAGCATTCATCTGAAAAAAGACACAGTTTAATTTTAAAAGCAAGAATTCAGACTACAAGAAGATATTTATATTTCAAGGCATCTATTTCAAAGCATTAGTTCCCAGACTATGTAAATCAATCCTAGATTTAGACAAAGGCACACAATTTAACAAGTGGCAGTGAGTGCAAAAGTAATTCACTGAAGAGCAAGCCCAAATTGCCGGTGTATGGAAACATTTCAAAAGTCTGATTGTATCATATGTTGTTGTTGTTCTGATGGAGGAAACTGAGCCTTCACAGAGCTGGTGGTAATGGAAAGTGATACAACCAACTTAGAAAATAATTTGACAGCACCTTCTTAAGTTGCGAATAAGCATATTGAATAAGCAAGTAATTCATATCCTTGGTATTTAAGGGGAACTTGCTTGTCACATACAAGTTTGGGACAGGCAGGTAGACTTTCATTACAGCAAGATTTGGCATAAAGAAAAACAGAAGCAACCTTACTTTTCATCAAAAGAAATAACCAAAACATAAGCATCTGTTTCAGTGGAATAGTCTAAAGTGTCTTAAATGAATGATATAATTCTAACCCTACATAGGCTGTTGACAATAAATCCCCAAAGCATAAAATGTATACTCTGTAGCATATGCCTATACTCTGTGTATAGATTCAATCAAATGCAGTGAAAATATAAAAATAAAGGTTAGACTAAAATTTCAAAATATTAGCTATCTTTAGAGAGGGACCAGAGAAGGTATTGAATCCCAGAAGGGTGCACTTGCATTTCTAGTAATGCACATTTATTTCTGTTTTAAAGATAAAATCTGAAGCAACTATTTGCAAAATATTAACAATTTTGAAATATCAGTAGCAGCAACATAGCTAGTGGTTATACAGTCACCTGGACTTTTCTATTTGAGTGAAATATTTCATATTTCAGAATGATGGAAAATGGTAAGACCATGTATACTGTTGGATTAGAACGCACTTGAATTAGGTAGATATGGAATTTAGTTTTATTGTTAAGGGAGAATGTGAACTAAGGAGTTGAAGTGTTGCTTTTACAATTCCTTTGATTTAAAGATAGGGAATTATGGATCACTGTTTCCGTTTTGATGAGAACCAGTCAATAGAGTGAAACAGGCTGAATTTTCCAACAAGCTGGACGCCCATAGAACTGAAGCTTGAGGAACTTGCATTTGCACAATGAGAAGCACCTGCTGCCTGTAGATCAATTATTCTTCTTTGTCCCTCCCGTTTTCCTTCTTGGCAACATAAACTCTTCACTTACTGGGGAGAAGGGGTGGATTTAAGTCTTGTCTCCTGTCTCTTCAGCTGCCACCACCCATAATAAAGCCCTCTTTTCTGGCAATACATGTTGTCTCAGTGATTGGCTTTCTGTGTGGTGCGCACAGAACCTAGGCTGAGTTCCGGGTATTCAATGGCAAGGAATTGAAAGTGTGTTTGTGTGTGGGGGGGGTGGTGAGGGGGAGGTGTACAATCCCCCAGAACAAGGCCCACTTGGGTTATAGGAAAGATGGTGCCCACAAATCAGCAGGCTGGTTCCCAAGAGGAGGATCTTCTCTTCCAGGATATCAACAATTCTTTAGGAGGACAAGCAGAGAGGCAATACATTTATGCACGGTGGGCAGAAAATGAGGAAAATACTAACTTAGAAGTTCTGATTCTGTAAGGCATATGCAGAGTTATCTTCTGAAGAAAGGAGTGGAGGGTAGTTGTGTTAAATTGTAGCATAGCCATTGAAGATTGTGGGAGAATTCATTTACTGGGATAAATCTGTGAGCTTTCCAGGCAACCTTGGGTGCAGATGTGAAGTTGTAATCATTCATGTATAATCCTACCATCATTGCATTATTTATTCAATTGTTTATTTTCTAGGAGTGATAGGAAAACAGGAAGGAAGGAGGCTACAGTGTGAAATGTATATTAATTATTTTAGGGTTTTGATCCTTTATAGCAAATTATGCATGAATGCTTCTTTGCTGTAAATATTTTCCTATGTATTTTTAAACTGGACTGTTTATTTAAGGTAAAAAATGCAATTTTTTATAATTAAATTCAAATATCAGATTTTCTAATTTTCTGAATACTCTCCCCTACTTGAATTTATTGTTTAATCACACACATAATTCATTTAACACAATATCCCTATTTATCTATTTGTCACTGTGTGCATCTTAATCTTGTGGGCTTAGATTTTAGACTAATTTATTTGTTTTAGCATTGCTCCTACTTTAGCAAATGATTATCCACAATTATAGCAGATTAAGTGAGTGAAGAGTTCAGCTGAGTAGCAAGCTTCTCTGCCTTTCATGTTCCATGTTTTAGTAAAATGTGCAGGATATTTCTCTCAACTTGCAGAAGGAATATAGTCCCAGCAGGGCTTTGTAGCAGCTGAGCACATAAAATCATTATTGTCTAGGAAAACATAAACAACTACTAGTTCTTGATTAATTGTAAATAAGTGGCTTTTGGAATCTTACAAAGAACAGACATTGTTGGAAGTAAATTCCAGCCTATGAGGAATACTTTTGAAGAGTTTGAATCATAAATGAATGCATTAAACAATGCAGGGGAAAATGTACTTTACCGAAGCATCCTGAAACAACTACCAAGGACCGATAATGACTATGTAGCATAGACAAGTCAGTTTCTCCTTTCTAAGTCCCAATATCCTCACAGTTAGAGAGGGTTAATTTATGAGGCTACCAATTTGACAGCATAGAGGTTAGGACGAAAGGAATTTTTACATATGAATAATTTTTAAAAGAGAAGTTGTTATACAAGAATAAAGAAGCCTTTTCCCTGTAATGCATGTAGGATGCCTTATCTTAACTCCACAGAATTTTTTTTTACCCATCTAAAATTTCCTCAAAATCCTGGAAAGGTAAGGAATGTGATATAACCTTTAAACATTTTACACGCCATAATATTTACATGAATTCTCATATTTATACTACTGTGCTGTTTCATGAGTAGTGTTAGTTATCTTATACTATCAAAACAATTCCAAATCCTCCCTCTCAGACCTTCCACCATTACTATACTTCACTTATCTGCATATGCACACACACATGAAACTAGCATATGTAATCTAGTACAATGTAGAGATTTTTCAGAAGTTATCTGTTCAATCAATTAAGAATTAGAAAAATGAACATTTTTATTTTACCTTCACTTCTTCCTTCTGTGCTCAAAGTTGGATGTAATGTAATTCTTGTACTTGATCCTCAAAACATAAAGCTTTTTCCCCTTCAAAAAAAAAAGAATAAAAAACATTTTGATTATAGTTATCTAATGTATATAAAGTAGTATACTTTACTGCTGGAGACTGGAGGCAAAGCCTCTTGGACAGTCTAAATAACTCCCACATTTGTAAAATATACAGTCATTGAAAAAGTACAGGAAATGAAGCAAAATGTTAAATGTGGTAAGCTGAGGTGGCACAGTTATAGGTGAATTTTATTTTCACTTCCATAGTTAACTTGTAGTACTTTTATAAAGAAAAAGCAAATTTACCCAAAAAATTGCAACGTTGAATAGTTTAAATTAGTTTTGCATTAAAGAACTAAAACAGATTTACAAGAAAAAACAAACAAACCCATTCAAAAGTGAGCAAAGGATATGAACAGGCACTTTTCAAGAGAAGACATTAATGAGGCCAAAAAACATGAAAAAATGCTCATCATCACTGGTCATTAGAGAAATGCAAATCAAAACCACATTGAGATACCATCTCATGCCAGTTAGAATGGAGATCATTAAAAAATCTGGAGACAACAGATGCTGGAGAGGATGTGGAGAAAAAGGAACACTTTTACACTGTTGGTGGGAGTTTAAATTAGTTCAACCATTGTGGAAGACAGTGTGGCAATTCCTCAAGAACCTAGAAATAGAAATTCCTTTTGACCCAGCAATCCCATTACTGGGTGTATATCCAAAGGATTATCAATCGTTCTATTATAAAGGCAAATGTACATGTATGTTCCTTGAGGCACTGTTTACAATAGCAAAGATCTGGAACCAATCCAAATGTCCATCAATGATAGACTGGACAAGGAAAATGTGGCACATACACACCATGGAATACTATGCAGTCATAAAAAACGATGAGTTTGTGTCCTTTGTAGGGACATGGGTGAATCTGGAAACCATAATTCTCAGCAAACTGACACAAGAACAGAAAATCAAACACCACATGCTCTCACTCATAGGTGGGTGTTGTACAACAAGAACACATGGACACAGGGAGGGGAGCATCACACACTGGGGTGGGGAATAGGGGAGGGACAGCAGCGGGTAGTGAAGTTGGGGAGGGATAACATGGGGAGAAATGCCAGATATAGGTGACAGGAGGATGGAGGCATCAAACCGCATTGCCATGCAGGTACCTGTGCGACAATCCTGAATGTTCTGCAAGTGAACCCCAGAACCTAAAGTGCAATTATATATATATATATATATATATATATATATATATATATACATATTTTGAAAAAGTTACAGTATCAATGTTTTCTACAAGAGAGTATAAGCAATATTATTACATCGTCATACACTGACAAAATGGGATGATTTTAATTTAAAAAACTCATAAGACTGGATCATCACTGCATACATGATCTGAGATGTATTTGTACAGTTCAATTACTTTTAATATAAGAAGTGTGCGATCATCTTCTCAAAGTACAGTGGTATACGACAGGCTTTCTAGAGAAGACGGAGGCTTACTTCCTGCCTCCCCAAGTGTGCATTCTCTGTGCACATTCTGTTTTAAGTGACTCCATTTACTAAACATCATATTCATGGTAAAATAAATCATCAGTATCCTAACAGCTACAAACATGTAAATGTCTGCAATGTAACAGATGCCAACAGCAGCGACCATATGGAGCTTGCAAACCAAGTGATTTTTTCTCTTTTAAAGAGAACTTTCAAAGTTGTGAACCCAGATTTATCAATAATGACCCTTATTCTATTTTCAGGGAAAATGTGTGAACAGCTGCACTGATGAAGCTCCTAACACTCCATGGGGGTATTCAGATATTTCTTGAAAATCACTCACACTCAGACCTGGCAAGATGAAAGTACATTTTTTCCAGCCCTAGGGAATACATACTTTAAAACTTAAAAAAAAAAAAAGCTTTCAATGAAATGTTGAAGATGCACATACAGAGGGTTCACTCAGACCTTCTCTCCTATGCCCTGATGTCATCAAACTTCCATAACTGTGATATAATTATCAAAGCCAGGAAACTAATATATAGGTGCCTTATTTTTCCCTCTGGACCTTTTTAAAGGGATTCTCAGTTTTTCTATCCATAGGGTACAGCCTCTGGTGATTCACTGCTTAGGTGGAGAATAACTCAAAGAAAAAGTAACTAATGAATTTCAGATTACAGTCAATGCGTAGAGCTGCTTTCAGCACAGAGGCAATGACCTTCATCTTTGAGAGACAACTAATCATGCCCTATCTATTGATTCCTCTGACCCTCTTCCCCTTTTAAGGTAATTCCATTCTCCAAAGTGAGAATTCTGGTTTCCTTTATTTACTTTCAATCTATTGATGTAGTTGCTCAAGGCTAGACACAGAGAACACAGGTTCAGAATTGCTGATTCAAATCACTTTAAAAAGCAAGCTTCTCTCTGAAGTTCAGTATTTTTTATGGTTCTATTTTTATAATGTACACTTGCTATGTGTGAAATTTTTACACATCTTAAATGTACAATTTGATTAATTTGGACACATGTATAGATGAAGTGATCCATTGAAACCAGCCAAATTGTCCTATAGAAACGATGTTTGTAATTTCTCTTGAATAAACAGAAATTGATCATCCCAGTGTTAAAATCTGAAAAAGGTGCATTTGTCTTCTCTGAGCTCCTTTCTCAGGAAACTAGGCATCAGGCCTCCCAGACAGTATCAACGATTTGAAACTTACCAGATAATTGCATTTGGACAATAAGATGCCAAACCCCTCTTCATTCATGATTGCCTAGCTGACCACCTGCTCCCTGTTGACAAATTCCTCTTCCTTCCCCCTCTGTAACTCCAGTTTTCCTGAATATCATTGTATTTCTCTTTTGCTATATAATCCCCAGATTTCAGTTGGTCAGGGAGATGGATTTGAAACTGATATCCCAACACCTTGGTAGCAGCATCCGATTAAAGCATTGTCCCCTGGAAATACTCATTATCTCAGTGATTGACTTTCTGTATGCCAAGCAAAAGGACCTAAACCAACCATTGGTGTTTTGGTAACACCATAAACTTCTCAAAATACAAAGATTCATGAAAATGTTTTGTGCAAACACAGATTTTCGTTTTCCTGAGTAAGTATGTAGAGATTTCTGGATTGTAAGGTAAGTATGTAGGTAAATTTATAAGAAATTGACAAAAACGTCAAATTGGCTGAACCATTTCACATTCCTACTAGCAGTGTATGAGGTTTCCAGTTTATTCATGTCCTTATCAACATTTGTTCTTTTCTGTCTTTTGTTTTATTCATCCTCGTGTGTTTAAAGTAATAATTATATTGGGGTTATAATTTGCATTTCTCATAGCTAATGGTATTGATATGCTTTTATGTGCTTACTGGCTATTTGTACATCTTAGGTAAAATGTTTATTAAAATGTTTTGCCTATTAAAAAACTGGGTTGTCATAGTTTAAAGGATTTATTATACACCTTGCATATAAGGTTTTTATTAGATATATTATCTGCAAATATTCTCTCTCCTTCTATGGTTTGTCTTTCCTCTTTCTTTCTTTCTCTCTCTCTCTCTCTTTCTTTCTTTCCTTTCTTTTTGAGATGGAGTTTTGCTCTTCCCACGCACGCTGGAGTACAATGGTACAATCTTGGTTCACTACAACAGGCCTCCTGGATTCAAGTGATTCTCCTGCCTTAGCCTCCCCAGTAGCTGCGATTACAAGCACCCACGACCATGTCCAAATAACTTCTGTATTTTTAGGAGATACAAGGTTTCACCATGTTGGCCAGGCTGGTCTTAAACTCCTGACTTCAGGTGATCCACCCATCTTGGCCCCCCAAAGTGCTGCCATTACAGGAATAAGCTACCATGCCCTGCCATCTTTTCACATTATTAATGACGCTTCTTGAAAAGCAGAAGTTTTTTTGTTGATGAAGTTCAATTGGCTCATTTTATTTTCTTTCATCACTTATGCATTTATCTTATATAGAAATATTTACCAAACTTCAGGCCATTAAGATTTACTTCAATGTTTTCTTTGAAGAGTTTAATATTTTCATTTATTGCATTTAGGTCTATTATTCATTTTTGTTAATTTTTATGTATTATATGAGGCAAGATTTAAGTTATAAGTTGGGCAACATTCATCTATACAGGGCTAGATACATATTTTGGATTTGTAGACTATGCAGTATCTGCCTCTGCTACTCCATTGTGCTGGTGCAATGTAGATTAGCAGCCAATTATTTTGGTGGGGTTTCCATACAGATTTGGGGCTTCTTGTGACGTCATCCTTCCACGGATTTCTGCCAAAAGCCTTGATCTTTGTTCTCTGATTTCTCAAGCCAGTAAGGCTGACACTTTTTACTTCCAAATTGTTGATCCAACGGGGAGAACTGGGATGCATAATCTAGTAAATATGTAAACAATTATCAGTGCCATTTCTTTACGTTTCTACTCCTTTGCAATTTCTAAATGTGTTGGTAGCTTTCTAGTGTCTTCACGTAGTTATTTATTTATGTATTTAGATTTGAGACACAACCTTGCTCTGTAGCCCAGGCTGGAGTGCGGTGGTACGATCTCGACTCACAGCAACCTCTGCCTCCCAGGTTCAAGCAATTATCCTGCCTCAGCCTCCTGAGTAGCTGGGATTACAGTCACATGCCACCATGCCTGACTAATTTTTGTATTTTTAGTAGAGATGGGTTTCCGTCATGTTGGGCAGGCTGGTCTCAAATTCCTGAACGTAGGTGATCCACCCACCTCAGCCCGCCTCAGCTTCCCAAAGTGCTAGGATTACAGGCATGAGCCACCGTGCCGGAAGTTAATTTTTAAGACCAAATAACTGTTATCTATTAGAGAGAAAGCTGATCCAAGTTAATCTCTACCATCATTTCCAATAGCAGAGCCCCATTCTACCAAAATTGGAAAATCCAGATTCAATTTTTAACTATCTTATTTTGTATTTTTTTCTGCGATCCTTGGTTCTGTGAACTACTTCTATGGACTGTTAGGTCTCATAGGTAATTATGGAGTTTATACTTCAATCATATCTAGGGCTCCCTCTTATGTTTCTATGCAATTGTTTATTTATTGACCTGTTTTTTCCTGAGTTTAGATACCCAAATGAACAATATGTTCTCTGTAATTTATGAGCCAGATTAATAAATAGAACAAGCACTCCAAACTGTAAGCAGTATAAATAGGAATGATATTGCTTCTTTCACCCCTCCTAAATATAGCTTTTATCCCCTACAAACTGCTTTACACTTTCCAACAGCCACTCAGATGTGCAGATCATCCCATACTAACCCTGCTACCCAAGTAGTGTGATTAAGAGATAAAAGAACAGCCCCAAGTGAATACATAAAATGCTGCATTATGTATTTTTCTCTAGTTACTAATCACATTCATGATATCATATGATAGATAAATTAGTTTCAGATTTTTTATGAGATCTAATTTACCACAAGTAGAATGAGTTTTTTAAAAAGACCTATAGTTATTGTCATACTAACAGAATTCATGGCTACTCTATACTGTATCAGTGTAGCATATTGGCCCAAATATAATCCCAAGAATTTGGCAAAGCTATTACACCTAAAAATACGGTACAGTAAAATTGGCAAGGTGCAATATATTTGAAGTTATTTGGTAGCTCCATGAATCTTCCTTAACCTTATATGGACTTACAACTGACTGTTGTTGTATGAAGCACAAAACTACTCATATATTCCTTTGTCTTTAGATCTTATTGTATGATAAGAAGTTTTTAAAATATAGGTCCTCTCTGAACACTGATAGAATCTGAAAGGAGGTTTGACGTCAGAGCTGTTTTTTGTTCTCTAATGTAGGCAGCTGTTATCCAAACAAAATTTCAGATGCTTTATTTTCTCTGCATTGTGATATTAGGAACTAGTTATTGAATATGAAAAAGGACGAGTTCCTCAGTAATATCAAGAATATCCAGTTCCAGAGAGAATGCATGCCTTCCACCTCTTCACCACATAAACCACTCTCAAAGCTACCTGAACTAGATTTTACAGTGTATAGTTAGTTCAAAGTCTGAGTTTATGTTTCTTCCTTTCCTTAGTAAAATTAGAGAGTGACTAGACTGTGAAAATTTGTAAACCAGCTGTTAATTTATGTTTATGAAGTTTGTTTCAGGTTAATGAAAGTAGTTAATCTGCTCTGTTTATGAAATGAGGCTTAAAGTATTTAATCTACCCAAAATCTGAAATTGGAGGGCCACCCTTTCCTACTCACAGAAATATAAAGAAACAGTTGGTTATCTTTAATGCCCTTATTTCCTCCAGTCTACCTTAACCAATAACCTTGGTGATTGTTTTTATTCTGCAAAAATAGTTAATAGTACACAGGCTCAGCAGGGAACAAGGATTAGTCAGCCGAACCCATCTTCTCAGAGGCTCTTAAGGGAATGACTTTTCAAGTATCTCTTTGAATATTTCAAAGGTCAAAGTTTTATGTGTGCAATCTCTTCCTTTATTCTTCTCTTAGTAAGATACTTTCATTCAATTTTTAGACCAGTTTTGACCATAGTATAATTGATTAAATATTTTGAATATATGCTATTCAACATGATGTTTTGAAATACAGAGATCAAGGCTGTTATAACACCTACATGTAGAATTAGTAATATAGAATTGTGCTGAAATTGTACATGTATCATTTTGTAGGGTAATTCTAAATTCTTTTTTATATGGAAATCGTCCTTACTTTTTGGTCGTCTGTGTCTAGAACAAATAAATAAACAAAATATGTTCTTTTTCCATTCCAATTTTGTCTGAATTTTCTTTTATTATGAGCATGTAATTTGATACTCAATATGAGACTTAATTTTCATTTCTAGAATAGCACATAGTATTTCTTTGCCTTCTATCTTTTTGCATATATCTAGTGCCTCTTCTATATAATATGCTGTGTATTTTTCAGGAAGTGATATGTAATTATTTAATTTTTTTGAGGAGCATTTTAAAATCAACCCCTTCTGCATAACTTAGTCCTTCTTTTCTTCCCGTTTTCCTTCCTTTCCATTCTTTCTTTTTTCTTCATGTTTCAGGCATTATTTCATTTTTAAACAGATATAAATTTAAAGGAAGTGTAGAAGTCATACCCCCAGCCATGTTCACATATAATCGAAATCCTGAAATCTACATTTTTTTGTTTATGACTTTACAAAGTTACTTTACATGCAATATAATTTTATATTGTGTGTTTATGTGTTCATTTATGTGTGTCTACATATAATATAGTATTGTATGTTTTGAAAGTTTATACACATGGTATGATGCAGTGCATTGCATTAGTAGCTGGCAATTTGGTCAAAAACAACAAATTAAAAGTTTTTCTAAACTGTATTCAAGAAGAGTCCTCTAGCTCTTGTTCTCTTATTTTAGATGCCTCTGGCAAAAGTCTTTAAAATATAGTTTATATATATCTTGAAGAAATATATTTCTAGATCATCAAAATTACTATCATGTTGTTTTTCCTAAAAGTAACCACCCTGGGAATAAATTATTGGTTAAAATCAAGGTGCTCCTTTGTCAATCATCTTTCTCTTTTTAAATAAAATAATTGCAAATAATTGTATACAATTATTTTTTGAGCCATTTGGTTTAATTTTTTTCAATAATATTGGAGGAGGAACTAATCAAGCTGTTAGCTCTTAGATCACTGAAAGTAATTATTCATAATAAACCACTATGTCATTTTTGGAATATATCTAAAAAGAAATTCAAATAATTGAATGAAACTGTAATGAGAAAAACCCCCACATGAGCATCTATTTTTTTTGGTGAATGTATACAGTGCCTGTACCCAGATAAATTATGCTGAACTTTGACTAATTCAAGCAGCAAGTAGAGCACATTCAGGCACAGAAACACAATTTAAAATAAATCTTGATGTTGCTCATTAAGATACACAGATTCAGTTAAGTAACATTTCATTTTTATATGTACGATGTATTAAAATTCATAATAGAATTTTACAGTATGCTCAAGTTTTAATACTAACTACAATGTATCAACCCACATTATTTCATAACTTAGAAAAATGTAATAATGGAGAATTTTTAAAAATCAACTTTCATACGTAATTCTGTGGTAGAGAAATTATTAATAGAGTGATTAATAAAATAATTTCAAGTATAATGCATATTATAATAAAATTCTGTAAAAAAATTGAATGGAATAATATTAAAGGAAAAAGATACAACATGAAATTTCTGATTTTCCTTTTCTTTATTTTTTCTTTTTCATTTTTTTTCCTTTTTTTTTGAGACAGAGTCTCCTCTGTCACCCAGGCTAGAGTGCAATGGCACAGTCTTTGCTCACTGCAACCTCTGCCTCCTGGGTTCAAGCGATTCACCTTCCTCAGCCTCCCAAAATTTCTATTTTCAAAGAAATGCTTGCATGGGAAAGTCACTTTAGTATTTAGATTCTTTTGGAGAAAATTCAAAGAGTAATGTGAAAGTTTTTTTCTTTTCTCAGTGTTTAATCGTGCCAGGCATTTCATCTTCTGTGATACTCTAAACTTCTGATGAAATAATGTAATTTGCCATCTCTACAGCATCCAAGGTAGTATATTCATTCTCAAAATCCTTCTACTATAAAACATAACACTGAGGAAATCCACTAATTAGTACTTCTTTGCATGTTTTTAATATATTCTGTTGTGGTAATTTTTTAATAGCTCACAATTTTCCTGTATATTGCAAAATTTGCCTCTATCATATTTCAAATTCTTATGTTGATATTAGTTTCTGAGCTCAATAGTTTTAATTGGTTTACTTGCTTGTTTCTGCTTTAAAATCATGCTATTTTATTTTTACAGTCTTGATGCTTGATACTGTAGGTCAAAATTTTCTTCTTTATCCTTCTTCAAAATTTTGTAAGTAGAGTTTGTTCATTCACAGAAATACTCAAATTGGCTCATAAAGTTAAAGTTTTTAAAAACACTCAAAATTTTGATTGAAAAATGCCTTGGTGGAAAGAATTTAACATTTATATATATATATATATATATATATATATATATATATAGTTTTTCTATCAGTGGACATAATTTACCTCTCTATTTAGTTAAGTGACATTTATATCCTTAAATATATCATGTTGTTCAAAAAACCAGCTCCTGGATTTATTGATTTTTTGAAGGGGTTTTTTGTCTCTATCTCCTTCAGTTCTGCTCTGATCTTAGCTATTTCTTGTCTTCTGCTATCTTTTGAGATTTTTGATCTTGCTCCTCTAGCTCTTTCAATTTTGATGATAGGGTGTCGATTTTAGGTTTTTCTTTGCTTCTCATGTGGGCATTTATTGATATAAATTTTCCTCTAGACATTGCTTTAAATGTGTCGCAGAGATTCTGGTACATTGGGTCTTCGTTCTCGTTGGTTATGAAGAACATCTTTATTTCTGCCTTCATTTCATTGTTTATTTAGTCAACATTCAAGAGCCAGTTGTTCAGTTGCCATGAAATTGTGCAGTTCTGAGTTAGTTTTTGAATTCTGAGTTCTAACTTGATTGCACTGTGGTCTGAGAGACTGTTATGATTTCCGTTCCTTTGCATTTGCTGAGCAGTGTTTTACTTCGAATTATGTGGTCAATTTAGAGTAGGTGTGATGTGGTGCTGAGAAGAATGTATATTCTGTGGATTTGGGGTGGAGAGTTCTGTAAATGTCTATTAGGTTTGCTTGGTCCAGCTCTGAGTTCAAGTCCTGGATATCCTTGTCAATTTTCTGTCTCATTGATCTGTCTAATATTGACAGTGGAGTGTTAAAGTCTCCCACTATTATTGTGTGAGAGTCTAAGTCTCTTTGTAGGTCATTAAGAACTTACTTTATGTATCTGTATACAGGGTGCTCCTGTATTGGGTGTGCATATATTTACGATCGTTAGCTCTTCTTGTTGCATTGATCCTTTTACCATTATGTAATGTCTTTCTTTGTCTCTTTTGATCTTTGTTGCTTTAAAGTCTAATTTATCAGAGATGAGAATTGCAACTCCTGCTTTTTTTTGCTCTCCATTTGCTTGGTAAATCTTCCTCCATCCCTTTATTTTGAGCCTATGTGTATCCTTGCATGTGAGATGGGTTTCCTGGATATAGCACATCGATGGGTTTTGACTTATTATTCAGTTTTCCAGTCTGTCTCTTTTGATTGGGGCATTTAGCCCATTTACATTTAAGTTTAGTATTGTTATGTGTGAATTTGATCCTGCCATTTTGATGCTAGCTGGCTGTTTTGCCCATTAGTTGACATACAGACCACCAGCCAGATTAATAGAAAAGAGAGAATAAGCAAATAGATGCTATAAATAACGATAAAGGGGATATCACCACAGATTCCACAGAAATATAAACCACCATCAGAGATTACTACAAACAACTTTATGCACCTAAACCAGTAAACCTGGAAGAAATGAATAACCTCCTGGACACTTGCACCCTCCCATCCTAAACCAGGAAGAAGTCGAAACCCTGAATAGGCCAATTACAGGGACTGAAGTTAAGGCAGCAATTAATAGCTTACCACCCAAAAAACGCCCAGGTCCAGATGGGTTCACAGCCGAATTTTACCAGGCATACAAAGAGGAGCTGGTACCACTCCTTCTGAAACTATTCCAAACAATCCAAAAAGAGGGACTCCTCCTCAAATCATTTTATGGGACCAGCATCATCCTGATACAAAAACCCGACAGAGACTCAACAAAAAATGAAAACTTCAGACCAATATCCATGATGAACATAGATGCAAATTCTTCAATAAAATACTGGCAAACCGATTGCAACAGCACATCAAAAAGGTTATCCATCACAATCAAGTAGGCTTCATCCCGGGGATGAAAGGCTGGTTCAACATTATCAAGTCTATAAACATAATTCACCACATAAACAAAACCAAAGACAAAAGCCACATGATTATCTCAATAGATGCAGAGAAGGCCTGCATGTTCTTCACATGTACCCCAGGACCTAAAATGCAATAAAATATATGTATATATATATATAAATACTTTTATCTCGGGTTTTCTTTAACCTCATTTATTTGATTTATTCCTCAGAATCTTAGCATTAATTAATATTGCCTTATTAATCATTGTTGGTTACAGAATATTGAGTTTTCTTGATGGTATGCACTCAGCAACCTTACTTAACTCCTTCAGTAGCTAACAATGTCAGTAACTCAATGTCTGCTTTCGAATTGTTTTTATTTCTATATATTTCTTGGGTTTTTTTTCTACACAAAATTATATTACCTGCAAAGCAATTTAATTATTCTTCTGTTTCTAGGCTTTTCTGTTTTGTCTTTTTATTGTATTGGGTAAGGACTCTAATTCATTGTTTAACATCTGAGTTGGCAAACCACATCAGGGCCTGCCCTGTAAGTCAGTTTTTTAATGGAACACAGCCACATGCATGTGTTTACTTTGTAATAGCTGGTATTATAAAGGAGGCCCTTTGAGATACTTAAAACTTGGAAATCTTGAGGAGATGAGAGAAGCAGGGTCAATTCTCTATTTGCAGTTACCACTGCCCAATCCATTCCCCCATTCTCCTTAGGTTTATTTTAATCCTAATACAGAGGAGAATTGTGACTTTGCTAATGTGTCTCTGATTAGATTTGATGCACAGGATTACCTGTCACTGTGAGGAGGTACATGCAGATACCACAAGGAAGCATCACGCCATTGGAGCTGTAGAAATCGACATCCTGCTTGAGATAATGAGTCTGCATAGACCAAGGTAAAAAAAAAAAAAAATCAGAGCAGATAGTCACCTCTGACATTTTTAAACGTAAACAAAAGAGATAATACTGTATTAAAAGTAGCATATAGACCACTTTTATTATTTTCTCAGATTAAAAGAGTAGGAAGGCAGAATGCACGAGAGGAAATGAATGATATAAACACAAAAGGCAGACAATGCAATATTGTGTAGCTAGGACTTGGTAAGAAAGATAAGAAATATGGAAAGACGATTCACTGAAGATGGTTTTACTGATTGAAGAAAAATCTGATACTTTTGTACAAAACAGTATGTTAACTTATGAATACATGATTGAAAATAATAGTCACAATGGCATACATTCATGAAACTTCTGAATGTGAATGTCACTGATACAAAGAAAGCTCATAAAACTACAAGAGAGAGAAAATAATACATGTAAAAGAAGGAGAATCAGATTCACAGGAGCATTTTCATACCAAAGAAGAAAAATTAAGGCTATAATAAAATATAGCAACATTTACAGAAAACAGAAATCTTAATGGCTTACAAGGCTGGAATTATAATTGTAAGGTACTTTTATGTGTGAGAAACAAAAAATACATTTTCAGGCATGCAAAAACTAAGACTTGCTATCACTGTAATGACACTTTCACTAAATAAACAAAACAAACCAATACTATAGATTTGAAACATGAGTGTACTTAAAAATTAAAGAATGATGGTTTAAATCTTTAATTCCTCTGGAGTTAATTTTTGTGTAAGATGTAAGACATGGGCTCAGTTTCAGCTTTCTGCACATGGCTAGCCAGTTTTCCCAACACCACTAATTAAACGGGGAATCTTTTCCCCATTGCTTGTTTTTGTCAGGTTTGTCAAAGATCAGATGGTTGTAGATGTGCAGTGTTACTTCTGAGGCCTCTGTTCTGTTCCATCTGTTCCATTGGTCTATATCTCTGTTTTGGTATGAGTATTATGCTGTTTTGATTACTGTAGCTTCATAGTATAGTTTGAAGTAAGGTAGCATGATACCTCCAGCTTTGCTCTTTTTGCTTAGGATTCTCTTGGCTATACAGGCTCTTTTTTGGTTCCATATGAAGTTGAAAGTGTTTTTTTCCAGCTGTGTAAAGAAGGTCAGTGGTAGCTTGATGGCAATAGCATTGAATCTATAAATTACTTTGGGCAGTATGGCCATTTTCACGATACTGATTCTTCCTAACCATGAGCATGGAATGTTTTTCCATCTGTTTGTGTCCTGTCTTATTTCCTTGAGCAGGGGCTTGTAATTCTCCTTGAAAGATCCTTCACATTCTTTGTTAGTTGTATTCCTAGGTATTTTATTTTCTTTGTAGCAATTGTGAATGGGAGTTCACTCATGATTCGGTTCTCTGTCTGTTATTGGTGTGTTGTAATGCTTGTGATTTCTGCACATTAATTTTCAATCCTGAGACTCTGCTGAAGTTGCTTATCAGCTTAAGGACATTTTGGACTGAGATCACAGGGTCTTCTAAATATAAAATCATGTGGTCTCCAAATAGTGACAATTTGACTTTCTCTTTTCCTAATTGAATACTCTGTATTTCTTTTTCTTGTCTGATTGCTCTGGCTAGAATTTCCAATATTATGTTGAATAGGAATAGTGAGAGAGGGCGCTTTTGTCTAGTGCCAGTTTTCAAAGGGAATGCTTCCAGTTTTTGCCCATTTAGTATGGTATTGGCTGTGGATTTGTCATAAATAGCTTTTATTATTTTGAGATACGTTCCATCGATACCCAGCTAACTGAGAGTTTTTAGCATAAAGATCTGTTGAATTTTGTTGAAGGCCTTACACCTTACATAAAAATTAACTCCAGATGGATTAAAAATTTAAACATAAGACTTAACACTATAAAAACTGTAGAAGAAAACCTAGGCAATACCATTCAGGACATAGGCATAGGCAAGGACTTCATGACTAAAACACCAAAAGTAATGGCAACAAAAGCCAAAATAGATAAATGGGATCTAATTAAACTCCAGAGTTTCTGCACAGCAAAAGAAATAATCATTAGAGTGAACCAGCAACCAATAGAATGGGAAAAAATTTTTGCAAGCTATCTATCTGACAACAGTGTAATATCCAAAATCTGCAAAGAACTAAAACAGAGTTACAAGAAAAAAAACAAACGACCTCACCCAAAATTGGGCAAAGGATATGAACAGACACTTTTCAAAAGAAGACATATATGAGGCCAACAAACATATGAAAAAAAGCTCAATATCACTGGTCATTAGAGAAATCCAAATCAAAACCACATTGAGATACCATCTCATGCCAGTTAAAATGGCAATCATTAAAAAATCTGGAGACAACCGATGCTGGAGAGGATGTGGAGAAATAGGAACACTTTTACGCTGTTGGTGGGAGTGTAAATTAGTTCAACCATTGTGGAAGACAGTGTGGCAATTCCCCAAGGATCTAGATCTAGAAATACTATTTGACCCAGCAATCCCATTTCTGGGTATATATCCAAAAGATTATAAATCATTCTACTATGAAGACACATGCACCTGTATGTTCATTGCAGCACAGTTTACAATAGCAAAGACCTGGAACCAACCCAAATGCCCATGGATGATAGACTAGACAGGGCAAATGTGGCACATATACACCATGGAATACTATGCAGCCGTAAAAACTGATGACATCATGTCCTTTGTAGGGACACTAATGAATCTGGAAAGCATCATTCTTGGCACACTGATACAAGAACAGATAATCAAACACCACATTTTCTCACTCACAGGTAGGTGTGGACAATAAGAACACATGGACACAGAGGGGGGAACATCACACACTGGCGTCTGTTGAGGGTTGTGGTGCTAGGGGAGGGATAGCAGGGGGTGGGGAGGTTGGGGAGGGATGACATTGGGAGAAATGCCTGATGTAAGTGATGGGGGGATGGAGGCAGCACACCACCATGGCATGTGTGTACCTATGCAACAATCTTGCAAGATCTGCACAGGTACTCCAGAATGTAAAGTATATTAAAAAAAAAAAAAGAATGATGGAATGATTGTTATAACCAATTTAATTAAGTGTTGTTTTAGAAGTTTGAGCAACAAAGTAAGGCAAGAAATTTAAAAAAAGAGAAAGAGAAGAAAAGAAAGAAAAATATCAAACCGTTATTATTAAAGATGTTAGTTCTTTTCATACTCATCCAAGATTAAATGAAAGAAATATCGACAAAAGCTAAACAGGTAACTTTGAAACAGCATTGACTGGCTCATTCTGAAGCTTACATGGAAAAATCAAAGGGACAATAGACAAGACCCTCTGGAAAAGAAGAAAAAGGTATAAGGTATCATATTTATTTTAGAAACTACATTTAAGGCATCAGGTTCTGAAAGGATGTAGTAACCCCATCTTTTTAGGCTGTCCCCTTACTGCCAAAGAATGCTGGGGATAACACAGCAAACAAGCAGAGTATCTGCTATGGCCAAGGGACCCTGAAACTTGGAGAAAGTCTGTGCTCCTTCCATGCCTATCCAACAGGGTGCTGCAGAAGCCTGCAACACAGGACCTATAACAGGAAGAGACAAGTGCTCCAAGAAAGCCTTTACCCTAAGTCAAAGGGGACCCAACAACAGGTAACAGATAACCAGCCCTTGTTCAGTCAAACACCAGTGAACAAACATTGCCCTCACAAGGTTCCAGTTGGGACCCGGAAGGAAATTGACTACTCCCATACCTTTTGCTCCAGCCCACCATGCCCTCTCTGCATAAGAAGCAGGCAGCAGTTCTTAGATCCCATTGATTGCTGTCAGCATGCTTGGCAGGGAGCTGATCTCATAAACCCAACATTATGGTAACGGGAGGTGCTTCTGTTTGTTTCCTGAGGCAATGTTTGTGGAGCTGAGTGGGAAGTTGAGTTTTACCCCCTGCTAGAAAACATAGGAGGTGCTCAGATCATCTCATAAAGATATCATCAGCAGAGCCCAGTGTTAAGCTGAGCTTCTACCTCTAATCAGCAGTAATAAGTTTTAACTGAGGTGATGCAAGGTGGCATTCACTATCACCTGGCTTCATTATTTCCTTCTCTCTCCACTGCCATGTCATCTACCCATTGTAGGTAATTGAGACTGAACAAGATGGTTCATGCCAGGGCCAGAAAGCACTGCAATTCCCCTTCCAGCTCCACCACTGGTGACTGTGAGTCCCATGGAGAACCTGAAGCTCCACACCCAACTGACAGTAAAAAGACTGAAGGAAGAAGAACAATGTCAGAAGATCCAAGAAGAAAGCTGTGTCCCCAACCCACCTAGCATCACCCAGGCAGAATGAGTTAAACCAAGTGGGGTAGTCAACACTTAGCTTCCAACTTTCCCTGCCCAAAGCAGGGCCATTGAGGAGCTGAGTCATCACCTTCAGCTTGCATTAATGAGGCCAGGTGATGGGAGGGAGCAACTCCATACTCAGGGCTTCCCCACTTGTACTCCCCGAGAGTTTGTAGGGCCCAGTTTCTGGTGCCAGGGTAGAAGAACAAATCAGTGTGAGTCATCCCTTTGTTTCTACCTTCCCCCATGACACAGGGACCCAGGAAGGAACTGATTTTCGAACCTCATTTGAAGTTGATCGAAGTCAATGTCCACAGTGAAGGTGGTGGTGGTGGGGCCCTGTGAGAAGTAAATGGTGCATATGTACACACGTGGCTCTCATACTACACCTCACTAGGAAATTGCTCTCTAATGAAAAGAAGTATATGTGTGTATATATATATATATATATATAAAACAAGATACAGAATCTCATGCTACAGAATGTTATCCAAAATGTCCAAGATACAAGTGAAAATCACTTGTCATCAAAAACCAGAAAAACCACAAAATGACTGAGAAAAGACAATCAACAGATGGCAATGCCAAGATAAATTAAATCTTGAAATTATCTGACAAGGATTTTAAAGCAGTCATCATTACAGTATTTTGGCAAGTAATTACGAATTCTTAAAACAGATGAGTAATTGGAAAGTCTCAAGAAAGGAGTAAAGTTATAGCCAAAAACCAAATGGAAATTATAGACTAAAAAATGCAATGGCCAAAATAGATCACTCACTGGATGGTCTCAATGTAGAAGAGATATGGCAGAGGATGTAATCAATGAAGTAAGAACAGGTAAATAACAATTATTCAATCTAAAAAAAATTTAAAATGACCAGAGTTACAGGGACATATAGGAAAATAGCAGAAGACCTAAAATTCCTATTATCAAATATTCAAGGGAGATAGGAGAGAATGGGACTGAAAAGTACTTGGCTCACACCTATAATGTAACCCCAGCACTTTGGGAGGCCGAGGTGGGCGGATCACAGGTCAGGAGTTCGAGACCAGCCTGACCAACATGGTGAAACCCCATCTCTATTGAAAGTACAGAAATTGACTGGGCATGGTGGCATGTGCCTGTAATCCCAGCTGCTTGGGAGACTGAGGCAGGAGAATCACTTGAACCCAGGAGGCAAGGTTGCAGTGAGCCGGGATTGTACCACTGCACTCCAGCCTGGCGACAGAGACTCCAACTCAAAAAAAATAAAAGGGAGTAAGTAGACTGAAAATAAGTTTTTTTTTAAATAAAAAGAGTAATAAAACAAGTTTGTAACTTATAATTGTATACAAATAAAAAAGTTATAAAATAAAAAAAAGAAATAATGGCTGAAATTTCTCAGATTTGTCAAAAGTCATAAACTCAAGGAGTTGAGTGAAGCCTGAATTAGATAATCATAAAAAAAGTCATATCATGCCATATCATAATTAAACTTTTAAAAATCTTGAAGAAAAGAAATATCTTGAAGGCAGCCAGAAAGAAATGGTGCATTATTTAGGGTAGAACACCAATTTAAATGACAGCAATTTATAATCGGAAACAATACAGGCTAAAAGAAAGTAGCAAAACATTCGCAAATAATGAAAGGATAGAACTGATAAATGTGAATTCTGCAACTAACAAAAATGTCCTTCAGGAATGAAGAAGAAAAAACACGGGGGGCGCGGTGGCTCAAGCCTGTAATCCCAGCACTTTGGGAGGCCGAGGCGGGTGGATCACGAGGTCAAGAGATCGAGACCATCCTTGTCAACATGGTGAAACCCCGTCTCTACTAAAAATACAAAAAATTAGCTGGGCATGGTGGCGCGTGCCTGTAATCCCAGCTACTCAGGAGGCTGAGGCAGGAGAATTGCCTGAACCCAGGAGGCGGAGGTTGCGGTGAGCCGAGATCGCACCATTGCACTCCAGCCTGGGTAACAAGAGCGAAACTCCCTCTCTAACAAAAAAAAAAAAAAAAAAAAAAACACACACACAAAAAAAAACACATAGAATGAAGAAAAGTTAGATAATTTTTTTTTTTTTACTGGCACATCTACCTTCAAAGAATGATTATGAAATGATGCCCAAAATTAAAGGAACTGATAACAAAAAAGCTTGAAACATCAAAAAGAAAAATAGAAGATAGGAATTTTTTTATAAAAGGAATACATATATTATCCTTTTTCGTAGGGGTTATCATAAATCATATTTGGTGGTTTTGGCAAAATTATAATACCAGTTAGTGTGAAATCAATATATATAAAGAAAAAACAACTATATTTTTAAAGTCAAGAGGCTAAGTGAACCCACATTTTACTCAAAATAGTAAAACATTGATACCAGTGGACTGTAACACATTATGTATTAATAATTTAATACTTGCAGTAACCATTAAGAAAACTATAGAAAGTGATATACCCAAAACACTATAAGTAAATTAAGATTTAACTGTAAAAATAAGTTCAAATAGCCCACAGGATGATAATAAAAGCAGAGGAACAAAAAACAGAGGAAACAAACAGAAAATAACCAATACTATGGTAAAGTTAAACATGAACATGTTAATAATAACATGTAATTGTTTAAAATACAACGGTTAAACAATATAGGTTGGTAAAGTAGATTTAAAAAGTAAACACGATTCAACAATATGCCATGTATCTACAAGAAACTTCAAAAACAATATCATAGGTAGGTTAAATGTCAAAGGACTAAAATATATACCATGCGAATCTTAACCAAAAAAAGTATCTGAATCAACATCAGATAAAGCAGACTTCACAGTGCAGAAAATGACTAGGGACTAAGAGGTATGTTGGATTATGATACAAAATCCAACAGGACGACATAGTAATCTTAAATGTGTATGCACCACACAAAATAGCCTCCAAATGTATGAAACAAAAGTAGAGCTGAAAGGAGAAAGAAACAAATCCAGGATTATGGTCGGGAACATCCATCAACACCCTGCTCTCAGCAAGGGATATAAGTACTAGGCCGAAAAATAATCAGGAATAAAGAACTGGATAATACAAACAACCAACAAGATTCAACTGACAAACGTAGGATATTCAACCCAAAACAGCAGAAAATACATTTTTCAAACGCTCACAGACATTTACCAACATGAGTCATATCCTGGCTACAAAGCGTACTTCACTAAATTTAAATCACTCTAAAACATATATGGTATGTTCTTTGACCAAAATGGAATCAAACTATAAATCAATAACAGAAAGACAGCAGGAAAATCTTTGAAAACTTGAATATTAAATAATATCCTTCTAAATAGTACATGGGTCAAAGAAGAAATCACAGAGGAAATTTTTTAAATAGTTAAAACCGAATGACAATGAAATACAACAAAAAATGTGTCAGATTCAGATTAAGCAACTCTGAGAAGGAAGTTTATAATAAGCACTAAGTGTTTATATTAGAAAAGTGGCAGATCATGCATAAATTATCTAAATTGCTAACTCAGCCAAACTAGAAAAAGAGAAAAATCAAATTGTAAAGTAAGTAGATTGTAAAATAAGGTGAAATTAGAACAGACATCAGTGATATCTAAACTGTAAAAAAATAAAAATAAAAAAAACTAGATCTTTGAATCTGTATTTTTACAATTTATAAACCCGTAGCAATATTGACAAGAATAAAAATAACCAAGATCGACAATAAAAGAACAGGTAATGAACATGTGGAAACAAAAATTAAAAATCCAATAAAATTTAGATTCACTCCAAAGAACATGAAATATTTACATGTAAACTTGTCAAAATATACAGGAATTATATGCAGAAAAATCGCACAAAAAAAGGTGAAAGAAATAAAAGATCTAAATAGACAGATATACTGCATCCACAGATTGGAAGAACCAATATAAAGGAGATGGAAAATCTCCTGAAACTGATATTTAGATTTATTAAAATATTTATTTAAAAAGTGCTTTGTAGACAGAGGAATATTCTAAGACTTACATGGAAAGCAAAGTTGCTAGAATAGCTAAGACAATTTTTGAAAAACCAAAATTTAGCGGGAGGAATCTATGTGATTTTGAGACGTATTTTATAGCTACAGTAATGAAATTGGCATAGGAATAGACTCAAAGATCAACAGAACAGAGTAAAGAACCCACAAGCAACCCACATAAATTTATTGACTGATTTTGGCAAAGGTACAAGAGCAGTTCAATGTTGGAATGACAGCTCTTTCCACAAATTATGTTGGACTAATTGGACAATCATGGGGGCAGAGAATCTTAAGGTATAAATCACACTTTGTACAAAAATGAGCTCAAAATGCATTGCAGACTGTCATGGTTAATTTTATGTGTCAATTTGACTGGGCCATTTTACCCAGATATTTGGTAAAACGTTACTCTAGATGTTTCTGTGAGGGTATTGCTTTTGTTTTGTTACGAAGACAGGGTCTCACTCCATTGCACAAGCAGAGTGCGATGGTGCCATGATAGCTTACTGCAACCTGAAATTACTAGGCTCAAACAATCCTCCCACCGCAGACTTCCAAAATGCTGGGATTATAGGCATGAACCACTGCAATCAGCCAGAAAGGGCGTTTTTGTGTTTTTGTTTGTTTGTTTGAGACAGAGTCTCACTGTCACCCAGGCTGAAATGCAGTGGCACGATCTCAATTATCTGCAGCTTCTGCCTCCCAGGTTCAAGCAATTCTCCTGTCTCACTCAGCTTCCTCAGTAGCTGGGACTTCAGTTGTATGCCACCACGCCCGGCTAATATTTGTATTTTTAGTAGAGACTGGGTTTTACCATATTGGTCAGGCTGGTCTCGAACTCCTGATCTCAGGTGATCTACCCGCTTTGGCCTCCCAAAGGGCTGGGATTCCAGGGGTGAGCCCGTACGCCCGGCCATTAAGGGTGTTTTAATGAGATTTAAGTTTAAATTGGTGGACTTTGAGTAAAGTAGATTACCCTTCTTAATGTGAGTTGGCCTCATCCAGTCAATTCAAGGTCTGATTAGAGCAAAAAATACCATACTATCTTAATTAATGTCGATTTTAAATGAAAATTTTAATATTGATATAATTGAAGATTCACATGCAGGTTTAAAAAACAAGAAATATCTTATGTACCATTTATTTATCCAGATTCCTTCAAAGGTAACATCTTGCTATACTACAGTTCCACAATCAAGATATTTATATTGATACAACAAAGATACAGAACATTTTCATTACTACAGGTTCACTTCTCAGTGGCTAAGATTTCATCAGCATCACTTCTTGCCTGTGATTGTTCAACTTAAATGTATCACCCACTTACAGAAAATTAGCTCAGATTGTCAGTGAGCTGCTACTTAGTTTTGCTTGCTATGGTTTATACTTTTCCTACCCAATTTTTAAAAGTGTTTTAGTAGAAAATTAGAAAAAAATACCAAGGATTAAGTTAGATACCATTTAAAACTGAAAGTTTGTATGGATATTTTAGTTTATAACAAGCAAATACCAAATACAGAAGAACCCTTAAATTTCTAGATTATTTTTAATAATTTTAATAAAAGAGTGCTTGAAATGATTTTATATATTCCTCTATTAATTTTAAAATGCATAATAGGCATTTTAAAAACCTCTAAGATAACTAACAGATACCCATTATTTTCACTTTCCCAATGAACGTAACATCTTTATCTCTCTTTTGTGTAAACAATTCAGTTAATTACATGGTTGTCCATTCTTAAGTGCTATCATTATTATTATCTTTTTATTAATTATGGCAAACTGCTCAGCTGAACTTGTAATAAGGAATTGAATTATTATTGGAACCACTGAGAATTGAACATTTGGAAGTCATAAGCTAAATGACTGTAGGCAAAATGCTGTCACGATGGTTAACTAACACTTTACAAAGTGGTTTATTTAGTTTCATTCTATACAAATATAATACCACACAAATTGGTTTAATTTTCTACAAGTGAAATTTCTAAAGAGAAATGTTTAAAAATGCTTTTCCAGGTGCATAGCTGCAGAGGCTTGAAATGGAATCCAGATAACAAACAACTGATTGTATTAGCACTGTATTGTATAAGGCACTGATAGGGTTCTGAAAGCATATATGAGTTGCGAGGAAATGGAGAAGGTCATAATGACATTTTCAGAAGTAAAATATATCTCATAAAGAAGCATAACTAATTACTTATAATGGTTTTAAACTTTGTATTTTTATGTTTTTATTTCAATAGTTTTGGGGTACAGGTGACTTTTGGTTAAATGGATGAGTTCTTTAGCAGTGAATCCTCAGATTTTAGTGCACCATCACCCGAGCAGTGTACACTATACCCAGTATGCAGATTTTTATCCCTCATCCCATTCTCAACTTCCCCACTGCCACCGAGTCCCCAGAGTCCATTACCTTATTCCATATGTTTTTGCATCCTCATATTAGCTCCCACTTATAAGAACATATGATATTTGGTTTTCCATTCCTGAGTTACTTCGCTGACAATAATAGCCTCCAGCTCCATCCAAGTTGCTGCAAAAGGCATTATGTTTCTTCTTTTTTATGGCTGAGTAGTATTCCTTGGAATATATATATATATACCACATTTTCTTTATCCATTTGTTGGTTGATGGGAGCTTAGGTTGATTCCACATCTTTGCAATTGCAAATGGTGCTGCTATAAATAGTGCATTATTATTTTTCACATAATAACTTCTTTTGGGGGAGTAGATACACAGTAGTGGAATTTCTGTATCAAATGGCAGATATACCTTTAGTTTTTTAAGGAATTTCCACAATGATTTCCATAGTGATTGTACCAATTTACATTGCTACTAGGAGTGTAAAGTGTTCCCTTTTCACAACATTAATACCAAAATCTATTGCTTTTGACTTTTTATATGGCCATTCTTGCAGGAATGAGGTGGTATCTCACTGTGGTTTTAATTTGCATTTCCCTGATGATGAGTGATGTTGAGCATTTTTTCATATGTTTGTTGGCCATTTGTATATCTTCTTTTGAGAAATGTCTATTCATGCCCTTTGCCCACTTTTTGATGGAATTATTATTTTTTCCTTGCAGATTTGTTTGAGTTCACTACAGATTTTGGATACTAGTCCTTTGTGGGATGCATAGTTTGTGAACATTTTCTCCTACTCTATAGGTTGTCTGTTTGCTGATTATTTGTTTTGCTATGCAGAAGCTTTTTTAGATTAATTAGGTCCCATGTTTTTATTTTTGTTTTTTGTTTTTTGCATTTGCTTATGGGTTCTTCATCATGAATTCTTTGCCTAAGCCAATGTCCGGAAGAGTTTTCCAATGTGATTTTCTATAATTTTTATAGTTTCAGGTCTTAGATTTCAACAGAACTAAACTATGAGGATGCAAAAACATAGAGAATGATATAATGGACAATTTAATATAATATCAAATATTTGATACAATATCAAATAGGTTTTAGAGACATTATTCATTTCTTTTGATTCTTTTTTCTTTATCTTTGTCTGCATGGGTTAACTTGAAAGTCTTGTTTTCAGGCTCTGAAATTCTTTCTTCTACTTGTTCTAGCCTATTGTTGAAACTTTCCATTGCAGTTTGTATTGACCTAAGTGTATCTTTTATTTCCAGAAGTTCTGATTTGTTTTTCTTTATGATATCTGTCTTGCTGGAAAATTTTTAATTCATACCCTGAATTTTTAAATTTTTTTGTGTTGGTTTTCACCTTTCTCTGGTATCTTCCTGAGTGGATTAATAATTAAATTTCTGTATTCTTCATCTGGTATTTCAAAGATTTTATCTTAGCTTGGATCCATCAGGGGTGTTAAAGATTTTCAAGTAATTGTAAGAAATAATACAGAGAGATGCCATGTACCATTTACTCATTTTCTTTCTTTGGTAGTATCTTGCAAAAGTATATTACAGTAACACAAGGATATTTGTATTGACAGAGACAGCCCACTTCCATCACCAGAGGGTCCCTCATGTTGCGTATCTAGAGTCCTACCCATTTCATTTTCTCCACCCCATCTCTGACCCCTGGCAACCACTCATGTTCTTTATTCTCTACAGATTTTACATCTCAGGAATGTTTTTATAAATGGAAAAATTCAGTATGTGACATTTGTGATTGGCTTTGTTCACTCTGCATGATTTTTTAGTGATTGATTGAGGCTGCATATATCATTTATTTGTTACTTTGTATTGCTGAGTAGTATTTTATTGTGTGAGTGAACACCATCTGTTTAAACATTCAACAATTTATAGACACTGTTTTCAGTATTTGGCTACTACCAGAAAAGTTGTGAACATTACACAAAAAGAGTATGTGAATTTAAGTTTTCATTTGTCTGGAATAATTGCCCAGAAATGAAGTTGCTAGAACATATTGCTTAGTTGTATAATAAACTGCCAAAAAAAAAGTGCCATCTTTCATTCCCACCAGCAATGTGAGAGTGATTTGGTTTCTTTGCATTATTGCCAGCATTCAGTGTTGCCACTATTGTTTATTTTAGCCATCCTGGTATTTTGAGTAATATCACTTTGTGGTTTTTAATTTGTATTTCTCTAATGGTGAATGATGACCCATATTTTTTCATGTGGTTATTTGCTATCTTGATGTCCTATTTAATGAAATAACTGATCATGACTTTGGTTCATTTTGTGATTTGATTGTTTTACTCTCGAGTTCTGAGGTTCTTTATATATTTAGGTACTAGTCATTTGTCACATAGCTGGTTTACAAATAGTTTCTTGCAGTCTAAAGCTTGCATTTTTATCTTCTATTTTGTATTTTGCATAACCTAAATTTAAAATAAGAGTTCCAACGTATCCCTTTTCTTTTTATCATTTATCCTTCTGGTGTCAGTTCTATGAACTTGGCTAGTTCTAGTTATTAAAGATTTTATCCAATAATTTTTCTCCCAAGTGTCTTAAAATTTAAGTTTTTCCTTTAAACACATGATGAATTTAATTACATAACAAATTTTAATTTATTTTTTGTATAGAGTGTTAAGGTTTAGGTTAAGATTCCTTTTTTGTTTATGGATGTCTAATTGGTTTAGCACCTTTTTTTTTTTTTTTTTTTTTTAAGACGGAGTCTTGCTGCTCTGCTGCCCAGGCTGGAGTGCAATGGCGTGATCTCAGCTCACTGCAAACTCTGCCTCCTGGGTTCAAGTGATTCTCCTGCCTCAGCCTGAGATTACAGGCATGCGCCACCACGCCTGGCTAATTTTTTTATTTTTAGTAGAGACAGGGTTTCACCATGTTGGGCATCATTTTTAAAAAGGCTGTCCTTTTTCCATTCATTTGCTTTTGCACTCTAGTCAAAAATCAATTAGATGTATTTTAGTGTGTCTACTTACAGGTGTCTAGACTCATTGACCTAATGTCTATTCCTCTAAGTACCACACAAACTTGATTATGTAGGTATATTGTCTTGAAACCCAGTAGGTGACTCCTTCCACTGTATTTTTTAAAAAAATTGTTTAAGATATTGTTTCTCTGCATTTCCACAGAAATGTTAGAATCATCTTTTCTTTAGGGACAAAAAAAAATATTTCTGATATTTTGATAGAAATTTCTTTAACCCTGTATATCACCTTGGGTTGAATTGACATCTACACTATGTGAGTTCCAATATATGAACATGATATATTTTTTCCATTTAGTTAGAACATCTTTGACTTTTTCAATTTTTATACTTTTTAATACATAATACCTGCACACGTTTTCTTAGATTTATATCCAACTATTTTATTTTTAAGTGATTTAAAATGATATCATGTTTTTAATTCTGTATTCATACATCCATTGATAGTGTATGGAAAAGCAATTGATTTTTACATCTTTATTTTGTATCCTACAAGCTGTTGAATTCAGCTTATTCTGGGATGTTTTGTAGATTTATTTTGTTTTCTACAAAAACATGACATATGAAAATAGTGACAATTTCATGTTTTCCTTTCCAATTTGTAAAATTTTATTTTCTTATTTTTGTTTATTGCACTGGCAAGAATTGTCAGTACTATGTTGAATAAGAGTGGTGGAGCAGAAGTCCTTATTTTCTTCTCAATTTTACAGGAATGTATTCAGTCTTTCAACATTAAGTATGAAGTTAGCTGTAAGTTTTGTATATGATTTTATTTATTTATTGTGAAATGTAATCTTGCTCTGTTGCCCAGGTTGGAGTGAGGGGCATGATCTCAGCTCACTGCCACATGTCCCTCTAGGGTTAAGGGACTCTCGTGCTTCAGTCTCCCGAGTAGACGGGACTACAAGTGTGTGCCACCATGCTCAGCTAATTTTTGTATTTTTAGTAGAGACAAGGTTTGGCCATGTTGTCCAGGCTGATCTCCAACTCCTGATCTCAAGTAATCCACCCACCCTTGGTCTCCCAAAGTACTTAAATTATAGGTGTGAGCCACAATGCCCGGATGCTATATGCTAACAGAAGAAGTTCTCCTCTATTTTTAATCTTCCAAGAGGATTTTCCAAAACTATAAATGAATATTGAATTTGGTAAAATGCATTTTGCATCAATTAACACAATTATGTGATTTTTTTTATCCTATAACTTGTTAATATAATACATGACTTTAATTGATTTTCAAATGTGAACCGATCTTGCGTCTCTAGAATAAATCTCACTTTGTTATTTTGTATTAAAAACATCTTCATATGATGCTGAATTCTACTGATTAATATTTTATTAAGACTTTTTCCATCTATATTATGAATTATATTATCTTCATCTTATGAATTATATTATCTTCATCTTATGAATTATATTAGTCCGTAATTTTATATTTTCAACTGCCATTGTCTGATTTTGGCATCTGGATAATTCCATTTCATAATATGCATTTCCATGTGTTCTCCTCTGTTTTCTAAAGCATTACAGAATTGTCATTTTCTTAAGCGTTTACAAATGTACTACAATTACAATAACTGATATTAGGGATTTTTTATCAAGAAATTAATTTCTTTAATATTTACATGGTTAGCCAAATTTTATATTTCATATTAAATAAGTTGAGATAACTTGTAGTTTTTTGAGGAATTAAAGTTGCAAACGCTATGTGTGGAGTTCTTTGTAGTATTCTCTATTTTTTATAAGTCTGCAGAGCCAATAGTGATACCCTCTTTCATTTTGAATTTATAAATCTGTAATTTGTGTCTTCTCTCTTTCTTTCACTTTCTTAGCCCATCAAGAGATTTGCCAAATTTATTGATCTTTTCAACAAAAGCTGTCTGTCACATTGATTTTCCTTTATTGTGTTTCTGTATTCCAAACTGTTGATTTATCTTTATTATTTCCATTCATCTTTTAGGTTAATTTTCCTTCCTAGAATTTTTGGGTAAGATCTTAAGTTACTGAATAAACATTTGTTCTCTATTTTAATGTGTGTATTTAGTGCTAGAAATTTTCTTCTCAAACTGCATTAGCTGTGTTGTAAGTTTGACATGATGTCTTTTCATTTCTTTTCAGTGCAATGTACATTTTTATTTTCCTTGAGACTTCTTTGACCCATGGTTTATTTGAAAATTTGTTGTCTACTTTCCAAGTGTTTAGAGATTTTTATTTTATCTTTCTGTTATTGATTTCTAATTTGAATTAGTTGTGATGAGAGATCATGTTGTCTATTATTTAAAATTCACGGAGGTTTGCTTTATAACCCAGGGTATGGTATGCCGTTGCGTAAGTTCTGGAATTCCAATGTCATGAATTTCTAGGTGTCTGTTAGTCTCACCAGTCTCTACTGTATTGTTCATATTGGATCATTTTAGTTGCTCTGTCTTCTGGTCCGCTAATTTTTTTTTTATTCTGTCCTCTCCACTCTGCTCTTGAGTTCATCCACTGAAGATTTATTACAGTTATCTTATTCTGACAAAAATTTCTATTTTTTTATATCTCCTTTTTTTGGCTGAAGTATTCAGTATATTAGAAGATAATTTCTATTTTCTCATTGATTTAAAATGTATTCATAATTTCTTACCAAGGATTTTATGATATCTGCTTTAAAATTCTTGAGAAATATTTTCAACATTCTTGTAATATTGGTGTTGGCGTCTGTATTTGTCACTTTTCATTCTGTTTAAGGCCATGCTGTTCTTGGTATAATGAGTAGTCTTCTGTTGAGACCCTGTATTTAATACCTCACTCCATTTATGTCAGGCTCGTGAGTGTGACATGACTGGCCAGTTGTTCTTATTTCTGATGGAGAAAGTTGGGAAAGAAAAGGATGAGCTTAGACATTCAAATTCTTAGCTTCAGAGCTGCACAAATGGCCTAAAAGTTTCTACGTATGTTTTGAAAGAAACCTTTATCTCCTGCAGTCATGGAGCTGAGATCTCAGAAAACAAACCCACAGTCTCATCCTGTGAGTGGCAGAATCACAATGTAAATAGAATTCCCAGCCTCTAGGGGTATCTGCTCTTACAGTGGGGGTGTTGATTGTAAAGTGATGAGATCCTGAAAATTGACATGGTGACATATATGTAGATACTGGTGACAGAGAGGACAATGATCCTATAAATTCACCTAAGTCTTCTTTGCCAGTAGAAGCTACCACTCCATTCCTGTAAAGGTTAACCCTCTGTGCCTGATGAGCTCATAATGGCCTCTGCTGGAGAATTTTCCATGCAAGGCAGTGTGATTGTCCTCAGGACCCATCCACACCATGCTGCTTTGCTTCTAGACCTGCAACGAGACTCAGGCCCAGCAAGTCCTAAAAGATGAGTTATCAAATGTGACTCATGAAAAGATTTGCTACACTTCAAAACAACTATATGGTTTTTCCATTTTATCCAAGCAGAAATCTAAGGAATAGGTGTGGGAATGGACATTAAGGGTGTGGAATAATGGTGGAAAGAACAAAGTTGAATCAGGCCAAATTTACTGATATGAGCCCACAAAGCTCATATGGATTTAATGTTGTAGCTTTCAAGGTCAGAAATGACTCAATTTGTGTGCTTGATTGGCTAAAACATGGACTAAAAGGTGGCCAACATCAAATGACATTAAATGCCAGAAGTGTCTTGGTATGCCATAGACGAAGGCATTCAAAGCCTTCGTGAGATTGGAATGGAAAAGTAGATTTCTCATGTGATGCCTGGATACTTGCCCTGGAAGGGTCCAGAGGACAACACTTTTCCCATGTCTGCGAGGAGTAAAGATGAGATGCAGCCCCAGCATCCTTGAGGAATTCTGTGGTTGCGCTTCCCTGTGAGTCAGAATTGCAATGGGAACTGCTGTACACTGAACTGGGATGCATAAATACAATAAGGGTAACTAAATCCTGGAGTGGCAGGGGCCGAGAGGTGGCATTTAATTACCCAAGACAAGATGGGTGATTACAATAATGGAGTTCAGGGTCAAGGCAGCAATCAGAAACATCTGACTTGTAGAACCCTACGGTGTCAGCTAGCTGATCATGCTGTCCCTAGAAGTTAAGGAGACAGAAAGTCTACTGAATTCATATTCAATATGTAAAAACAAAACAGTTACAGGTCATGTGAACAGAATTCTAGGTTAAATTTTCAAATACAGAGTTTAGTCTCTCGATAAATGCTCATATTTGAGCCAGTTTACAAACTCAGAACCCCTTGAACAAAAGAGAGGCTGGGTCCTCCTGAAAATGAAGTTTGCTTTACTGCCAAAAATGTATACTGTTCATCGTTTGCTTTTTCTTTCTTTCTTTTTTCTTTTTCTTTTTTTTTTTTTTGCAGCCTCCTCTAAAGGGTCCTGTGGTCTATTACCAGCATAATTGTGAATTAGAAGAAAGAAAATAATCAGGCTTTTTAGGGTATACTGATTCTTGGCCCTGCCTGATACAAATTCCAAGACCCAAAACATCCCCATGGCCTTCTAGTGAAAGGAGGGCTCATGGAAGGAAGTGATGCATGGAGATGTAGATCACGTCCATTTCACGGTGGCTCCAGGCCCATCCTGTGGTTACTTCCCCAGGTTGAGAAAACATAACTGAAGTACATACACATAGCAGCTGGCAGAATATTCCTGCTGGTTCCCTGAAATCTGATTGCCTCTATTTAGAAAAATAGTAAACCAAAGCTACCCCTCATTCCTGAAGCACCTATGTTCTTCTTTGATGTCATAACCCACAAATCGTGACAAATCTAATGCCATGAAGTTTCCCCCTCATGTTTTTCTCTACGAGTTTATACTTTTCATTTTTTATTGACACCTTCAATTTTTTTTTAACTTTTATTTGAAGTTCAAGAGTACATGTGTGGGGTGTGCAGGTTTGTTCTATAGGTAAACATGTGTGATGGGAAGTTGTTGTATAGATTGTTTCATCACCCAATATTACACCTAATAACCATTAGTTATTTTTCCTGCTCCTCACTCTCCTCCCATCCTCCATCCTGTTATAGGCCCCAGTGTGTGATGTTCCCCTCTATGTATCCATGTGTTCTCATCATTTAGCTCACACTTATAAGTGAGAATATATGGTATTTGGTTTTCTGTTCAAGCATTAGTTTTCTAAGGGTAATGGTCTCCAGCTTCATCCGTGACCCTGCAAAGGACATGATCTCATTCTTTTTTATGGCTGCATAGTATTCTATGGTGTATATATACCACATTTTCTTTATCCAGTCTATCACGGATGGGCATTTAGGTTGATTCCATGTGTTTGCTACAAGATCATTATAGAAATGCAAATCAAAACGACAATGAGATATCATCTCTCACCAATCAGAATGACCACTGTTAAAATGTGAAAAAATAACAGATCCTCTTGAGGTTGCGGAGAAATAGGAATGCTTATACACTATTGGTGGGAGTGTAAATTAGTTCAATCATTGTGGAGGACAGTGTGGTGATTCCTCAAAAACCTAAAGACAGAAATACCATTCAACCTAGCAGTCCGATTACTGAGTATACACCCAAAGGCATTTTATGGTTTTAATTCTTAAGTCTTTGATCCATTTTGAGCATCCTCTACTTTTAATTTCAATGGCTTGTAAAATTAATTCAAAATTTTTGAATGACAAAAGCCTACCAAATTTCCTTCAATTGATTATTTAACTTAAAATTTTGATAAAATATGATGATGTGTGCAACGAGCATAAAGCCAAAAAAATTAAAATTTTAATTCTGCAAAAATATTTTTAAATTAGTTTAAAAAGAAGCAACTCACAAAAAGCTAATTAAACATCCAATAAATCCATGAACAAAGTGAATTAAATAATGAGATACCGTTTCAGCTTCCTTATTTACAAAAAAAAAAAATTATTCCCTGCTCTAACTCTGAAATAAGTCTGTCTTCCTACATAAGGCAAAGCTCCAAGCTAGTTATCTGGGTGGACTTAGGTATTCATAAAGAAACCATCAATTTTTAAAAAGTGTAAGTAAACCCGCAAGGTCCATATAACTCTTGGGTGCACCATAGCCTTCAGTTTGGAAGCCCATGGAAAAGGGTTGTGCCCCAAACATATACTTCACATTTGCTTGAGGAACGACAAAGTGCTTTATAACAGGAATTCTGAATGAAATTTGTTCAGCTACTAAGCTAGGGAAGTCATAAAAATAAAGATAAACATATTTTGTTTTTACTCACAGAAATTCTGCCAGCCCCAACTGATACATCCCAGCCAAAGCAAAGTGGTCTCACTTTTTCTTCCTCCTCCAACACTTTATGGCCCACAACCACAGTATCACAGAGAAGATTAAAGTCACAGGAATTCAGTGAGTGCCAGCTATGTGCTGTATCAGCCCGAATGATTGCTGGAAGGAATAAAACAGCACAATAGATTGCCGAGCCACAGAGCGTGTTTGGCGGTGCAGCCAAAAACCACAGCGCCGCCGTGTGTGCGCTTAGAAAATGTAAATAGGACAGCCTCCCCGCGTGTGCGCTCAGAAGACGTAAAGGCAGCCTCCCCGTGTGTGCGCTCAGAAAACGTAAGGACGGCCTCCCCGCGTGTGCGCTCGGAAGACGTAAGGACAGCCTCCCCGCGTGTGCGCTCGGAAAACGTAAGGACGGCCTCCCCGCGTGTGCGCTCGGAAAACGTAAGGACGGCCTCCCCGCGTGTGCGCTCAGAAAACGTAAGGACGGCCTCCCCGCGTGTGCGCTCAGAAAACGTAAGGACGGCCTCCCCGCGTGTGCGCTCAGAAGACGTAAGGACGGCCTCCCCGCGTGTGCGCTCAGAAGACGTAAGGACAGCCTCCCCGCGTGTGCGCTCAGAAAACGTAAGGACGGCCTCCCCGCGTGTGCGCTCAGAAAACGTAAAGGCGGCCTCCCCGCGTGTGCGCTCAGAAAACGTAAAGGCGGACTCCCCGCGTGTGCGCTCGGAAGACGTAAAGGCGGCCTCCCCGCGTGTGCGCTCGGAAGACGTAAAGACAGCCTCCCCAGGCACAGGACCAGCAGGGTTGAGCGGCGGGGATGGATGTGCTCCCAGGAGTGCTGTCATGGAGACAGGAACACATCAAGGGCACCTTGGTTTAGTTTTGAGTAACCAGTAGTGAGAATTTGGCAGAGGTTAAGAAAGAAGTTAAAGACCCTTTAAAATAAAATTGATCCATTTCTAACATATAAATTAAGTACACACACAGTGTTGGAGAACGGGGCCCAGCTATATGGTGATATCGTCCCAGCTTAGAATGGCATGAGTGAAGAAAACATATATGACACAGAAACAGCATCGATGTATTCATATCTTGAAAAAAAAGTCAAGCCAAGGATTTCTTAACCATTAAGTATTGGATGTCATTATTACAACCTCACTATATGTTACTTCTGTAATCAAGACTGACTCTAGCAAACTGGATAGAATTCTTCTGCTACGTACATGCTCAGCCATCCAAATAATCTTTTTCAGAATCTTCATCCTACCCAGCATGCAAACAGCTCAGGTAATTCCAGAGATAACTGCAACTGCCGCATCTCTTCTCATCCCAATTCCTTCCTCCCTCACTTCTCTTAGGATTTTCCAAATTCATTGCTTATCACATTTCCAGAACAACAAACAAACAAACAAAACAGGGACCGGATTCCCACGTTTCAGAATAAAATCTCTCACTATGGCGGGGGGAAGGGGGCGAGGGAGGGGGGGCGAGGGGGGAGCAGTTTCAGCACCTTTGGAGAAACAACTTGTAACATTCTAACCTTTGATTTCTTAGACCTGTTTAAGTCCTATGACTAACACATTTAGTTTACTTTTCCACGGACCGTCATAGCCACAATTTTGCGTTTTCCTTACTAGGAACTGCTTTAACAAGGAAAAAGAATTCTGAAATATTCCTTTCTTTTAGCATTATCTCTTTCCCACTCTCATACTCTTCGTCTTTCTATTTTGTAAATACAGATGTTTACTTTCGTTAGCCAAGTACAATGCCCCAACTGTGACTTTATTTTCACTCGTAGACGCTTTAAGCCAATGGCCCAATGATCCAGCCACTTTCTTGCCAACGTTCAAAACTTCCACACCTCATGGTTGGATGCATGTGACCATTTGCGTTTTGAGTTCTACATCTGGAATTCTGAGGGCTCGGGGGAAGAGCTACATGGCTTAAGGGCAAGGCATTTTCAGATTCATGGCAAGGGTCTCACTTCAATCTCATTCAATCTTGGCTAGGGTCTCAACCCTGGCCAGCAATTTGTTATGTGAGCTTATCTAGAAGCTCTCTCTTCACTCTGCAAAAGTTATTCCATCTCTCCCCATCCTCTGCAAACCAAATCCATTCTCTTATCTCTTCACTCAGCAAATCATCTAACACAGAAAATAACAAAGAAGTCTCTCCATACAATATAATTTACAATTATAAATCGCCAAGAATCAATATATGTATAATAGCATAAGAATAGTCAATGAATTGATTGACTTTAATGCAAAGTCCAAAACCTAAGACCAAATACATACAAATATAAGGATAAAGCAAGTTTGTATATAAATGTATGTTTAAAATAGAAGTGGCATTTCACAGCAGTAGAGACACAGAAAGGTGGTAAAACGTGGGCTATGAGAACACCTGACCAGTCACGAGTTTCCCTGCCACATTCATGTCTACACCGCGGTAAATTTCCCTTGACCTGGGGTCACTAGGAATACTCAATTACTTGCGTTTTGTGGAAAACTGCTGCCTATGCCACAGTTCCAGGTTGTTGAATGTTATCGTTCTTCCACTTCAAGTCTCCCCACATGATCCTGTTACTGAATCTATCTTACTTTTTATCTTTCATTTTCAGCTTTCTGAGACTGACGTTTTTTTTCCCTTCTTTGAACTCCACTGGGACTTGTATACTGTTCCATTTCCATGATTTCATTTATTAGTTAGTTTCTAAAGATTCTCTGTCCTTGTCTAAAATCCCACTAGTTGTGTTTAATTATGTTTATCTGTAATGCGTTTCCCAACAGATGATTGCGGCTCAGCAATGTACTAATTTTGATTTGGAAATCTTTCATTCCACAAACATTTATTGACTGTCCACTGTAAATGGAGGGGATGGTATGAGTTGTAAGAGAGAGTGATGAGAAATAAGACCTGGTCCTTGCCCTGGAATGGCTCCATAGCCCAGTGGTTGAGGCAGTTTGACCTGCAGGAAAAATTTATTATTAAAAAAAAAAATCTGGATGCACTTAGCCTGAAAATCAGAACCATTAGGGATGATTTAATAACACGCTGTGATCACATTAAGGTTAGAAAAGGAGAGGCATTAAACTGCTCTCAATCTTCCTGAAGACCCAAAAAGACTATTGAGCACTATATGAATAATAAGCTTTTATAAATAGTTGTTGTTAAAAAATAGGTTAACATCGGGTGCACGATTATTATCTTTGGTGCTATTTCAAAATAAGAATGAATCAACTTGAACATGTATTTTTTTCTGCAAGGAATTATGTAGAAATACTCTTTTTCTTTACACGTTATTTTATGTATATTATGTAATTTTAATTTTATTAGTGCTTGACCATAAGTTCAAGGAGATATTTATTTGGCTTAATCTTGATATATATGATATTGACTTGAAAGCAAATGACAATGTATATTGTAAGGTTTTCTCACATGAAATATTTATGGAATTATAAAATAGATCTTATACATTGCTAAGTATTCAAATATTCCTGTTCAGTTATTAAACTAAAGATTACTGGAGAAAGACATTTCTCTTCCAGAGGATTATATGCACACTATGTGCCTGTGATGCAAAGTCACACTTCAACAAACTAGATGAATTCAGACCTTTAGAAGTGGTGACATTTGCATATAAATTTAAACTCTGCCCCTGAGCTATAAGAATAAATTAATAATCCAATTTAAATATTTGAAAGATATGCCTTATAAGAAATATGGCATTCAAAGATATAGTAGCAATATAGTAGGATAGACGTTCTTCCTAATAACATTTAATTTTATTATCACAAAAATAAGGTATATGGAGTCCATGCAATTTGTATAATCCATCTAAAATACACATGTCTAATAAGGAAACTGCTTTAAGACAGAAATAATACTCTCATGGTGATTAAGGTTAATTTGTGAATTTAGTGATAGAGAAGGAGAACTATTCCATCTTAAAGAGAAAAATCAAAAGATAAGTCAAATTAAAAGATAAACACCCTTGCAACAATGTCACTTTAGGTAGAAACATTAAAACATTAAAAATGTTCATGCCTTGGTACAATCTAAATTTGGTAGAGACCTTGATGAGTCAGTAAATTAAAGCGAGTGTTCAAATTTACCCATTATCTCGGACAAGGGAAGCGCTAGCATTCCAAAGCTATCTTATTATCCTGATTACAGTTTTCTCACAGTGAATATGCTTGCATATAAGAAAATAGTGCGTTGTCTTATTGGTTATATTCAAAGGTATGTTAAGGAGAGTCTGGACAACATCATTACATTCAGTACTTAACTCATGTATAGACATGGTAGACATGGCGGCAATTCAGTCCTCATACATTTTCAGTCTCAATACATTTTCTCTCATTGAAATTTAGTTCACTCAGTTAATAAAACATTAAGAAACCTCAATTTTATAATTAAATTAAAATATAATTGTAATCATGTTAGTTTATTGTGATTTGACTTGCAATTTAACTGACAAATTATTGTCCAGTTTTGCACATTCATAACATCTCATTGAGAAGAGGAAAGCAGCGGACAGAAAGAGTTTACACAAAATGTTTATATAGAATATGAGAATATTTGAAATTCTCCTCTATTTTTACACTTATAATTCCCTTATATACTTTTCCTTGTGTTTAACTCTACATGTTTATTCAACATTGTGTAACAGTGCACTTCATGTTTGTGATTTTGTATTTATTGGGAGAAGACTTGCCTTTGTTGGGAGAGAGTTGATTATTTGTTCGGCTGTAATGCATGTTCTATGTTTTTCTTTAAATAGGCAAGCTAGCTGTGTGATTTTTTTAAGGAGAGTTTATTGGTATAAATTTATCCTGGACTAAAGAAAATCACTATTCAAAATTATTCCCCAATGGCTTCTATTCAACCCTTGGGGTGATAAGTTTCCTATGAACACAAGTGAAGAGGTAGGAGTCATTTTCTTGATGCCATGAGCTACTTTACCAAAGTAATCATGCTGACTGCACTCCCAGCATTTAGGGAAGGTGGGGCTAGAAAGTGTGGGCTCCAGTTAATTGAGCTGAGATGGCAGGACAAGGATGGAATGGCTGGTGGGTGGTGGCTGACTCACCTGGGCTCATAGGAACAACTGTTATATTTTCAGAAGTGTCATGAGCTGGTTTATGGCAATTTTTAAAACTAAAGAAAAATAGATATATTGTGAAACAAGTTAATACACAGCTAAACCTCCTTTTCCAGTTTTTCTGTTTTATACTATCCTGTTGACCCTGTGGTTAGATCCGTCCACTGAACCTGTGTGGGAGAATCTATGCCACAGTATGGTGCCACTGTGTGTCATATTGCCCTGCTTCACATTAGCCACGGTAGGAGGAGTTACACCCGGCAATCTGAAAACTCCACATCAGGGCTTGATGTATTGTTACCTTAACTATAATTAAGAAAGTGATGGCCGGGCGCGGTGGCTCAAGCCTGTAATCCCAGCACTTTGGGAGGCCGAGGCGGGTGGATCACGAGGTCAAGAGATCGAGACCATCCTGGTCAACATGGTGAAACCCCGTCTCTACTAAAAATACAAAAAATTAGCTGGGCATGGTGGCGCGTGCCTGTAATCCCAGCTACTCAGGAGGCTGAGGCAGGAGAATTGCCTGAACCCGGGAGGCGGAGGTTGCGGTGAGCCGAGATCGCGCCATTGCACTCCAGCCTGGGCAACAAGAGCGAAACTCCGTCTCAAAAAAAAAAAAAAAAAAGGAAAGAAAGAAAGTGATGAAGAAATAAAACTCTGCCTGTACATTTCTTAAGTTTTCTACCTAAAGATAATGCGGATTAAACTTAAAAGTGTGGTATGTCTGCAGCCATTACATTATGAATAGCACAAAATACTGAAAATTATTTAGTATTAGAAAAGTAATATTGTATATAGTTCAATAAAGTTACTCTCAACAGCAATTAATGAGGGAAGCTCCAACATCTGTATGTCTTTGTTATGTTCATCTTTCTTATTCATGTAAAAAAAAACAATATTTATGTTGGAACTATACTCGTGTAAATTTCAACCATTAGTGAGCTACAAACACAAGAAAAGCTTGGCAAACATCAATGAAACATTCTGTGAAAATCAGATGGCTAAATTAAATTATCAAAAATATTAAATTTTTATTTGTAAATTGAGTGTTGTTACACATCTTTTACATTAGTAATATTTATAATAAATAAGTATATCTGTCTATAATATGCTATATATATGTTACATATATGTACATGCTTTTTTCAACAACTGACTGCTAAACATTTGTCGGAATACTATATGTAATCCAAAACCACTGCTACTTTAGCAAGTTATGTCCATCTCCCTGGACATAAATTGCCCTTGGGCATAAATCCAGACAAGTTACCCAATATTATTTGTTCAAACTTATATCTCTCTGACCAATCCAAGATCTTTCTTAGAGAATCAGAAAATTATTGATAAAATACCATATATCACAAACTCCAATAAAAATCCTTATCTCAGTGTACATAATGAGGCTTGCAAACAAGCTACCCAGAAAATGTCTGGAGTGCAATTTTGGTTCATTACATAGTATTGATTCATCTTTTCAGTCTCCCAAACAAAACAAGCAAACAAAAAGAACCTATGCTGAAATAACACATATTGCTCAATAATGTACCAAATATCATGAAGAATTACCACTAATTGCAAAGGAATGGGCCATAAAAAGTGATACGTGGTAGCAAACTCACTCATAAATGTTTGAAAAAAAAAGAAAATGGAGTTAGCTTCCATCCCATGCCCACCCTCCAACCTTATATCAGACAATTAGGCCTGGTAATAATACACAAATCATGGCATTTGTTCCCCACAGAGTTACAGAGAGCCTAATGATCTATCTCATTTTCTACACCCACTCAGGAGATTGTAGCTTCTGGTAACAATAGTTTAGAAGAAACAGGGAGCAGAAAGTACTATATTAAATAGCGATATGTAAGGTGCAATCGGGAACATGAGAAATGCCAGGGTCTTCCAGGCATAACTACTGGCAAAAACAGTATTGCAGCCTCTTTAATGCCATCGTAAACAAGCAGAACCCAACGTTTAGTGGACAAATTTGAATCAAATGTGAAAAACGGTGTTTAGCCAAAGGCATATGAGAAAAATACTTATCCCACAAATGGCACTCACATTTAAAAGCCCAAGAGTAAATGAACTACAAGTTTAACTGAGAGGGTTTAAAAATCTAAAATAAAATGAGCTTTGAAAAGTCAGAAAAATAAGAAAAACAAAAGGAATTATTTTTAAATTAGGAAACTGAAATCTGGTGGAAATGAATGATTAAATCAAAGTTTAAAAAATTGTTTAAAAATAAATAAATGGGCAAAACTAAAACACTAAATGAAAGGGAAAAAATAGAATATACGGGAATAAATTCAACTAGCTGAGGCTTACAAAATTATAGTTTATTCTTGCTATGTTTTTAGACTGATTTTCTGTAGCAAGTTCCCATAAAAACTAATAACTTCTAAATTTATCTCAAAATATTGGAAAAATTGAACAGACAAAAAAAGAGATAGTTGTAAAATTGTCTCTTAGCAAAGTACCAGCCAGATGGTTACATGAGCTAGAATAACATTAAAGTTTTTCATAATTAGATGATTTCCGTTATAATAAATTTTATTATTTTTTTAAATTTTCAGCACACAGAAGATAGAAATTTTTCTCAATTCATTTTATAAGACCAACAATGTCCTGATGATAATAGATTAAAAAAAAAGTCACCACAAAACTACGAGGTCCTCAATTATAATATATACACACACTGTAGTGTAATATCCGTATATCTAAAGAAATAATTCACCATGATAATAAAGTTTATTAAAATACTGCAAAAACTAATCACACTGTGGATAAATTTTTAATAGAAAATAATTTTGCTATGCATAGAAAAACCATTGAAATTTAGCGACTTCTGATTTTAAGAAAATAAATCTTTAAGAAAAATAATAATATAATTTCACTTCCTTAATACCTTTCACTGTTGATAGCAAACATCATAAAAATGCTGAGGCCTTGTACGTCTTACCAATAAAAAGCCTTAAGAACATAGGTTATTTGTTTTGAATATTTTTCTTGGATTTTAGTCACTGAACTAAAGTATGAATAAAGTAATTAATCATACGCATAAGAATCAAGTAACTACCATTATAATTATTTGTCACTGGAGAGATTTTTGTAACCAAATCTCCAAGCAAATCTACTGAAACACGCTGGGACTAAAAGGAGACTTAATTATGTTGGGACATCAAAAAAAATGAAAAGTCAAAATTATATCCTTTGCAGCATATGTGGCAAAACAGTTTACACAATGAAGAATTTCATTTGGAGAAGTGGGTGAATATTTCAGAAAAGTAGGAACAACTGTTGGCTATGCAGGACCTCTAAGAAATGTCACAAAATGCCACTGGGAAACATACATAAACATGGAGCGGGAGTGCCTTGCTCTTTTACGGAAAAAAATAATGCATGTTAAGAATAGATACATTAACCCCAATTTATCTTTAAATAGAATACATTTTAAGCAAAAACTCTAGATATATTTCATGTAATTAAGTGATTTTACAATTTAGTAACATAGACTCATAACACAAAAATCACAAAGAGAGCAAAGAAAGGCTCCTGTCTTAAAAAGTATTGAAATAGTGTCTAAGTTCACCTTTACCTGAATTTCTCAAATTTTTCTACCCACCTGGAAAACATCTTGCTTGATTGCTAAATAATTCAGTTTATTTCAGTGTTTTTTAGGAGATTTCCAGAGAACACTTACGTGTCCGTGTTGTCACGTGTGACCTTTAGTCCAATCTGCGGCTTCAGGCTTCTCCAGGATCGTCTCAGATAATCTCACCCCTGCAACTCATCTGCTCACCCTGGTGCCTGTATTCTTTCACCATCCAAACAGAATTGATAAGTAGCTGACATTGGGTCCATATTGTATAATAGACTTAACAGAAGAATTGAGAGCTTTGGAAAGGATTTATAACATGGAAAGGTAAACTGTAAATAGCATATTTTCTAGCACCACCAACATGTTGCTGCTACTTCGGTAAATAGAGACTCTATCAGCATTTGCTGTGCTTAGACCCAACCTGGCCTGCTGGTTTGCTGCTGGGATCTTTTCCTCAGATCAGTTTCTGCATACTCTGCTTCTTTCTGCCATATGTTTGGCCATAAACTCCTTTCCTATGGGATCACCAGAAGCAACTTTAAGCTCCCAAATAATCTGTTTCCAGAGATGACTATACCTCTTTTATTTAAATAAATGATAAATAAAATAATTGTTTAAGTTACACAGGTCTGTTGCTTCTTTAAATGACTCATCCTGCCTTAAAATGCAGTATTTCCATAATCACTAATTCTACTGACATCCCTTAAAATTAAGCAATTACTACAGCACGGTATTTTAAAAATGAATTAAAAAGTGAACATGTAAATAAAATGCAGATGAAATTTTATGTATTTTAACATGATTGAGGGCTTTCTAAGCCTGACTTCAAGAATAAAGTGTATAAACTAAAATATTGATACATTTGACAATTTGAAATAACACTGTCCTAAAAGAAAGAAGCAAAATGAGAAGCAACAAAGAAAAATAGAAAAGGAACAAAAGGAGGGAGTGAAGGAAGGTAAGAAGAAAGAAAAAGGGAAGGAAGAAAAAGATATACATAAGTAAAACAAAAGAAAGAGTACAGATTATGATTAAAATATTATTAAAAATGGGAACAAAATAAACACTTAAAATGTATAAAAGACTCCAAACTAATATCTATGCATATAAAGAGCCTTGAAAACATAATTAACTCATTTATGCCTAAGCTTGCAATTTTTTGAATGTTTGCAATCAGACCTTGGCAATGACCTTAAGTGGTAGGATATAAATAACTCTGACATGCTTAGTGTTCCAATAATGGAACACTAGGCATAAGTAGGTTTAAAAAAACAATTTGCCATGAAGTGGAAAAGCAGTTCTCAAAAGAGAAAATATATGTGGCTAACAAATATATAAAATAATTAGTTAAGAAATGCATAAAACACAAACACATTTTACCCTTCTTAGCAGATTGATTATCATAAAAATTAATGAGAAATCCCAGTATAAGTCTATGCATGAGGGAGCATGCACACTCAAATATTCCAGAAGAAAATATATTTTCTATTTTTCACTGGAAAAAATTTAGAAAAAGACTTAGATATATGCATTATCTTTTATACAAATAGCCTGTGGGAATAATTGAAAATATGTTTTATTACAGAAAATTTTCGGAATCGTTGTTTAGAAGAGCCAAATACAACATGATGTAGATATCTTGCAATTATAAGTCAAACACTAGATGCTTAATGTAGTTGTCTTCATTGTGAATCATTGAAGTATTTGATTGACACAGATGTACTTCTAATATATTTCAGTAGAAAAATTGATTACAAAATAATAGTCTGTTATCCTATTGGTACATGTAACTATTTTTGCTTTTTGATTATAAATTCTCTACACTGAAAATTATTTTTAAAATTAAAAGTTAACTTATTTCAATTTAGGACTATATACACATTTAGATATGTGCATGTGTGGGATGTATAAATATTCATCTCTTATTACTATTTTTAGTTCGATTAATGTCAGTTGTTATATGAAACTTCACATACATTTTTATGTACACCTTATTTAAGGCATATTACCGTTAGGTTCAGGGAGTATTGTGTGTAGTACCCCAAGGATGGTGGTCATAGTCGATTACATAATCATGGTTATCTAAGAAATCCTCACATGACATACAATCCTTCAAGTCTTAACTCTACAAGCCCAGAGTATCTAGCATGCATTGTATTGCTGTAACTGTTTCATGCTAGCCGCCATATTGCCAATAATGCCAAGAACATCCTTAAATTTAAAACAGTAAAATTCACCCCGGTTTTCATAAGCAGACTCTGAGCGAAGGATCAAAGGGTAAGCTTTGGAGGTGGAGAAGTTAGAAAGTGGCCCAGAGGAAGGAAGGCAGTCCACAAAGGTGTGTTAATAAGGTGTGCTGGTGACAACTAGTATCAATGGTGGTACCGTCTCACCTTGTGACTTACGTGTACTGGCTGAGCCAATCCTAAATTCTTAGACTTTGGCCTTTCCTTGAATTGGTAAATGCCTCTGTGGATAGGTGCAGATCCTCAGCCGCCCTATAAATTATTCTCTCCTTTGGTTGCCTCTAAAGTTCCCTGAAGCCTTTAAGCCTACGATTTATCCAACTTTTCTCACTTATTTGAGTAAGAGCATTGACCTGCTACAGACTATACCTTTCTACCCATATGCAAAACTTAATATTTTCATCCTACTCATGCTAATTGGAAACTTGTGTCTGTCTTCTGATTTTATAAGACATACTGCAATTGTCTTCATTTTTTTTTGTGGTATGTTCCTTAGTCTAATCATATTTATTGAATTCATGACCATAGGTTAAATTTACCAATTTGCAAATAGCTAATAATAAGGCTAATAAATGGATTCGTACAGTATGCTTGCCTATTTTTTTTCCTAGCAATTTTTTTAGGTTGTTAAATTTCACTCACTAAAATAAAGCAATTTAAAGCAGATTATCCCACTTCTTCATAGCTATGAACCATTGATGGTGTATTTTATTGACTGTTACTTGTTACTTGGTGGTTTTGTTGATCATGGAATATTCATCACTGTTCTATTTCATCTCAAAGCATTCTGAATCAGCCCCCAGCAATATCATGCCTTTGTTATAGTTCATACTCCATGCATCGTCCTGTGAGGCCTCTTATCTGTCTTTCAATAGATGAATCAGGAAACGGAATTGTTGTATACACAGTTTAACAGTTGAACCATAAACAACCTTACTACTCGTACTTTTGGATTTTTCCAAAGATATTAAGATATTAATATTAAGACCTCTTCCCAAACAAATGCTAACCTTTTATTTCTGCTCTTTTAAAAGCACTCCAAAGTCTGTTTTGTCCTACCACATTTCAGAAATCCCTCTTGCAAATTGCTCATTCTCTGTAAGTTAAAAAAGTTCCATCTTCAATTTTGAAAAATAACATTATTTTACTTCCATAGGGAAGTGTGACTGCTAGTAATTGTGAAAGGTGAGAGAAAATCAAATTTCTCCCAGCATTTAAGCTAACCAACTAGCCTGCCATACATAGTTTAGTGAAGACACAAGATTCCTGAATCAAAGACAAAGACTGTAAGACTCACAGGAAGAGCAGTGGTGGAATCGCAGGCCTGATGCTCAGTGTTCATGCTGGTTCCTTGCGCCCCAAGTGTGACACAGAGGCCCAGCCTGGACATGTGGTGGGCAGTATTTCTGGAATACACTAAGCTGAAGGATTTACCACTTCTACAGTGAATAAAAACAAACATCATCTTTGTTGCCTGATCCTTCAAGTTTGCTCTGTGGAAACACAACCCTGAGGCAGGGTCCAGATCAAAATCAGCCCCATCTTGCTTTCTGGGAATAATGGGCAATAATGAGCAGAGACACTCAAGGTGCCTGGCAGATGGTACCTTCCATGAAGTGCTTCCAGTTCCACAGACTGGAGAAAGGGAAATTAAGAAGGGCCTCTCTCTGAGCTAGAGTTTGCTTTTCTCCTATGCTTTGAGGGTAAGCATTGGGTTTTCAAAGGAAAATCCAACAATATAAAGACATTAAGTAATTTGCCTATGACTACAAAGCCACAAGTCGTCGGGCAAAGAATAAATCCAAGCATTTCTTAATCTTTATCCTCCACTCTCTCCAAAAGTAAATCTGGATGAATAAATACAGAAAAGAGGCAGAAAGCTACATGAAATCATTTCTTTTTGTCTTGATTTTTACTTCAACGTCACTTCTATTTTCCATATCCTCTCAATTTTCTGACAACTTTTGACCTTGGCTAACTCCTCTCCACAAAGAGAAAATTATATTATGGCCCCAGGACATTCGCTGCCACCCAAAAGTCATTCACAACCAATTTAGTAACTGATATTAATATCTGCTGCATGTACCGATGTGGGTTTGTTGGTAGCATATATATCCTTAGACGTTCAACTTTGGGAGGGTGACAATGATCTTACCAGGGACATGTGAAATATACTTGTTTCATTGTCAAGTAGTTTATAAACATAGTGAAAATCATTTTATTTTCACATCTTATCTACTTTTAACTCCCAAAAGCAATGTTTCTAATATTTTCTGAAAGAAATTTTGAAGAAAGTAACCAGTTATTCGGTGCAATTACAATCAATGTCAGCACATGCTCCCATAGCATATGTGAATTATTAAGCTTATTATAATCTTCTAAGTAAGTAAAAGAGAGTGCAATATATTTAGAGATATTTTAATATTTAAAATTTTACTTTTTGGTGGGATTTGGGTAACACAGCAATAGAATTGTGAATAACTCTTTTTATCTGGCCATTGTTACCATGTTTTATGGAAAAATTAATGCCCTCTATGCTTTGTTAATTATCTTTCTTGTGGTTTCATCCTTGTGAAACATCCTTCTGATGTCGACTGATTGCAGTTTTCAGTGTGTGGTTCCCGTGTTTGAGGTTCTAAGAAATCATGATCATTATCATAACTACTGCCTTCATTCTGTTATCTGGACCTTGAGTGGACCACTATCATGTATTTAGAAAAGTCGCTGGTTCCATAAGGAATTATATAGGATTTGGGGCCAAGAGTGGGATGTTGTAGATGAAGGTCCTAAAATGTAAAACAAGCTGATTTAAGGTTTTCTCTGGAGTGCTTCCTTTAATTTTGAACTGTAGCTGTATTTACACATGTGCAGTATCTTATAGCCCATCTCCATTCCTTAATCAGATAAAAACTTTTGTCTCAAAAAAAAAAGAAAAGAGCTCCCTGGAACAATGAGGTTGTTATTCTTGACGCTGTTGAGAGAATCTCCATGCGTCTATAATGTGAGAAGGAAATTTACTCCGCCCCTGAATCCCATGTGACTTGGCAGCTGCAGGCCTCTTCCTTAGGACAGAGGGAGGCAACTCTGTTCATGTCTCTCCCGCTGACGTTCTTCCCACTATTGTGAAAATGTAACATACTTTCTATCCGAATGTTTGAGCATTATGGACTAAAAATTTGTTTATCCCAAAATGTAAATGTGAAATTCCTAAGCTCCATATAAAGTTTTTCTAAAAGGATAAATGCGTTAGATCGTCTATTTTGAGGAAGTCATTTTCCATTTTTATAAAAGGCAATAGAACTTACAAGTTAATTAAGCCAAATTGTTTAGCAGAAAGAAGAGCAAACTTTTCTGAAGAAGCGTTAAAATTGTCAGTGTAACAAAATTTTCTCCAATAAAAATGTAATCAATTCAAAATTATGAACACAATTACATTTACAAAAATGGTTATGAGGTGTACCCTGGCAAGTATTCGGCTATTGAAAATTCCCTTCAGTTACCAATCTCTATAAATACAGGAGAATTAGGTCAACCAGATGTCAATGGAGATTTGTGCTTCCACAATCACTCTTATTATAGCCACAAGGCAACTCTGTCCCGGAATCTATATTTATTAAATAATACTAATAAGTAAGCCAAGAGACTCCGGCTGCAATTTATTATACTCAGATTTCTTGAGGAAATAAGTGCTTTAAAATATTTAACTGAATATATTTTGGAATAGTTTTTCTGTTACTAGGCATATCACCATTACCACATGCATGACACAATTAGGTCATGGTTGAACCTGTTTTATATCCATGGACATGCCTTAGATCAGTTAGTAACCAGCTGCTACTAAGGTAGAAAGCCTATCCATCCGAAAGTCTAAACAGTGCTGAGAATTTTTTGTCTTCTATTTAATGTTAATGTAATAAAATAGTTTTTTCCTCCCTCTGGAAATCTATTCTAGAATATCAAAACTGATTTAAAAAATTGATTTCAGTGGAATTAGGAAGAATCAAGCAATAAACTGTAGGAAACTTTCAATAACAAAAGATTATTCCAGGACTATCTGAAAAAAAATACTGAAAAGAGCAATCAGGTGGGAAAAGGAATATATGGGCACAGAGGATAAACGCAAATGTGTTTAAAAAGAAGAAATTGATTTATCATATTATTTGCTTTTAAGGGAGCAAGTAAATTAAGACTATAAGAGATACTGTTGAGTTTGGTAATTCAGTGAAGGGATATGAATAGATGCAGATTAAAATGGGTTAAAGAGTCAATAATGACCGTTCAAGTTCAGCAACATGCAGGAAGTTCATGCAGAATTTTGGTAAATCTTTAGAAATGTTGTGCAAATAGAAGCTTTTTAAGAGTACACTCTGTATCTTGCAAAAAAGTAAAGGACATATCTAGTTATTGGAAAAAAAGAATTGAGAGCCACACAAGAAAAATGTAGACTGTGTTATGCATAGTGATGGCTTTAAATACACATGAAAGAAAACAGGAAGCCTAAAGTTAGAAATGAGAAACCTGCATGAAAGATAGAACCATTAGCAGAATCTAGAAAAAAGTATGTCTGATGACTCAATAAAACAATGAAGATTGTTACTTCTGTTTATAGGTTAAATACAATAAAATTTGCCATAAGAAATAGAAACCCTGATCTTGTATGTTAAATTGGTCTGAAGTTTGAATTTATATTGCTTATTTAGGGGAAAATATTGTAAGCTAAGGAACTTAAAGCCAGAAGATGGGAAAGCAGAAGATGCTCCCTAAGGGCAGCAGTATAGGATCCCTTAACCATTCACACAAAACCACATCACTGAATTAGTTCTAACACTAACCAATTACAGAACAACAACAACAACAAATCGGAATTTGCTCTTTTATTGTTCTTGAAAAAATTTTAATAACATTTTAAAAAGCTAATATACCTAGTATTGGATATATTAGAATTAGAAAAATAACCAATAAAAATGTTAAAGATGAAAATGGCATCCCTAACATATCAACAATGAACATTTTAAAAATTGGACATAAGAAAGTAAAGATAGAGGGGAAGTAACAGAGTGGCGCACTCACAGAATGGATCCCTCTAATAAACAACCGTAGGCTAGGAAACACTACTAGTATCAACTTTCGTAGAACTCAAGAATCTAAAACTTTTATTTCACTCATGTTGCCCAGACTGGAGTGTGGTGGCACTATCTCAGCTCACTGCAACCTCTGCCTCCCAGGTTCAAGTGACTCTCCTGCCTCATCCTCTGGAGTAGCTGGGGCTACAGGCATGCGCCACCATGCCTGGCTAATTTTGTATTTTTAGTAGAGATGGGGTTTCACCGTGTTGGAAAGGCTGGTCTCGAACTCAAGTGATCTGCTTGCCTTGGCCTCCCAAAGTGCTGGCCACAGCTCCCAACCCTAATCTAATACTTAACAGCAAGCAGAAAACTGCTCAATAGAGAAAAGAAGAACTGATTTTAGGTGTGAGATTACTGTAACACTTTCACCCACCTGCCTACCATCTTTCATTTACTAGGGCAGTGGCAGCAATTATGGTGAGGGTTCCCTGGATTTCTGGTGCTGCTTGCTGGTGCAGGCACAATGAAAAAAGGGCTTTACTGTTAAAATGCTGTGGTTACGTACTTTCACATGTCTGCTGTTTCCCAGAGACTACCACAGAGGATGATCTTTGTTTTGCTGCCCCTCCCCTCTAACTAGGGCAGTGGTAGTGTCTGTTGAAAGATAAATACATATTTTCTGTACCCACCTGTGCCAAGAGATGGCAGATGGGGCAAGTGGTATGAAGACTCAAGTCTGTTGAATAGAAGGCAATAAAATAGGTCTCTTATGGAATTAAGGGCTCTGAAGAAAGAGTGTGATGCATAAGCCCAGGACTGCATGCATGTTCAGAAAGGATCTGTGAACACGCAGACGCACATATGTGTGCATGATATGTGGCAGATATGTGGGCTTTGTTCAAGCAAAGGGTGAAGGAAAAGGGAGGGCTGTAGGCAGCCTGCTTAGCGTTGAGCAGTATCCCAGCACAGCTGTATTGGTGCCAAACTGTAATGACATAATGACAAGCAGAGTAATATCTTCTCTCTCTCTCTCTCTCTGTCTCTGTCTCTCTCTCTTTCTCTCTCTCTCTCTCTCTCCCTCTCTCTCTCTCTCTCTCCCCCAGGCATTTAAGAAAATCTTTCTTAAGACAGGGCACTGCCTGACCACTCAGATAATGGAGTAGACTTCTATGAATCCAGATGACAAGAGCTATAGTCTTTGCAATAAAAGTTTGGAAAAGATCTAAAACAAATGTATGGTCACAGACCTGAACAACCAGAAATGGTCAATTTTGAGAAAGAGGGAAAATCTGATTTTCAGAGTTCTGACATTACAATATTCAAATGCCCAGTTTTCAACAATAAAAGTCATGCAAATAAGCAAAAATATGGCCAATTTAAAGGAAAAGTAGAAATTGCTGGAAGTCGTTCCTAAGGATAACCAGACATTAAAATTACTAGATAAAAACTTTAAACCAACTTTCTTAAAGATACTCAAAATGCTAAAGAAAACCATGGACCAAAAGTGAAAAGAAACCTGTAAAATGATATATGAACACAATGAGTTTATTGATAAGAGAAAGAAATGATTAACATGATTCAAGTGGAAATTATGGTGCTAAAAATTATAAAAAATAAATTAAAAATGCACTAGAGGTGTTTAACAGAAGATATGAACAGAAAGAATAAGGAATCAGTGAACATGAAGGCTAAACACTTCACCTTGAAGAACAGAAAGAAAAACAAATGAAGAAAATTAAACAGAGCCTAGGGAATCTGTGGGATGACCCCAAGGACAGCAACACAAGTGTTATTGGAATTTCAGAAGGAGAAGAGAGAGAAAAAGGGGTAAAAAAAAATTTGAAAAATTAATAGCAGCAAATGTCTCAAATTAGATAAAATACATGAATCTGGCTATCCACAAAGCTCAACAAATTTCAAGTAGGATGAACTTAAATAAATTCACCCATGTTTTTAGCTTAAAATATCACACCAATTCTGGAGTTCTTTGTGACTTCCTGCATTGTTAAGGAATGATGTTTGGCATGATTCAAAATAATACTTAAGAAAATGATATTTTAAACAAACTGATGTATCAAGGAACCATTGATTGATCCCTCAGAGTCTACCTTTACTTCTCCGACTTCTTAAAACTATCATATCCTCTTGAAACCAAATTAACCAAATTCTAAGAAGAGTGGCTTGGTTGATCTGTTTATGCAAATATAGGAATTTAAAATATTCCTACACTCTTAACCTTTTGAAATAAACCTTAGTCAGAAAAAGCGTTATAATGGTGTACATGGATTCACTGACATGAGCGTCCCACTAAAACCTAACCCTTCAGCCCTGAGAATAAAAACTCTGAGAAGACTTTTGAGGTGGCCCTCATCAAGATCTGCTAACAGAAAAAGGATCTTAAGGTTCAAAAAGAGGCACATTTTTTGCTATCATCACCACAAGGTAGGGTCCTGCTTCTCAGGGGCAGTAGCTGCACTAGGATCCCTACTTCATTTTCCTAAAGCCAGCTTTTCCTGGATCATATCACTTCATGTCAGGAATGCCAGCATGCTATCTGAGTTGTGTATTTTGTCCTCACACAAAGTCTTGTTAACCCAAGTTCATTACCCTGGATTCTCTGAGGTGTAGCTGCAGAAGATCATGACAATGACACTCAGAGGCCAGACGATGAGAGCTCCTTGGGAATTACACTTTTCAGGCATATTTTTATACCTATATAGAATTCCTTGACCTTTACTGCCCAGAAATAGAAGATTCTCTCTCTTTACTTTATTTAGTGATATTGTCTTGCCTTACTTCCCTTGATCCAATATAAAGTTTCTTATAGCCTCTTTAAATGGTTTAAGATGATGTGTAAAAATCACTTGCTGGAATGTCTTTAGGAAGCATTAAGTAGTTTAACCAACTTGATTTAAAGTCAAATGATTATAATATTTCCTAAATATAATAAATATTTTGAGTTGATGCCTTTGTATTTCACTTTAAACATACACATATATATGCAATATCTCAAGATTTAGATAAGTGCATACTCCCATCACCAAAAAAAAAAAAAAAAGAATATAATACTAGAAAAATGATACTATAAACTGGATTATCTTCTAAGTGCTCCAGCTGTCAATAACTCTCATTCACAATCTTGTGCAGAAACGATTTAATAATTTTCCAGGAAAAGTACATTTTGCCTTTCATCTTCTACTGAATACGTACATAATAGATTAATCCAAAGTAAATTTTGCCTTCCATCTTCTACTGAATGTGTAACAGATTAGTCCAGTGGAATATTCTCACACTAACGTCAAAAGGGAATCTTTGCTTACAGTGTCCTCATTCCATAAACTAATGTGGAGATCCCATTTCTCACCTGACTCTAATGGAGTCTGACTTTGATAAATACCAATTAGCAGATGTTGACGATCTAATCACACTGACCAACTAATGTCTTTCAGTACTTTTAATTTAGTGTATCCCAGTATTTATGAAATTCTCATCTCGTTTCAGTGAAGTTGAGGTTAGACATTATAAGAAATAGACTTCAATTTTTTGAAAGTGGGGATTTGAACTCTCTGAATATGGAATCTGATATCATTTCCTTGGGAGATAGTTTTTTTTTTTTTTTTTATAATTCTGGCGTCTCTCTAAGTCTGCTGAGCAACTACAAAAGAATTTGCATAAAAACAGCCCTGGAAGCTAGAGATAATGTCTCCCTAAAGATAGAATCCTGATAACACTTGGGTTAATGAAATCTCCCTCCTTTCTCTAGGAGATAGTTACATTCCAGCATAGTTCACTTAATTGCTCTAAAATCTTATAGGATAAGCCCTGCTAAGTTTTAGACTTCCTTGGGACCTGTAGTCCCCTTCCCCTTTCAGATTTCTCTCCTTTAGAATGCAAATGTTTATCCTATGGCTGGTCCCACCCTTGCATTTTGGAATTCACAAATCTGTTGTCTGGTTTCACAGCTAGAGAAAAATTTGGCCTCAGGATGAATAATGCCTTCCTATCATTCATACTTGATTTTGATGACACTTAGATGAGACATCCACTTAAATTTGATGCTGGAATGGGTTAAGCATCAAATGGGTCTGTTGGGAATGAGTAAATGCATTTTGCATGTGAGGACATAAACTTTGTGGGGCCAGAAGACTGAGTGGTATGGAATGAATTATGTCCCTTCAAAATTCCTATGTGCAAGTTCTAACTCCCAATACTTCAGAATGTGACTGTATTTGGAGATGAGGTCTTTAAAGAGGTGACTAAGTTATAATGAGTTCATTAGGGTGAACTGTAATACAGTATGACTGGTGTCCTTATAAGGAGAGGATATTAGAATGCAGACATGTACAAAGTAAGACCATGTGAAGATGTAGGGGGGAAATGGCCATCTACAAGCCAAGTGGAGAGAACTCAGAAGACATCACCCCTACTGACACCTTGATGTCAATTTCTAGCTCTAGAACTGTGAGAGAAATAAAGAATTCTGCTGTATGAGCTGCCTGATCTGTGGTACCTTGTCATTACAGCTAAATACAGCTAAATATGTCTTAAATATTGCAAATTAATGCAATATTTAAGAAGTTCTGATAGTTCATAAAATGTCATATGTTAAATGAAGTCAATAAAACATGTTGTCAATGCTGTGGCAGAAGGGATGATCTTCAAGGTGGCTGAGTAGGAGATTTCAGACACTCCCTCCCCCCAAATTACCAGGCAGACAGGGATTAACTCTCTTTGTGGGAAATCTAGCAAGTGTTTGAGCTCCTGCACATTCAGTGAGTGAGACAATACCCATATTGAAACTGAAATGAAAATCTGAGACAGAATCTCAATATAAACCCCATCCCTTGCACGGGACATGAAGTCAGGGTGGAGGTCACAACTTCCAGTGTTTCTCTGAGGAGCGAAAGGTTGAACAGCACATCTAGCACGGCAAATTTTCCAGCCGCTACTTAAGGGTCTGGCTTCTAATTTGCCTGTTTCTGAAAGCCAGGGAGTCCAGGATTTACTAGTCCTCCAGGGGCTGCAAGGAGCCAAAGGATAGTTCTGAACACAAGTGCAAGCACTCACTGTGGCGGATCCCTTCAGCTCAGCACAGTGAACAGAGGCTAACATGCAGGTCCTCGTTTCTGATTGGGGGTTATACTACACATCTAGTGCCTTATTTTTTCCAGCTGCTGTCAAGGATCTGGTCTCTAACTCTCCTGTGTCTGGGAGCTAATGGAACATGCAATCACTATTCCCCAGAAAGCCCGAATGAGTGTATGGAGACACTTCCTGTTGCTTGCTCCCAGCCTGCTTGAGCAATAAAACTAATCCTTCTAGTTTCTCCGTATAAGGCATTTTACTACACATCTGGCCCCCCTACTTCTCCAGTAGGGACTTACGGAGTGGCTCCCAATCTGCCTGTCTCCAAGAGCTGATGAAGCCTGGCATTAGCTAGGCCCCTGAGAGCTGCAGAGAAAAAAGAACTGGTTTAAAAGAGAGTGCACTCTGAACAAGCATGCAGATATTTGCTGCAGCTCTCCTCTCCAGCTTAGTTGAAAGTAAATGAGGAAGAATTGCAACTCCCAATTCCTATGCAGAGAAAAGGTGTTAGAACACACATTTAGAGCCCCAACTTTTCTGGCTTCTTTTAAGAGACTGGCTTCTATCTTGCCTGTCTCAGGGCACCAATGGGACTTGAAATACTCTAGAATCCAGCGGCTGCTAAGAACAAAGGTGGTGGCTGAGACCAGAACAGACATTTGAGAGGCACCAGAATTTTTATCTAGGCTGATTGATGAGGGAGTCTTCTTTTTTAAAAGACCAGTATGTGAAAACTAAGAGGGGCCATTGTTTTATCTAATGCACTGATGCAGACAAAGAAAATTTAAAAAAAATAAAGAAATAGGTTCCAAATAATAAAAACTGGTAAATGCCCATAAACCACTTCTAATTAAAATGATATTTGGGAATTACCCAACAAAACACTGTGCATAAGTGTGTTCACTGAGGTCAGGAGGGCAATACATAAGCAAAGCAAGAATTTCAGTAAAGTGATAGAAAATATTGATAAGTACCTAACAGAAATTATAGAGCTGAAGAATACAATAAGTAAACTGAAGAATTCAATAAAGGGGTTCAACAACAGAATAAATTAGTAGAAGAAAGGATTATGAACACATGGACAGATCATTGGAAGTCATCTATTCAGTGGAATAAAGAAAATATAATTAAAAAGTGTGAAGAAAGCCTACGAACTTACAGGACATCATCAACTAGATCAGTATCAGAAGAGACAGAAATAAGAAGAAAGCTTAATTTAAAAAAAAAAATGGCTGAAAGCTTCCCAATCTGGAAAAGAAAAAGGTATTAGGATTTTTTTTTTTTTTTTTGAGACAGAGTCTCACTCTGTCACCCAGGCTGGAGTGCAACGGTGCGATCTCAGCTCACTGTAACCTCCACCTGCCAGGTGCAAGTGATTCTCCTGCCTCAGCCGCCTGAGTAGCTGGGATTACAGGCGTGTGCCGCCACGCCCAGCTAATTTTTGTATTTTTTTAGTAGAGACGGGGTTTCAACATTTTGGCCATGCTGGTCTCGAACTCCTGACCTTGTGATCCACCCCCCTCGGCCTCCCAAAGTGCTGGGATTACAGGCGTGAGCCACTGTGCCCGGCCAAAGGGTATTAGGATTTAGGAAGCCCAGAGAACACCAAAAATCTGAACTTAAAAAGCCCATACCAAAATACATTATAATCAGATTGTCGAAAGAGTCAAGGAGAGAATGTTGAAAGCAGCAAGAAAAATGTGGCTTGTCCCATACATGGGAACCTCTATAACACTATCAGTGCATTTCCCAGTGGAAATATTGCATGGCAGAAAAGATTGGAATGGGATAAATTGTTTTCTCAAATAAAAACAAAGAAAAAGAAAAACTTCCGAGAAAGGATGCCATCCCTGGCAAAGCTGTCCTTCAAAAATGAAGAGGAGTCAAGGACTTTCTCAGACAATCAAAAGCTAAGTAAACTCCTCCCTACTTGACTTGACTTACAAAAAAGTTAATGTTTCGAGTTGACATAAAAGGACAACTAAAAAGCAACACGATAGCATAAAAAATGATAAAACTTGTTTGTAAAGGTAAATATATGGACAAGTAACAGGATACTATATTACTGTAACAGTGGCAGAAAATCACTTTTAGTTCTAGTGTAACAGTTAAACTTAAAAAAATTATTTTGACTCAGTGAAGCTGTGCTAATAGTTACACAATATGAAAATTGTGACATAACACATAAAGTGTGTGTGGGGGTAAAATGGTACAGTCTGTGTGTGAAAGTGAAGTTATCAGCTTAAAATAGACTGTTACAGCTATATTTTATGTAAGCCATAAGTAACCATGAAGAAAATACTTGTGGAAGTAACACACACACACACACACACACACACAGAAGTAATTCAGTATATTGATACAAAAAAATTAAAAACCAGACAAATGACAAAATACTATAAAAAATAGCAAGAGAAAAATACGCGGCAAAAGAACAACAAGACAAACATAAATTAATTAACAACAGAGCAATAGTAAATCTTTCTCCACCAATAATTACTTTAAATGTAAATAAACTAAACTTCCCAAACAAAAGACAGAATGTCTAAATGGACAAAAAAACAGAAGATCCAACTATTTGCTTTCTACGAAAATGAAACTTGAGATTTAAAGACAGGCAGAAAATGAAGAGATAGAAAAATACATTCCATGTGAATGGTGAACAGAAGTAAGCCAAGTGTAATACTTATAGCAGACAACATAGATTTTAGATCAAGAACTGTCTCTACAGCCAAAGTAGGTAATCACACTATGATACAAGGGTCAATTCATCAGGAGGATTATAACAGTCATAAATATATAGGCATCTGACATCAGTGTACCTGAACATACAAAATGCCGTGGGAAGGATAGTCTTTTAGAAGCTTAGACTAGACTTTAATGCAAGTTACAGAAAACATCCTGAATTTGAAAAATAATCAGTGAAAAACAGACAGATTTAATATGTTAAGATTATGTTTGTTTAAAAATTATATATTTTATTTATCTCTTAGCATCCATTAATTTAATAGAAACCCCTGCTGAGTATGCTTCTTATATACTGTGATGCTGGCTTACATGAGTTCATCAAATTCTTATCAACAGAGAGAAAGTCTCATACTTTAAGATGACACCCTTACTTGACCAGTTAATGCTGCCGATATAAAAATGAAATCCCAGTAAGGCCAGTCAATGTTGCTGATATTAAAAATGAAACCCCAACAAGGACTGATTGTGCTTAGTGCCACAATCAGACAAAAAGCAACTTCTTTAAAGATAGCATTTAATGAAAGCAGTTGTTGGCCAGCTGTGGTGGCTCACACCTGTAATCCCAGCACTTTGGGAGGCCAAGGCAGGTGGATCACCTGAGGTCAGGAGTTCGAGAGCAGCCTGGCCAACATGATGAAACCCTGTCTCTACTAAAAATACAGAACTTAGCCAGGCATGGTGTAATCCCAACTACTCAGGACACTGAGGCAGGAGGATCGCTCTAACCCGGGAGGTGCAGGTTGCAGCAAGCCAAGATCAAGTTATAGCACTCCCGCCTGGGCAACAGAGCAAGACTCGGTCAAAAACAAAAAGGGAAGCAGTTCCAACTAGAAAGGCATTATTCCTCATGAGGGAAAGAACTTCAGCAATGGTAGGTTCTTTGTCTCACAAAGCATTTGTTGGTCTGACAGGCTTACAACCTTATTGAGGAGAAGAAGAGATACTTCACTCTGCCTGAGATTCCAAGGAGCAATACCAGTTACACATGCTATAAGAGCTGATAGAAACTAGTCACTGAGACAGGAGGGTTTGGGGGGAAATTTAACGGCAGAGGAAGACGGGACAGAAGAGCCTGCTAGCTTGCCTTAAGTCACAGGAAATGAGAAAGAAAGGCAGACATGAGTAACAGAAGAAGGGAAGGGAAACAATGATCTTAATATTCAATACTTTATGTTATAAATGCAATGATTAGTAAAATAGTAAAATAGAAAATGACTTTTTAATTTTGATTAACAGTATTATTTGCCAAACAGAGAGAAAAAATTTGAAAAGACTTGTGTAAAAAGGATGTGCAAATTTTCACTCTTACAAGATGAAAATCTAACAGAATAAGGTTTCAATAGAACCAATTATTCAAGTATGATTCTCTTCAGGCCAATAAAAAAAGAGAGAGAAAGAGAGAAAGAAAATAGTTCTCACTCCTGATTCTAATGAGAGCAATTCCTGATGAACACAGGTAACTGTTTGCAACATGGACTGTGGAGCTTCAAAACTGGACACAGAAGCTGTGGTGTAAAGCGCACAGCTCCAAAACAGCTTGCGCAGGCCACTGGAAGGCAAACGGAAAACGTGAAAAGGGATTGCTCTGGGCAAACCCATTACACGTATAACAAAAAACACAGTGAAACCCCATCTCTACTAAAAATCCAAAACATCGTCAGGTGGGGTGGCAGGCGCCTATAATCCCAGCTAGAATTGCTTGAACCGGGAAGCCGAGATCATGCCCCTGCACTCCAACCTGGGCAACAAGAGTGAGATCCTGTCTCAAAAAAAAAAAAAAAAAAAAAAAAGGCCCCTTTCTTCTCATCATGCCCAAATCAGACCTCTGCTGAGCTGTAAATGTATCCATCATAATACAAGCCGAATGTAAAAATCAACTTCAGTGTTGCATGTATTTGGATGCACTCACACTGTTGTATGCACACATGAGAGATTGAGTGTGGGAATCTGAATAAGGGTCTGTAACATTTTATGATGCTGATCTTTGTTACAACGGTTTAACTGACTAAACATTCCACCCAGAGACATTAATGCAAAAACGTATCCACTACTTACTTGGATAAATATGACTATATTCTATCGTTCCCTCCATTTGCCTTATTGAGAAAGGTAGGGTGGAGAATAACTGAGAGCTTCATAGCCAGGGCCTCGGGATCAGAACGCCTGGGCTGGAATTCCACATCTGCTAATCTTAAAAGCGCTAGGATATTATTTAATGTGTTAAATCTCAGAACTCATTTCTTCATCTCTACAGTAACTGTGATGATAAATGATATCATGCATTAAAAACACCTAGCACTGGAGCTGGCATTACAGTAACTGCTTTCCAAAAGATGGCTATTTGTGTAAATTTAAGCTGATTTTAGTTGAAGTGTCCATTGATTTGTCAAAATGCTTACTGTAACAACTCCTATTTTATCCTTTTCTATAAAGTTCAATACTGTTATGAAATGAGAGATTTTATTTTAGGAACAGAGATAATTATCTAGTCCTTGAAAAAGGGTCTTCGCGGCTAAGTCCATTAAATTTAATTTTAAAGGGCTTCTTGCTCTTGAAAAAGACTGTATTCTCTATTCCATGAACATAGATCTCAAAAACCAATTCTACTCACGGGTTGAAGCATGCTTTATTACCATGTCAACAAACAAAATTTGCCGATACATGACTTAATAGTGTTCTTCAATTTTTATTACCTAACACATTTCAGAAGTTCACACTTCACCTTTATATTTATAGATATATAGATGGATAGCTATGCTATTTTAATTTCGGTGTATCATCTTTTTTATCAGCTAGGCATAAATCAGAGAATGTGGAAAAAAAATGCTCAGTGGGACCCGTAGCTTCGAATGCTCACTAGCAGAAAGAAGATTAAAATCTGTTGAGCTGCAGCACCTTTAATCTGTCCCTGTAACTCAGGCCGTGCCCAGCGTTGGGGCCTCGCACAGCCTCCTGCGCGCACCGGCATTCCCGGTTTGGCGCCAGCGGTCTCCCTTCCCGCTCTGTATCCCCAATGAGTTTATTTCCGTCCTTTGTGGTGACTTTCTCCTTTCTTCCCTGAAATCATCCCACCACCCCCTATTATTACTAGACGGCTAAAATAGATTGGAAAATACCCAGGACGGAGAGCACTCCGCACCGCGGCGATCAGCAACCCCCGGGCGCTGGGGGCCGGGCGGGCTCCGCTGCTGCAGGCTCCTCTCTGCAGCGCTGCCCGGGTTTAGTGCGCGGAGCTGCGGGGCGGGGCTGGGAACGCTGGACCTTCCCAGGCCGGAAGAGTGAAACTCACAGAATTCTTCCTGTTTGTTTGAAAGCAGGATGTGACATGGTAAAAGCCCCACAAAACTGCATACCCCAACCGTATCTTGGCTTTCTCTTGAAACTGCTCTCTGTAACCCTAATGTGGTAGGCAAGCAGTCCAAAACGCACGCCGTCTTGGCCCCTGCGACTGGTAATAAGTAATTAAGGTCTGTGATTTCCACCCTACCCAGACAATGTGTAAACACAGGCTTATCTTGACTTTTGTGAACCACTTAAGTAACAATCCCAATGTCAAAAGCCCCCTAGTTCTCAGAATGCCTGCAGCCGCTTACCCTCCTCTCTGCCCAGGAGGTGATTTACAGAATCCACTAGCCCTGGGAATGTCTGAAGCCCCTCACTCTCACCCCCAGGTGGTTTTACGGATATAAAAGGTCTTGACACCCTGCTTTCGGGGCCGCGGGTTGGAGAGGCGAGTCCTCCGTGGCTGCCGGCAATAAAGACCCTGCAATTTGGCATACTTTTGTCTTGGTGTTGACTTTCTATGCTCGGTTCAGTACAACACTGGACATGGGGGAGACGAGCGTCCCCAGATGCCGGTTTTGTGTTGGGTTTCTCTGTGCTGTGTGGGGCTGAGCCGCGGGTGTGGGGCCGCAGCAGAGGGTCGACGACCTGCGGGATGGCACAGCTCCGTGCGCCCCGGGCCCCGCTCCCCGGACAAGGGCTGGAGACGCGAGCGTCTGGTGGCACCGAGGAATGGGGAGAAGCCCCAGGGGGCCGCTGTTAAAACTACTGAACCTATTCTTGAAGTCAGGTCTGAGCCCATGCAGGGCTAATTTCTGGGATGAGAGACCTTCATAGGAACCCACAGCAGAAGACTGGAGTCCTTCTCTCCAACCGGTGGGCAGGCGGGTCCCTGCTACTGGAAACCCCCACGGGTGAATTTCCCTTGCATTTGCGCAAACACTTCTGCACTGACTTTATGTGAATCATTATACTGTAAATATTTGCTTTCTTTCAAGCATAGATTATTTGCTTATGTATGAACAGTTAAAGAAAGAAAGTGAAAGGAAATGTTTTGGATATTTTGTCAGAACATATATTAAGTTTAAACAATATCCTTAAGAGCATATGACTCTCTGGCTGGCGCGGTGGCTCACGCCTGTAATCCTAGCACTTTGGGAGGCTGAGGAGGGCAGGTCACCTGAGGTCGGAGTTCGAGACCAGCCTGACCAACATGGAGAAAGCTGGTTTCTACTAAACATACAAAATTAGCCCGGCATGGTGGTGCATGCCTGTAATCCCAAATACTTGGGAGGCTGAGACAGAAGAATCGCTTGAACCGGGAGGCAGAGGTTGTGGTGAGCCGAGATCATGCCATTGCACTCCAGCCTGGGCAACAGGAGCGAAACTCCATCTCAAAAAAAAAATAAAAACACAAAAAAAAAAATAAATAAAAAAAAGAATATATGACTCTCCCTGAACTTAAAGTACAATAAAATATTAAAAAGTCAAATAAAAAATTTAAATTTTTGAGTAAAAAAGAATATAAGACCTTTGATATTTCATTGTTGTCAACTAACAGTATGTTGCATTTTTATAATCTCTGCAGAGGTAAATTTCAATCTGAGATCATTACTATTTGTATTTTTAAGTTATTTTCCCCAGAGAAATTTACAAAAAAATATTAGCTATGTAATCTTTCCATTTTAAGTATTATACTACTTAAGCAATGTCATTTTATAAATATTTACGCATACTGACTTTTAAAGTTGAAGAAGCCAATCAAGTGTGAATTCTAGCAATCTATCTGTTGTCACCTCTATCCTTCACTTAATCCCTTCTGCTTGGACAGTCAAGATACACTATTCTCTGGCTCTTGGCCACTTCCATTGTCTGCTTCCTCAACCTTTTCTTAGCTTTATTCCTTAACAAGTTTAATCCTTTAGAATGCCAATTTATCCACTCCTTTGCTAAAACTCCTGAACACCTGGCCTCCTTAACAGCATCTTGCTCTCATAGTATAAGCTGACACTCAGTACTGATCACCCATCTGCCTCTGTTGCTGTGACAATTTAGCAGCAGAGTGTGAGCAAAGAAAAGCCCACGACCAAGATGATTAGAGATCCTAAGATGTTCAGGGATCCATTAATTCACTGTGTCTCTCTTGAATGTTATTTTCCTCGTCTGCCCCCACAGTTATGGTTAGAAATATGCCACATTTTCTCAAGGTGCCTACTCAATACCAGCCTGACCTTCCTGTTGGATGTTATTGGGAGAATAGGCATTGCCAGGATCTAAGGTTTCCAGATAGCGCACTGCTCTTTTACATCTCTGTCTTGCTACATATCTTTGTTCAAGACCCAAGACACATACTCTTCCATTAAGCATTTTCTCTCCTTCTCCAATCCATGTTAATATTTTAACTTTGTCACTTTTCTATCTTGTACATTTATTATGGCATTTACAAAAATTTATGACACTCATTTCTTGCATTCCCTCCTTCTTCTACAAGCTCTTTAATCTAAAAGAACAAAAGCTATTTCTTAATCATCTTTGTTTTCCATGCTACTTAAGCACAAATCACTTCGTGTTAGCCGAAGGACTATAGAAATGACAATTTGTTTACAACTGTTCAAATTAAAACATTCAAAACAAGGTTAGGCACTGAGTTTTACTTGAATTAATTCTAGTTGAATATTTAATTTGTTGGGATGTGTATACTTTTTTTCTTTAAGACTAGAAGGTATTCAGCAATTCTTGATCCTTTCATTTACTAGTACATCCTGAACAAATTTAGTATTAGGAGATAGTTTGAAAGCCAAATAAAGACGCAAATGGATTTGCAGACCTATTGAGTCCTTACGTAATTCATTTGAGAAGAAAGTTTCAGCGTATTCACTTCCTGGGTACGATTCTTCTGTACTGGAGCTGGGTGCAGTAGGGGTTGGTAGAGATCATGGCACTGAGCTCAGCATAGAACTCTACTGAAATCCTAGCTCCATTGCCTAAATTGGGACTTTGGCCAAGTTACTGAACTTCTGGAAGTATAAGTTTTATTATCTGTAAAACAAAGCTAGTATTATCCAACTCATAGCAGTGCTTTGAGAATTAAATTTAAGAAATAAATTTAAATTAGAGAACAATGCGTGCCTGGGCTAATGATGAAACTTCATGACCTGTTAAACTTTAATTAAATGTTTTCTTTCTTTGTGTCAATTTCCCCAATTCACTCACATCCTGCCCTGAAGACCACTCCTAAATATAATGACTACTTTGACAGAGCATCTGAGCATGGATGCATTTAGAGAAATACTGCACTCCTAAGGACATGACAGCCAAGTCCAGCACTTGGAAATATTGTAGTCAAAACTAGGACTGTAGAGCAAAATCTCAGGAGCAGTTCTGCATAAAAAAATACAGTGTTAGCCGTGGATGCAATTCTGTTTTTCCTGGGAGGCATATTAAAATAAGTGAAATGAAACAGATAAAATTAATCTTACTAATATGTTTTATCCAGCACAAAACATCCAAAATATCATTTCAACATAAATACTATTAAAAATTGTTAATAAACACTTTGCATTTTTTAATATGGACCTACTCTTCAAAATACAGTGTGCGCTTTACATTTACAACATACCCTTTTCCAGACTTATGACTGTCACAATTTCACTACCCACAGGTGACTAGGTCTTCCCACGTGAGACAGTGCTGTCCTAGAGGGTGGACTCAGAGAGCCCATGGCCTTGCCCCATCCAGAATGAAGAGCATGAGAAAAATGGGTGTGCTGTGGTCTGAGTGCGTCTCTCCAGTACTCGTGTATTGAAACTTAATCACCAAGAAGATGATATTAGAAAATGGGAACTTTGATAGGGGCTTAGGCCATGAGGATAAAACTTCATGCAGGGGATTAGTACCCAAAGAGTCATAAAAGAGCTCTCGGGTCCTTTCTGCCCTTCTGCCGTGTGAGAACACATAAAGCTGCCATCCAGAAAGACGGGGCCCTCGCCAGACACTCAATCTATTGGCATCTTGATCATGGACTTCCCAGGCCCTAGAACTGTGAGGTATGAAATTCTGTGGTTTATAAATTACCCAGTCTAAGTTATTTTGATGTATGAGCCCAAACCAGCATACGGTTCTTTCTGCTTCATGCCAAATATACCATAATGTGTATAAAAAAGTGATTTCTGGCCAGGCGTGGTGGCTCACGCCTGTAATCCCAGCATTTTGGGAGGCCAAGGTGGGTGGATCACAAGGTCAAGAGATTGAGACCATCTTGGCCAACATGGTGAAACCCCGTCTCTACTAAAAATACAAAAAAAAATTAGCTGGGCGTGATGGCGCGGGCCTGTAGTCCCAGCTACCTGGGAGGCTGAGGCAGGAGAATTGCTTGAACCCGGGAGGTGGAGGTTGCAGTGAGCCGAGGCGCGCCACTGCACTCCAGCCTGGCGCCTGGTGATGGAGTGACACTCTGTCTCAAAAAAAAAAAAAAGTGACTTATAGAGAAGGCATGCATCTTACTTCCTAGCTCCTGGCTTACTCAAACTCTTTCTAATGCTCTAGTTATACTTCCATTCTTGTTCCTTTTTTTCATTTTAGGTTGGTGCCAAAATAATTGGGATTTTTGCCATTAAAACAATGGGAAAACTGTAATTACTTTTGCACCCACCTACTACCAATCTCTTCAATGACATGTATGGACTCACACTTAGGTACTCGTTTTTCCGTGTATCTGATTTTTCCCTTTCTCACTATTATAATATGCCATTGGAATGCTGTTTTGATAATGATTTCAGCCTTTCCTTCAACAAATGGACCTACGGCTTTTGATGTACTATGGCCTTGCCTAGTTTTAGTCGGCAAGCATGGGGGACTCCATCTTGCAGTGTAGTCAGAATTCCAACAGCTGAGCTATTTTTTTTGGATTTGCAGCATACCTTTCACCCATGGAGAGCAGACAAAAAGTTTTAGCCAACAGTAATTTCCTTGAAAGAGGAGAAATAAATAGCACGGATAAAATGAAACGAGAATGGAAGTATAAGTGAAGAAAGGCCACTGCAATTACAAACCTAGTAAGGACAATTAGAGTCATAAGTATACCACCTGTAAACATTGGGAGCTTATTATATACCAGGCGTGGTGCTAACCCTTTTATCATCTCATTTTTTTAAATCTCTGCAGCAAACACTTGAAGTAATATTTGACTTTCTATTTCTCCTTGGGCCAACACTGTTAATTTTTCTTCTGAACAGGCATAAAATTTGGGGGAATCGCCCCACTTTCCTATTTTATTTGTTTCAAAAGCTCTTAGAATCAAAGTTGTCAATGTTCTGTGAAAATGGCTTCCAAATGACCATACAAAGACCTTGGAGAAGCCAAATATTTATCCCAAGCCACATCTCCTGACATCCATAACACATGCTGAATGTCCTGTGTCTGTCCTGGGCTGCTGGCTGATTTGAATCCCCTCCCTGTGCCCACTAAGTGTCAGCTGTGGACGTCACCCCCACAGCGTCCCTCCCACAAGCAACCCTTTGCCTTCACCACTTAGTTCTTCAGGTCATGGTATCAGCCCTCTCCTTCACCAGCCCTTTCAAGTCTTCTTTCTCTCTTTCACTCTCTCTCACCAAATTTTATTTTTACTTTAAAAAAATGAAATGTAAGTAGACTCCAAAATTAAAATGGAAAACTATCTGAGAGCTGTGGCTAATGTTATAAATGAAGCTAAACTGTGTCTTGATTGTAAAAGAGAAATCAATTTAGAAAGTATTGACTTGGAAGAACTTAATTGCTCATAAAATTAATTTATGAATGGCTTTATTTGATGTTTGGAAACAGGAATACAAATGAACCAACTTTGATGTTTATGAGTTTCCATGGCTAGCCAAGGAAAGAAGTAACTGACAAGAAGAGAAAATTGAAACAGATGAGAAGGTAATGGTTGTTTACTCTTCCCTGGAAACACCGTTTTAGGTTATAACAAGTGGACAGCTCTAAAACTGTTCAACAAAATAGTTGCAGACCAGTTTAAAATTACCAAAAAAAAAAAGAAAAAATTATATCGAATCATACTTTCAAACTTTCAGCGACCCTATGTGTCTTAAAATTAATGTAGATTATGTCTGAGATTCTAAACAAAATTAAAGGAAATAATACCTTCTGAAGAAGTTATAGGATAAATAATTTGCAATCTGTCAAGTCCCCACATGCCATAAAAGTAAAATCTTCCTGCTGAGATAGCAGAATTTTATTGTAAATTATCATGTTGAAAGAGAAGCAAAGCCATAGCAACAAAGGATGCAAAATTAGTATGTGTGTGTAAATATATACACAGCTTAGGCAGAGGCAACAAAAGAATGCCATTATGGCAGGTGAACAGGAACAGAAAGGAAATAGAAAAGCCTTGTATCATATATAGGATATTCTTTTTATTACTTACCTTTTTATAATTTGCATAATAAAATATTAGCTCACTATGTAAAATAATAACGACTTCTTTAAAGAATATCTTGAAAACTTAGAGTCAAGCGTACATTTATGTTTGTAGGAAAATAAATGTTATTGCAGTAACTTCTTACAATGCACAAATATCTATGAAATGGTTGGTATTAAAATTATCCTTGAACATGACGGATAGCCATTTGATGGGTTGGTTTCAATCTTGTAACATCATCTCCTTATTCTGGTTGAAAATGTTCTTTTCATGCTTAATTTAGCCCAACAATAAGAAGGGACATCCTTTCTCCAAAACCCCTACACATGGGGCACATTGGCTTATTGTCTGGGGGAATTTTGAACATGGTCATCCAATGGCAGGTTTCTGCACAGGCGATTGACATGTAATTGACATGCAGTCAGCAAGCTTTCCTAGTGCAGATGGTGTGAGGTTCAGAATTGTGTTGTGATTGCCCGGGTGGCAGGCACTTTGCCCCCATCATGCTCCCAGGCATTCCCACATCATCTTGGTCAGCTTGCTCTAGGTGGGTCTACTCACCTCAGATCTCTGTTCTGACAAAATCCCTCTTAGGACATATCAGAGACAATGCCAGTCAGCAGCACTTCCTCCTCACTTACTACATACAGGTTTCTTTCCTATCCCAAAGGTGTGATATCTCTTTAGGAAGGTTTCCCCTCACTTTAGATGGACATTCAACTGCTCAGTTATACATAATTTGTTTTTCACTACTAAACCCTAGAGAATGTTTGATCTTAAAAAAAATAAAATAAAAGGTCCATGTTATAGTACAATACAAATACACAATTAACGCATACATGTGTAACATACACTATTAAAATCACAATAAAAATGAAATTTAAAAAATACTGCAAGGAAATAACATTTATTTACCTGCCACCATGTAAAAAGCCTTCTCTAGACTAATTCCTACATGTACTACAAAATCAAGTCCTTACAACAATCCTGTGTTATAGTATCCTGTTTTAAATACAAATGAGGAAAAAATTAGATTTTGGAAGTTAACTTACAAAGAGTGAACAGCAGGGTCCAGCTCTACAGATTGTAGGTTACCTGACAAAAGAGCCTGCAATATACATGTTTCTGTGCACGTTTCATAGACCCCCTTGCTTCCAGGAACTGAGTTTCAGAAGGTAATAGGTAACTCAGTATTTATAAGCAAATTCCCTTACTCTTGAAATTACTCTCCCTCAGGTGGCGAGATTTGTGTGAATAACCGTGGTACTGCACTTTGTACATGGATATGAGGTAACATGGGGATGGAGCTGGCCCTCCTAGATCACTCAGCACAGAAAGCAGGGGCAGTAGAAACCTCTGTGTTTATTTAAAATGTTTTAAAGGAGGATGGCTGTCCATTCAAATTCAGCCAATTGATCATAAGCAGGTATTTTTTTATCATTAAAATCTTGATACTTATGCTGTTTGAAATCTGAATACTCTTTAAGATAATATTCAGCAACAGGACATGTTCTATCTCCCAAAGTAAAGAAACAAGGTACCTTTTAAAACCTTGTAGTTGTAAGTTACTTCGTTAGCTACTTAATGATGCTCAGAAAATAGCCAGGTACTGTGTGGCACACACCTATGCTATCAGCTACTCCAGAGGCCGAGGCAGAGGGGAGCACTTGAGTTCAGGAGTTCAGCCTGGACATAGTGAGACCTCAGCTCTGAAAAATAACTACATAAATAAATACAATTTTAAAGCATACCATATAGACTTCCCAAATGTAGAACCAAGATGGTTTGAGATACAACAAATATTTAGTATAATTTTAAAAACAATAAGCCCAAGAATAAAATGGAAAAAGTCAAGTAATAAAGAAGAAATCTTGGAATAATTAAATATAAAACCAAAGCTCATGAAAGTTTCTATAATCAGGCAGAATTGTATTTGGATTCCTTAGTGAGTAAAGCAAAAAGATCAACAATCTATTAATACAGTTATCCGAGATTAATAAAAGGCCACGTTTTCTTAGCTAAAAACTTTACAAAATCAGGAAAGAAAAAATATCATCCGGTGATTTTGGGTGGGTGCATTGCAAGATGTAAGTAATCATACCTCAATTGGAAATGTTCAAAAAAGCAAGTTTCCAAATTTGGTTGTATATATAATCCAAGGATATATTCCCGTTACACTCTATCATTCAAACTGTAAAATTTTAGTTACACATTTAAGAATTAATGACATAATTTCATGTCAGCACTTGGATGGAAGTCCCTCTAGTGTGTGTGTCAGTGGATTGGTTGTGCAGAGAATATGGAATCTGGTGAAACTGCACATGGAAATGAAATGCTTCGTATGCCCACAAACACATTGGACAGAAGTCTCTTTCATGTTATTAGGGCCCATTACTTAATAATTTGGGAACCACCTCTCTCTCTCCTTAATGCTCCCATTTTATCAGCCATTAACTGAAGTAATTATATTCACATTTTACATGAGGATATCGATTTTGAATATTCTTTCATCTATTTCCTGCAGACTTAATTTTTTATATGTTGATGTTGTTATCACAAAAATATGCTTTTGCCATTTTCACCTTTGTAGTTGTATATGTTATTCCTAAAATATAACACTATTTGAAATATTAAATTATGTGATCTTCTGAAATAAATATTGTCATCCATTCATTTCTTAAAATTTGATATTTGCCTTGTGTAGATTAGCTGTTTACTCTGGTTCTATATTGCCTAAGGCATATTTCTCATAAACACTGTATATCCTGTGTTGTTTATATTTTAATTCAATTTAGGAATATTTAGTTTTTAAATGAATAACACAGAAAATAGCAGATATTCAATCTAGCTCTCAAGTCAGAAATAAATGAGGTTGAAATCTGCATTCTGTTGCATACTCATTGTAGATTACAAAAAAATCCTGGCCCACTATTTACACTCGGGAAATGTGTGAAGCAGAATATCCTTAGCCAGATTCACAGATGAGTTTGTAGAGCTCAGTCAGAAATGTAGGAAATGTATCTGATCCCAAAAGGCAAGCGCTGTAAACTGTTTCTCACAATAAGAGGAGATTGCCCCATGACGTGCTCACATGAATTCACTTCTTATTCTGACTAAAATAGGGAATTATGTTCCCACTATAGCTAGTTTGAAAGAAAGGGAAACATCAAACAAACAAGAAACTGGGAAGAAGAGGGTATAAAAGCTCCGCCCAGGAGTGAAAGTACAGATGCTTTCAAGCACTTGATCAATTTGTGCTTCTTTACCTGGGAAAATTCCACATGAAAATTCCCAGTAGCTGGATGATTCAACTCATTGAAGGTGATTTAAGCATATTTCCGTTGCATCATGACTGTCACTTCTTACAGCATTAAATATCTGACGCTGAAACAAAAATAACCTAAAATAATTTATAATTGGATGAATGTAAAAGAGGTTGGAAGTGGAACTTTTAACAGCTCTGGATTTCTTTGCTCCAAACTTTCATTAGGAATAAATGATGCAGAAAAATGTTTTAAAGACATCATTTACGCTTCTGCAAACAACTTATATTCAAATATTTGTTATCTTTGAATGTTGTGCCTTTACTTTAAATATGTTTAAAGTATTTGGCATAATTAGGTTATCTTAATAAGTTTTATTAACTCATTTTAAAAAGAAAAGGAAAGCTTGCAAAATGGAAAAAAAATGAAACAGCGTTTATAGTTCAGTTCTGCATTGAACTTGGAAACATGCTGCAAGGAGTTATCTCAGTCAGCTCTAAACTCAGTGGCAAGTGTCCTTATGAGGGACACGCAGAGTAGAGGGACACAGAGCAGAGAAGGTGACTTAAAGAGGGATGCAGTGACCACAGTCATTGAGCCATGCTCAGGAAAACCCTGGAACAGTCAGAGGCCTCTGTGCACCAGAAGAGGCAAGGAAGTTTCTTCCCTAGCGCCTCGGGGGGTTTGTAGCCCTATTGACACCTTGGTGTCAGTCTTCCAGCTTCCGAAAGTGTGAGAGAAGAAATTTCTCCTTTTAAAACTGCCCCATTTCTGGCAATTTGTTTCAGCAGCCTCCAGAAAGAAATACAGGTGCTAGGTTAGAAAACCCAGTTTTGGCCAAAGGGTGACAAAGACTCCGCCTTTGTTACCTGTAAGTGCAGGAATCCTCAGTTCTTGCCTAATTTGGGAGAAAGAATTCCACCAAGAGACAATTAATAATGTAAGCAAAAGTTTCATTGAGGGGATTCAAGTGCATTCCAGGAGGGGTACCTGCTGGGCTGGTTGGAAAGACAGCAGCTGTAGCAGCAGGGGTTAAACAGCAGCCAAGAGGGTACACTCTGAAAGAGATCTGCAGACTGCCTGCTCCAAAGAAAAAGTGGGCCAGCAGCCCAAGAGAGCTGCCCTGCTGGTTTTTATGATGTTAAACTTTCTCGGCGTTCCGCCTCTTTGTGTCAAGTCTCTCCCTTTGTTTTTGTCTGGTTTCCTGCCTGTGCTGTAAGTCTCCGCCCTGTGTGTGGGATCCCCCTGACTGTCAGTGATGGGCATGCCCCTTCGCCATACTGGGTAAGAATTTTGCCTAATGGCAGCCGTGTAGTGGTTAAACCTGGACTTCACGGTTAAATGCCTGCATCTCAGGAATTTCTCCTTTGCCCTCTTCACCTCCTTAGCATGCACCTAGTGACATTCTGACATTTTAACTGCAGATCCAATGATTATCCGGCATGTGAAAAGACGTTCCTTTCTGCCTGGGTATTGCCCCCTCTCTGCTCATAGCCAGCATGCAGGTTTTGGGTGGTCTCTGGGGTGTGAGATTTTCCAGCCCTCTGGTTCTCAGGAGCTCCCCTCTCCTGCTCATGTCCACTACCTGCCTACTCTAATACCTTGACCTAGCCGTCTAAGGCCACCGCCTCCAGTATTTGTCCTTGTCAGGCCTGCGTCACCCAGGTTTAAAAAGATCCTGCTAAGTCACTTTAGGAGGCACCCACCTGTGATATCTGCATCACCCTGGATATTGGGTCAAATTCCTCATCCCCTCCCATCTCCCACATGGCCTGCCAGCAGCGGGAATCCTTTCAGGTTGGTTTAGCCAGAATCCTGCTCACCCCAGATTTTCCTCTTAGTCATTTTTCATCCCATGACCCCTGGCCAGTTTCTTGGCTATAAATCCCCACATTTCCTTTCTGTATTTGAAGAAATTCTTATCCTCATCCCTGCGGTTCTGAGGAAAATCTTGCTACCTTTTTTTTTTTTTTTTTTTTTTTTGAGACACAGTCCCACTCTGTCCGCAGGCTGGAGTGAAATGGCACAATCTCAGCTCACTGCAACCTCTGCCTCCCCCATTCAAGGGATTCTCCTGCCTCAGCCTACCCAGTAGCTGGGATTACAGGCGCTCCCCACTACGCCTGGCTAATTTTTGTATTTTTAGTAAAGACAGCATTTCACCATGGTGGTCAGGCTGGTCCCAAACTCCTGATCTCAGGTGATCCACCCACCTCGGCCTCCCCAAGTGCTGAGATTATTGGCGTGAGCAACCACGCCTGCCCTTCCTGACCATCATTAACAAGATTCTGAATAATTGTTACTTTCTTTAATAGAAAATAAATGGGCTTTTATAGTACAAATGATGGTGATGCTGATGGACAAATCTTTGAGGTTCAATGTGTGGCAGATGCTTTTCTTGGTGCTTTTTTAGGTTTTTACATGTTTGCTTTTTTTTCTAACTTCAGTCTTGATGCTGGGACTCCTGTCTTCCTTCTCTATCTTCCTTCTCTAGATAGCAAAACTAAGGAAAAGAGAAGTTGGGTAGCTGTCCAGAGTTATACAGCCGAACCAAATTACATTAAATAAAGTTATGGTCTTGTAATCCAGGGAGACTAGTAGCGTATAAAAATATTATTTAAAAGTATCTTAGTGACACCAGTAATAATTCTTTGCATGTGATTATAATGTTATTAGCATTTGTTTTATTAATGTTAGAAATACAAACATGCTCTCTCTAATAAAAAGTTAAGCAACTAATATACAATATCTTTATAAAAACTTAGTTTAGCTGCTCCATTTTAAATTGTGTTTACTAAATAATTCTCCTTACAGGTATCTCTCACAGACTGAGATATTTTCTTACAAAAATTTGTAAAAATTATGTTTACTGACAAGGTATGGAAATCACTGTCTACTTCGACGACAGTCCTTCAGGGAGAAAAGTAAAATTGCTTTTAGAGTTAAAACCATCACTTGTAAAAAATAGAAAAACGTACGTAAAACTAATTTTTGCTACTGACCTTTGTCATTGATGTGCACAATAAAAACACTTAAAAACAATTATTTTTCTCTGTATTGGCTGCATTTAAAATGGATTAACATTTGCAGTAAATGTGCATGAGGAATTTGTCATAAACTTTATCATCCTTAAGGTGATGATAGTATGTGATTAATATAAGGGGTATGATATTATAAGAAGGGATCAATTCTAAAAGTTGGTGAATTTAATGTTAAAAGTTCTGGCACTCGAAACCTCACCGTACAGTGAGCAGCACGAATGGGCCGAAGAAGCAGACAGTGCCTCAGATGACACTGTGTCCCTGGTCTCTGTGCTCAAAGTCAGACCTAAGGAAGGGGCAATGCATGTCCTGGGATACAACAGTGGCGTCTGGAAAACAGGCTATGCCAAAAAGAGGACAGTGTAGGAGCCGATCTCATTACACACATTTCTCAGGCACAGTCCTTTGGGGGTCTGTTGAGCTCTGTCTGCAAAGTCAGGCCAGAAAGTGCTGATTCTTCAGCTGCCCAAGCCAAGGGTCCTTCCTGAAGTTAACTCTGAGATGAGTGGTGGAAACAGAGGAGGCCTCAGTTCCAGCTGTACCTCCTGCTCAGTGTAGACACTAGACACTAGCTGGGCATGCAAAACAAGAACTACTACTAAGGGTCCTCAACAAAGAGTTTATCTAAAGTTAGGATTGAGATCACATAGAGAGAAGCCATGTGCTAACCAGCTCTGAAATAGTTAAACCAAAACCAAACTAAAAGGATCAGTGGCCCCCACCAAGCACTTATAGGAAGCCACACATCTGGACAGCTTCCTTGGTTCGTGTCTGTCAAAATCACATCCCAAACACAGTGATGCGATTAGAAATTTCAACTCGAAAATTCCTAAAAAATAGCCTTTGGGATTTATGTCGGCATTTATGGGGCATTTGCAACAGAATGCAAAACTGAAAAATGTCATGGCTTTACTAGTGCTCGTATTTGAATACCTGATCAAAGCCCTCTATGCAATGACTTGTAACTACACTTTTTGATTTACTGAAAACTGAAACCTTGGGTGGTGCTTCCCAAATTGTCAAGATATTACTTAATCAGGGATCATCTTTAAACAACGTAAATATACATACATAACTGAAGTATCCTATTTCTCTGTGTGTGTGTGCACATGTGTATATTTTGGAAGATATAGCAAAAATCTGGTCCCTCAAAAAAGATGTACTTACTTCTTGAACTTTTAATACAAGTTTGAAAAAGTTATTGATATTACATTGCTGACCTTCTTAGCTGACTTTTAAAATTAGTTCTAGTATACTAAGACTAAAATATCTTTTGAAAAGTTTTTATTCAAAGGTTTTTTACAAAATTGAGAGTTTTTTACCTATTTTGAGATGATACATACAGAAATGTGCATACAATCTATATAAACAATCTGAAGAAAAATTATATTGCTAATATCAGTGTAAGCATTATTTGAAGAAAATGCTCTTAATAATGTGATTAACACTAAACCAGTGTCAAAGTGCTTGAAAATGTTTTGTACATGATCTACATAATATTTAGATTTTTAAGTTAATACTTTTAAATTATGAGAAAATAGTGATATTTTACATGACTCTTCAAAAATAACGAATGGATTTATCTTTATAAACCTTCAAATATAATTCTCAGTTTTTCAGTGTTTTAATTTAAAATTTTTCTATTTATATGTGTAATTTTCCCCAATATCATTATAAAAACAGATTTTATTCTCAATACATTTAAGAAAGTGACCTGAATTTTATTCCCATAAATAATCTTTTTCTATGTAGGAATCAATATTGTCATTCAGTTTTTCAATTGCAAAAACAGATTAGAAAACACAATTGATTAAATATAAGATATTACAAACATATTCCCTGGATATCTAGAAAGAACAATCTGTGTGTAATATAAATGACAAGAATAGGCAGTTAGAATAATGAATATATTATTTAACTACCTAATACATTCATAAAATATTGGCATTCACAAATGATAAATTTAGGTAGATACTATTTAATTGTTTTAATTATCTGTAAAATATAATTAGATTTATATTTTATCATCAAAATATAAGACATTTTATATTAGAAATACATTCATGTCATTTTCACTAATTATCATGTATGATGAATTACACATAATTAATTCCTATTAGCACTATATATGAAATTTAAATGTGCAAGTTTTGCAGCATATTCTACCCAGGTTTCTCTTGCATATGGAGAGTAATTTCCATCCAAAAATCCAGGCTATGAGAGAAAGAGAAACTTAATCAGAAACTCCACTGACAAACCCTCACTATGACTCCCCTGAAACCATCACACATTTATTTATGCTATTACCTTTGAAGAATGCTATTCACTGATTTTTATTTTTTATTTTTTTATTTTGCAATAATTTTAGATTTATAGAGTTGCAAATAAAGTCTTGGGTTCTTGTATATCCCTTGCTCAGCTTCCCCACAATGTTAACATATAACAAAGTATGGTCTGTTTATCAACACTAAGCAGTTAACATTGGTACAATATTATTAACTATGATAAAGATTTTACCCAGAGTTTGCAAAATTGCTGATGTTTTTGTTCCAGGATTCAATCCAAGATCCTGTATTGCCTTGAGTTGCTTTATCTCCTTAGTCTCCTTTCATTTATGACCCTTTCTCAGTCTTTGCTGAGCTTTTATGGTCTTGGAACTTTTGAGGAGTGATGGTCAGATATTTTGTAGAATTTCTCCCAATTTGGGTTTGCCTAGTGTTTAATCATGACTAAACTATGTTTATGGTTTTGGTCAGCTTACCACATAGACGGTGACTTTCTATTTCCACCATTCCTCCCAGGATTGTTTGATATTGTTCTATAAAACACATGTGTCTCTTTCCCTCCACTTATAATTTATGCTATTGTTTCTTCATATCAGCATAGGTTCACAGATATGGGTTGTATTCTTTGTGTTAAAATCCAATAGCATCGGGATTTTGTAGCTTACATTTTCTCAGCATTTGCCATTAGAAGCTCTTTCATGTTGGCTCCTCCGTCCTTTTGAATGCATTGTTCTTTTTTTCTCTGTGACTTTTTAAGCACTTCTTTTCCTGCTGTTGGCTCCAGTCTCCTCTTGTATTTCCTCTACCCCTGCAGTAGAATCAGTCGTTTCTCCAAGGAGCTGACACATTTGACTGCAAGAATTGTAATGAGAGATGCTGTATAGATCTGTTAGAGGATGTGAAGAAAACAAAACTCTAGGTTCAAAGAAACATAAGCAAATCTAAAATAATTGACAGCATTTCCTCTGGATAGCAGCAAGGGGAAATCAATGGGGAAAAGGAAGAGCAAGCTGTTTTCTTTTCCCCTTCTCTTCTCCTTCTCCTTCCCCTCCTAGTCTTCGTCTTTCTTCTTAATGATTGATTTCTACTTTAACTCCACTTTCATCAGGTGTCATACTCTGTGTGATTTCAATCCTGTCTATTTGTCAAGGCTTGCTTTGTTATCCAATGTGGTCAATTGTGCATTTGAAAAGGTGTATTCTACAGTTTGGGGATGTAGTGTCCCTTGTGTATCAACGAGTGTGCTTTCGAAATCGTGCTATGTAAGACCTCGGTGCTCCTGAAATTGTTATTGGATTGGACTATTTGATATTGAGAGTGACATGAAATCCCTTAGTACAGTTAGGATTTAAAAAGTATTTCCTTTGAATTTTTTTTCTTTTTTTTTTTACTTTAAGTTCTGGGGTACATGCGCAGATCTTGCAGGATTGTTACATAGGTAGACACATGCCATGGTGGTTTCCTGCCTCCATCCCCCCATCACCTACATTAGGTATTTCTCCTAATGCTATCCCTTCCCAATCTCTCCACCCCGCTGCTGTCCCTCCCCTAGCCCCCCATCCCCCGCCAGGCCCCAGTGTGTGATGTTCCCCTTCCTGTGCCCATGTGTTCTCATTGTTCAACACCCACTTATGAGTGAGAACAGTGGTGTTTGGTTTTCTGTTCTTGTGTCAGTTTGCTGAGAATGATGGTTTCCAGATTCATCCATGTCCCTGCAAAGGACATGAACTCATTCTTTTTTATGACTGAATAGCGTTCCATGGTGTATATGTGCCGCATTTTCTTTATCCAGTCTATCATTGATGGGCATTTGGGTTGGTTCCAAGTCTTTGCTATTGTAAACAGTGCTGCAATGAACATAAGTGTGTGTATGTCTTTATAATAAAATGATTTATAATCCTTTGGGTATATACCCAGTAATGGGACTGCTGGGTCAAATGGTATTTCTAGTTCTAGATCCTTGAGGAATCGCCACACTGTCTTCCGCAATGGTTGAACTAATTTACACTCCCACCAATGGTGTAAAAGTGTTCCTATTTCTCCACACCCTCTCTAACACCTGTCTTCAGATTTTTTAATGATCACCATTCTAACTGTAGTGATCTTTCCTTTGAATTTTATCGATTATTTCTTTCTGTAGTGTGAAGCTTTTTATTAGGTTCACACAAAATTTAGAATAGTTATATCTGTTTGATGATTTGAAACATTACTATTATGATAATGTTCAGCTTTATCTCTAATATCGCATAATGACATCTGCTTTGTCTGATCTTTATGTAATATATGGTTATAGTATAACCAGAATTTATTTACTTATTTTTTGGTTTTTGCTCTTGTGGTTTTTCTTACATACCTATTTCCATTTTTTTACTTCTACCACCTCTATATCCTCATAAATGTAGGTATTTCTGTTAAGCAGTACATAATTAAAAAAAAAAATCTAGTCTGTTTATCTTAGTTTTTATATTTAATGTGAGATACTATTTTTGTGTTTAATATACTTTCTTCACATTTGTTTTTCTTTTACTTCTTCCAAATATTCTGTGTCTATTTCTATTATTTATCACCTTCTTTTGGGATGACATAGTATTGTTTGTAATTCTAATGTTTATCACTGTAACCTCTGCCTCACAGGTTCAAGCGATTCTCCTGCCTCAGCTTCCCAAGTAGCTGGGATTAATGGTGAACACCACCACACCCAGCTAATTTTTTGTAATTTTAGTAAAGTTGGGGTTTCACTACGTTGGCCAGACTGGTCTCGAACTCCTGACCTCATGATCTGCCCAACTCTGCCTCCCAAAGTGCTGGGATTACAGGCATGAGCCACCACGCCTGGCCCTAAGTGGCATCTTTAAGGCATTATATCAATTTATTTCCAAATGGTAATGTGCAAAGTTAGAATATATTCATTATTTAATGCAATGGATTGATCTGAATTAGTTGAAATTTTACTTTTCTCTGGCATTTCTAGACAATAAATCATTTTAACATCCTGTAGACTGATGGACTCTAAAAATAAACTAATATGTTTACACCTTGAAAAGAGTATCTTATAGTTTGGATGCTTGTCACCCTGAAACCTCGTGTTGAAATATGATCCCTAGTATTGGAAGTAGGTCCTGGTGGGAGATGTTTGGGCCATGGGGGTGAGTCCCTCATAAATGTCTCTGTGCAATCTTCAAGGAATGAGGGAGTTCTCTCTATTAGTTCCCAACAGCTAGTTGTTGAAAAGGACCTGGCTCCCCCCTCCTATCTCTCTTGCTTTCTCTCCTGCCCTGTGCCCTCTGCACATGCCAGCCTTCTGCATGAGTGGAAGCAGCCTGAGGCTCTCACCAGATGCAGATGCAGATGCCGGCGCTGTGCTTCTTATGCAGCTTGCAAAACCACAAGCCAAATAACCCTCTTTTCTTTATGAATTGCCCAGCTTCAAGTATTCCTTTCTAGCAACATAAACTAGACTAAGACAAATACTACCCACTGCCATATGCTTCCATTCTTCTTTATTTTCTAAGAACTCAGATGTGGTAGAAACTGCTGTACTTTCACTTCCTGGTTTTGTTTCCAGAGGTGCCAGAAGAGATCACTGACTGACCCTCAGCTTTTATAAAGCAGGTTACTCTATTCTCTGCTTTCTGGTTAGTAACTGTAGCAACAGTGAGGTCAGGAAGAGACTATTTATCAATCCGTAGGTTGATTCCAAAATGACCAAAAGTTAGATTTCTAGCTACTTTAATATAATTTAGTTTAGCTTTTAACTCCCAAATCATAAGACTAGTTCTCCATTGTTGAAGTAAGAGCTTCATAGTATCTTTCAGCATCATTCTTTACATACTTACATTGCTTAACTTGCCAATAGATACTACATTTCAGATCATTCCAGGCCTCCAAAAGGAGGTAGCATCTACTATCCTGAAACAAACATTTCTTCTCAATCTATTTCACGTTCTAAGTATTATCTCAGTTATTAAGTGTCTTCAATAGGTTTCCCTGCTTGAGTCTATTAAAATGGAAATACACTGAAATGACTTAAAATTGGCCATTTTAAATCTAAAACTTATGCTGCAGTGTGATCTAAATGAAAGATTAGAATTTATTCGTGCTAGGTTTTCTCAACACTCATTTTTTTGTGAGACATTCTAATTTTTCTTTCATTCCAGTCCAATAAAATTACAATGAACAAAGCTATGGTATTCCAGTAAAATAAAATTACAATGAACCAAGGTATATTGCTTGTAAATACTTGGAAATATGTAAAAATAAGAACTAATGTATATTATATATTACTTCTAAGATATATATATGTATTAGATATGTATATATCTTCGAAATTGTCATTTCTAAGATCAATGTAGTCATCAATTTCTATTTTCAAATAATGGTACGTAAAACTAGGTCCTCTGCATAGAAAATAGAATAAAATATGCAACTAAAATATGTAAAAATTGAAGTACTGAGATAATTTCCTTTCTTTTCTAAAGGAAGTATTACTTATTGTGAGCCATTTATTTCTTAAAAATAGATCTCGAAACTTGCTTTTTCATCAATGTGCACTTTCCTCAGCTCAGCCTGGGCACAGTCACTTCCCACCTAGATTATATCAGTAGACTCCTAAACATCTTCAACCTGATTATTCACTTGTCTTCCTCACCCAATCAGTCTGCAAACAGATGTGAAAGTGATTTTTATAAACTTAAGTCAAACAAAGCCACTCTCTGATTAGAACCCTGCAGTGACACAGGGACATGTGCAGCGTAACCTGCTTGGCACCCATTCTCCACCCCTCCTGTGTGACTCTGCCGTGGGTTTAATGTGTGCACCTCCAGCTTTCTTTCCACATCATCACTACTATGCAGCAGATAACAAGAGTGGTCATCTCTGTTGTTATAAAAATGCCACTCCACCAGGGGCAGTGGCTGACCCCTGCAATCCCAGAACTTTGGGAGGCTAACGCAGCTGAGGTGGGTGGATCACATAAGGTCAGGAGTTCGAGACCAGCCTGGCCAACATGGTAAAACCCTGTGTCTACTAAAAATTCAGAAAAATTAGCAGGGCCTAGTGGGGAGCGCCTGTAGTCCCAGCTACTCAGGAGGCTGAGGCAGGAGAATTGTTTGAATCTGGGAGGTGGAGGTTGCAATGAGTGAAGATCATGCCACGCAACTCCAGTCAGAGTGACATAGTGAGACTCCATCTCAAAAAAAAAAAAAAAAAGTCCCTCAAGAATTATAGGCACTCTTGAAGAAAGAAAGAAATCCTACAGAAGGAGTGGAAAAAAGTTTCCAAAGGGAACTGGTTTGATAGTTTCCATCGGGATCATCTTCTTATTGAAGAAAAGGGAAGCACAGTTGAGGATGTGATTGCTGGGAATTCCTGCACCATGTGATTTTTAGAGTTCAATTTTTCTTCAGCTAATTCCTTACAAAGAATTTGATATTTAAGATAAAATAATAAAGAAAATAATTAATGCGAGATTTAGGTTAATTTAGTTTTTACCCTGTTGCCAGGCTTTGCTGTGAATGCTCTGTATGTATCATCAGTTCATTTAATTCTCTCGCCAACCCTGTCAGGTGGACTTGTGCTAGTTATTTATCTGCGTGGTCTCTCAGGTTTGAGGCCATCCTATATTATGTCCACTGATAAGTGTCCTGGGAATTTATATATTTCTCACACTCCTTCACCTGTTGGCTTTTTGTTTAGGTTCTGCCAATTGGGGCCCATTGTTCCTTAAGTTCTATGGGGGCATACCTGCTTCTTGAGGATGTTAATCTCCAGGTCACTTCAGCATTGATTTATTTATTTTTCAGCCTTCCAATAACTGAGTGATCAATTTTCCATGTTAGATTTCCAAAGTAAAATACCCAGAGTGGTTTCTTTTGGTTTCTTTCTTTCCGCAGCTGAGTCTGGGCACAGTCACTTCCCACCTAGATCACTGCAACCTGACTCTTGCAATATTATCCTGATTTCCATTTTACTAACGAGAAAAACCAAGCACAAAAAAGTTAAATAAATTTTATGGTAACACACAGCTTTATAGTAATTTGATTGCATTCAAAATATCATTTTTAAGTAATTCCTTATTTTTAAATAATAATTTCTTGAAGAAAAGAGTAATTTTCTACCAAACATATTTTTAAAGTAGGAAGCCAGAATACATAGCAGCCAGAGCTGGAGAAAGCTCCTCCTTTTGCCACTGCAAAGCCCAGGTTGCTGATGGCAGGAGCTGCCCAATGGTGTGTTGATTTCCTCTTGATTTCCCCTATGCATGCTGAGCTGGCTCAGAAATAAAATGCGGTCTTCATAGTCTCCATACAGGCCTCTCCTCTAGGGCTCTGAACCTTGAGTTCTGCAATACGTTCTGAATGATGAATGATGGATGAACAAGTAAACTTTCAGGTAAATTTTTTTCACTTTATCAGGTAGGAAGCATAAGACTCCTAAATGAAAAAACACACAGGAGAACACGTCTAGAAAAAAGGAATTGATGAACGTTTTCCAGCCCCAGTGGCCTTCCTAGTGTCATGTCTTTCCCTGTAGCTCAACCACTTCCCTGGATATAGGGCCCTGGCTGTAACAGCTACCCTGTCCCTACCAGTCCCATAGCGGGAGACATCTTTAAGTTGTTTTTCCTTCTTCCGGTTACCTGATTACTCCTAATAAGGCAACACATGCAGAAGATCTTAAAAGAAACTGTAAAAATTAAGCAACTAGGAAATTTGTTTACATGTTAAAGCCTTTTTAAAAAATATGAGTGAGAGTCATTATGAGAACAATCAAATGCAGAGATGACATTCTATGCTTCTAGACCTTAACATGCTGTTTGTCAATTTAATTGCAAAATTCTGTCAAATAACTTTAGCCTGTGTTCCATGACTGTAGGATATTTCTGGAAAGGAATGACTTCATAGAACATGCTGTCCTGTTGTATGTCTTTTACAGAAGTTAACAAATAAAAATTATAAGTACCTACATAAATTATTGTATTTCACTCTAAGCTAGCCAGCAGAGAATGAAATATAAATCAAAATTTGAAACAGCAGGGTAGAATAGTGTATTTTAGAGAAGTTCAGTGCAGAACTTCCTATGAGAAGTGTAATAATATTTCTCTCAATTAGTTGCAACTTAAAACCAAAACATGCTCCATTAGGTTAACTGTAATGTTGTAAAAAATTCCTGTGCTGCAACATTAAAATAAAATACCTCGAAATTGATGGTGAGTTTATACAATTCACAGACAATTTTAAATGTGCCTGGGTGAGCTGCTGCCATCTCAGAAAGAAAATAAATCATCAAAATGTCAGCAAATCAGTTAATTTTTTAGATAATGATCAAGCTAATTCAAATTGTGATGCTAATTACCATTGTAACTACTGTCTCTAGGGAGTTTCCCAGTAATTGCAAATAAACTCCCGTTTGCTATTAACTAGAAAAAAAATATTTTCAGCATCAGAATTATAAAAGTAATAAATTAATATAACCAGCTTACTTGGCTAGTGAAATTTTACACTAATCCAGAAAAACTGGAAGTGTGAAGGTACCTTATATATGCACTGTTATAATCCATTGATTTTTTGGGGAATGAGGAAGAAATAGAAAGTTTACACCAAAGGTCATATAGGCAGAAGCTGGAAAACTGGAATAAATTATAGGTCTCCTTACCCTTCATTCTAAAGCTGCTGAAAACAAATTAAGAGTGTTATTACCCTATGCTGTCAGAATTGCCTCCAAGATGGTTATTACATTCGGCTAGAGGCACATAGACATATAAATTAAATCAGATGACAAAGTTGTAGTAATAGTCACATTTAGTGACAGTACAAAAAGTTGATGGTGATCTCTCAGAATTTGATCCCAAACAATCTTGAACTCTCAACTTTTCTGTCTTTAAAGTCATCAACCAGGAACACAGCATGTGTAGTGCAGCACCTTAGTCATTTAAAATTCATGATGGACATTTATTTTTGCATTGTCAATGTAATACCTGAACTATTTTAATTTGAAAATTTCAGAAAAAAAAATGAAACCGCAATAACACGGTCACCTTCTTTTTCAACTCCGCTTCTTTCATTCTTTAACGATTTTCCCTTTCATATTTTATTGAATTCGACAATTTTATACACTTACATTTTCAATCATTTCATTTTAACATCTTCTGTTTAGTCTTCTCTTAGTATCTTATTTTTTACAGTAAATGGTTTATTTAACTACTTACTACTTATATTGAGTCATTTTCAATTTATCTTTGCTTTTAATATTATTAACATAGTTTCTTCTCATGAGAAATTGCTCAAAGAAACACATTTGTGAAGAAAATAAACTCTATTAAAGCTCTTAAATATATTTTACTTTTTACAAAATATTTCTACCAATTTGATTGCCACCTCTACTTTCTAAATGTAATGTATGGCTTATGAGTTTTACTATATCTTACAGAAGTGGCATTTTATTACTTTAAGAACTTTTACTAACATATGGAAATAGTGATGCCTTATAATAAATCACTTTGTTAGTTTTTAATAACTTTAAAAAAGAGATATTTAGATTCTAGAAAGGTAATATTTTGCTCAACAAATTAACGGTTTCCAGTAGGACTTCTCTTAGATTCCTACTAAAATATTTACAATAGCAGACAAATCTAATAATTGACAATGAAACGAGCATGCAGTCAACATATCATCAAAATCTGAGAGAAATATCTTCCTTCCAAAGGCTGTTAGGGTTCAATTTAGACATACGGTTTGCAGTGAAAAATAAGCTTCCCTCTGTGAAATAGAAAGGTTGCAGAGGGTAACTTTCTTTTTTTTAAAGAATTACTTTTTATTTATTTTTAATTTTTGGAAGTATAAGGAATGTACAGAAAAGTCCACAGGACACTCAAGTAACCCCATGGAGCTTAGAAAATCCTTACCTCTAATACCTTAGATGGCCCCTTATTAAAAGAGCTGGCATTCACTTACCCTGCCTTAATACTTGCAGTAGTCAGGGTTGTCTAAAGAAACAGTACCAATTGGATAAATATGGATACAGAAATAGAGATTTATCATGAGGTATAGGCTGTCATGATGATGGAGGCTGAGAAGTCCCGCATACTGCTCTGTGCAAGCTGGAAGCCCCGGTAGCCAGCTGGGCAGTTTCAGGAGAAGCCCACAGGTGTAAGGGAACCACTGGTGTAAGTCCAGGTCTGCATCCCAAGGCTCAAGAACCAGGGGCACTGATGTGGGAGAGCAGAAGGTGGACGTCTCAGTTTAAGCAGTAAGAGTAAATTCACCTACCACCACGTTTTTACCTATTTAGGCCTTCATCAGATTAGATGATGACTAAGTCCCTGTTTTTAAACCTCGTCTTATAAAACAGCTTATGTTCTTTTGTGTTAATCATTCCTTTATGCTGTGAATTGTGTTCGTGACTTCATATGTGCCTTTGTGTGTAACTGTATGTGCGTTTTTTCATTGGTAGTTTACAGTATTTCCTTGTGTTCATATAATTAATTTTTCCTTTCTAACCATAATCCATATTTTAAATGTTTCTAGTTGTGGGATATTGTAAATAAAGACAACAGTGACATGAACAATATTGTGTGTCTTTTTGCAAATGCTCATTTCTTTCATGTGTCCTATCGAACTAAGATGTAACTGCAGGGTTAAAGATTATACACGTATTTAATCTGTTTTCCCAAATGTTTATACCAATTTATATTTCAACCAGCAATGCATGATAATTTCTATTGCTTGAAATCAGTAGATAGTAAGATCAAAATTTATTGCTAGTTTTAGCCTTTCTGATCATTGTATAGTGGTATCTTATTTTGGTTATTCCTAATGAATAATGATGTTAAGGTGCTTTATAAAAATTTATTGAACAGTTGGGTATGTATTAATTACCTGTTGGTGCATAATACATCACCCGACATTTTCTGGCTTACATGTGACACAACATACATGTAATATCTTGAGTTCCTTGGGTCAGGAGTCTGAGCACAGCTTAGCAAGTGTCTTTGTAGGGTCTTGCACAAAGCCACAGTCAGCGTGGCCACTGGGTTGTAATTTTCTCCAGGCCCAGCGAGCAGGAGATCCAAATCCAAGCCCCTTCACACAGTGATTGGCAGACCTTGGGTCTGGCTGACAGTTACCCTGTGGGCTCCCCACAGGGCCCTTCAGGACACACGCATGTTGCTTCCCTCAGAAAGAGCTGACAAAGAGTGAGAGCAGGTGCCCATGCTGAAAGCTACAGTCTCCTTAAAACCTAATCTTGGAAATGATTTTTCTTCACTTTTGCTCTGTTGCATAATCAGAATCTAATTAGTATCCATGTCCAGGCTGAATTCAAGAGGAAGGAATTAGACAGCGTGTGACTACCTGGAAATAAGCATCATCGAAAGCCAGTTAGGAAGCTGCCTACCACAGAAGGTACCTACTTTGAAAAGCACCTGTCCTTGTCATAATGTTTTGCTTTTGTGTTGTCTGGTAGCTTTGTATTCTAAAGTCTTTAGCTTAATGAAAATTCTTAATTTTAAGGTGGTTTATTTTAATCAAATTTCACTTATGATTGACACTTTTATGTTAAGATACCTTTCTCAGCCTGACATGACACAGGAGTTTTATTCTTGAAGGCCTCTTAGAAGGACTATTGTTTTATTTTTATTTATTTATTAATTTATTATAATTTCGACCTTTATTTTAAATTCAAGGGGTATACGTTCAGCTTTGTTATCTGGATATATTGTGTGATGCTGAGATTTGGGGTACAATTGGTCCCATCACCCAGGAAGTAAGCATAGTACCCATGAGTTAGTTTTTCAACCCTTGCCATGCTCTCTTCTTTCTGTCTTTCAAAGTCCCTGGTATCTATTGTTTTCATCTTTTTGTCCATGAGTACCCAGTGTTCATTTCTCACTTCTAAGTGTGCACATGCATTATTTGGTTTTCTGTTCCTGTGTTAATTTACTTAGGCTAATGTCCTTCAGCAGCATCCATGTTGCTGCAAAAACATGATTTTTTTCATGGCTGTGTAGTATTCCATGGTGTATATATACACCACATTTTCTTCTTCTTATCCACAACTCCATGTCTTTGCTATTATGATAAGTGCTGCAATGAACATGGGAAGCCCTATGATTTTAAATTTTATCTTTTACAACTTAAGATCAACAATCACCCTGGAATTTATTCTTACAAATGAGCTCGGTAGGGTTTTTGATTGATTTTTAATGGGTTACTTTTCTCTTGCCTCAAAAAAAACCTCGGAATAGTGTGTTGGCAAAGGGTTAGTGGTCATTATTTTTTTTCCTTTACAGCTTCATTCTTAACACACATTTATAATTGGTAAGGAATAATAGGTTTGCAAGCATTTTCTTTCAAATTGGGTAACGCATACCATTGGTTGTGGCTTTAATGTATATTTTTGAAAAGTCAGTTGTCTTTTGAAGGTAATATGTCTTCTACCTCTGAATGCTTGTTAATTTTTCTCATAATGATATGTTTTGGCTGTATCCCCACCCAAATTTCATCTTGAATCCCCATGTGTTGTGGGAGGGTCCCAGTGGTAGGTAATTGAATCATGAGGTCAGGTCTTTCCCTCACAGTTCTTCTGATAGCGAATAAGTCTCATGACACCTGACAATATCATAAGGGGGAGTTTCCCTGCCCAATCTCTCTCTCTGCATGCTGCCATCCATGCAAAACTTGACTTGCTCCTCTTTGCCTTCTGCCATGATTGTGAGGCTTCCCCAGCCACATGGAACTGTAATTCTAATTAGACTTTTTTTTGTTTTTTTAAATTGCCCTGTCTCAGGTGTGTCTTTATTAGCAGCATGAAAACAGACTAATACAGTAAATTGGTACCAGAGGAGTGGGGCACTGCTGAAAAGTTACCCAAAAATGTGGACGCTTCTTTGGAACTGGGTTACAGGCAGATCTTGGAAAAGTTTGGATGGCATAGAAGAAGATAGGAAAATATGAGAAAGTTTGGAACTTTAGAGTTTTTGGAACTTCCTAGAGACTCATTGAATGGCTTGGACCAAAATGCTGATAGCATTATCAACAATAATGTCCAGGCTGTGATGTTGTCAGATGAAAATGAGGAACTTGTTGGGAACTGATATAAAGGTGACTCTTGCTACGTTTTAGCAAAGAGACTGGAGGCATTTTGCCCACACCCTAGGGATTTATGGGACTTTAAACTTCAGAGAGATGATTTAGGGTATCTGGTAGAAGAAATTTCTAAGCAGTTAAACATTCAAGAGCTGACTTGGGTGCTATTAAAGGCATTCCATTTTATAAGGGAGGCAGAGCATAAAAGTTTGGAAAATTTGCAGCCTGACAATATGATATTAAAGAAAACCCCATTTTCTTGGGAGAAATTTAATCCAGCTGAAGAAATTTGTATAAGTAATGAGAAGCCAAATGTTAATTTCTAAGACAATGGGGAATATGTCTCCATGGCATGTCATAGATATTCCCCAGCAGCCCTTATCATCACAGGCCCAGAGGCATAGGAGGAAAAAATTGTTTTGTGTGCCACCAAGCCCAGGGTCCCCATCCTGTGTGCAGCTTAGGGACTTGGTGTTCTGTGTCCCAGCCGTATCAGCCATGACTAAAAGGGGCCAAGGTACAGCTCAGGCTATGGCTTCAGAGGGTGCAAGCCCCAAGTCTTGGCAGCTTCCATGTGATGTTGAGTTTGTGGGTGCACAGAAGTCAAGAATTGAGGTTTGGGAACCTTGGCCTAGATTTCAAAAGATGTATGGAAATGCCTGGATGTCCAGGCAAAAGTTAGGGGCAGGGGTAAAGTTCTCATGGAGAACATCTGCTAAGGCATTGCAGAAGGGAAATGTGGGGTCAGAGCCCCACACAAAGTCCATACTTGGGCACCACCTAGCAGAGCTGTGAGAAGAAGTCCACTGTCCTCCAGACCCCAGAATGGTAGAGCCACCAACAGCTTGCACTGTGTGCCTGGAGAAGTTGCAGACACTCAATGCCAGGCTGTGAGAGCAGCCAGGAGAAAGGGGCAAAGCCACAGGGGCAGAGCTGCTCAAGACTATGGGAACCCACCTTTTGCATCAGCATGACCTGGATGTGAGACATGGAATCAAAGGAGATCATTTTGGAGCATTAAGATTTGACTGCTCCACTGGATTTTGGACTTGCACAGGGCCTAAACACCCTTGGTTTTGGCCAATTTCTCCAAATTAAAATGGATGTATTTATCTAATGACTGTAACCCCATTATATCTAGGAAGTAACTAACTTGCTTTTGATTTTATAGTCTCATAGGTGGAAGGGACTTGTTTCAGATGAGTCTTTGGACTGTAAACTTTTGAGTTAATGCTGAAATGAGTTAAAAGACTTTGGGGGACTGTTGGGAAAGCTTGATTGTTTTGTTTTGTTTTTTGAGATGGAGTCTCACTCTGTTGCCAGGCTGGAGTGCAGTAGTGTGATCTCAGCTCACTGCAACCTCCAACTCCCTGGTTCAAGCAATTCTCCTGCCTCAGCCTCCCAATTAGCTGGAATTACAGACACGCACCACCACGCCCAGCAAATTTTTATATTTTTAATAGAGGCAGGGTTTCACCATGTTCAGGATGGCCTTGATTTCCTGACCTCATGATCCAACCAGCTCGGCCGTCCAAAGTGCTGAGATTACAGGTGTGAGCCACTATTCCCAGCCAGGCCTGATTGGTTTTGAAATGTGAGGACATCAAATTAGAGACGTGCCAGGAACAGAATGATATGTCCCCAACCAAATCTGAACTTGAATTTTATCTCCAAGTTGTGGGAGGGACTGAGTGGGAGGAAATTTAATCATGGGGGCCTGTCTTTCCCATGCTATTCTCATGACAGTGAGTAAGTCTCATGAGAGCTGATGGGTTTATCAGGTGTTTTCACTTCTGCTTCCTCCTCATTCTCTTGCTGCCAGCATGTAAGAAGTGCTTTTCACCCTCCACCGTGATTGTGAGATCTCCCCAGCCATATGGAACTGTAAGTCAAATTAAATCTTTCTTCCCAGTCTTGGGTATGTCTTTATCAGCAGTGTGAAAACAGACTAAAACACATGCTCTTTGTCTTTTAGCTGTATCATTTTTATGTGGCTAGGTGTCTGATTGTTTGGTTATACCCTGCTTATGGTTCATAATGCATCTTCTATCTTGGCTTGATGTCCTTTGTCAATTTTGGGAAATCCTCAGCTATGATATCTTCAATATTGTAACTGCACTATCCTCCCCTTTCCCACTAAGATTCTACTACTGGTATTCTTCTTGCAGCAATTCTGTAATCTTGTAGTTTACATTTTACATTTTAATTTCTTCTCCTCACATTTCACAGAGTATTATTTCTATTCCTAATTTCGGTATGCCTTTGTTTTAATTTTTATGTTTAACCAGCTGTTAAATCCTTCCATTGATTCCTTAACTTTACTTTAATTTTTCTTTTTAGAATTTCCATTTTTTTCAGTATTCTCCTGAAATTCTGAGTTTTTTCTTTAATTTTCTTTTATATCTTAACATAGTTATATTAAAAATCTGCATTTGAAAACTTCATTATTTGGATTTTTATTGGTCTATTTCCATTATCTAATTGATCCCCTTATAACTTATTATAAGTTCCTATCCTTTAAGTGCCTGGTTATATCTGGTCTAATCCTTATGTATGATGCAGCCTTTCACATCCCAATCCCCAAAATATATAGGTGAAAAGTCCTTCCTGAAATTGGTGGGTTCTAGGATTTCAGTTTGTGTTTGTCTACACCTGACAGAGGTTCCAAAACCTGCTCAGGTTTTCAGCTTCTAATCTTTTAAAATCAGCATCTGCATTTGTTATCCCAAATGCCCAGCTTGCTTAAGTTGTTTTCTTTCCTTGATCTTGACTGTGTAATTCTTCACTTCCTTTTAGCTCCCTCATTATTTCAGAAGCAGTTATTTAGTTGTTTTTAGCTTTTGAAGTTTTCCTCATAGACCTGGTTGGTCTGAATTACTTAGTCTTCTATTATCAAAAGGGGAACTCAAAGGTATTGCCTTGTGAATACATGAGGAATATGTGAATAGATCCCTGTCACAACAAATCGAACATTGTTAGAGAAGACAAAGTCCTTTTTTGCAGTACTTCCAATTCCTTTCCTTTCACTGATGTTAGAACTGTAATTGTAATTGTAAATCCTGGCATGAATCCTTCTAGACCTATATACCAAGGAGTTTACCTAAGAGTTCCTTTTAAATATTTGGAATTTGAACTTGTGTTATATAAATTGTATCACTGAGCTCAAATTATCATGAGACTCTCCAATACTGTAACTTGAAACTCATTTCACACATAGAGAGCTGTTTTATGTTTCATAGGTGGCAGCCTAGTGTTTTATGTTGTTTATAAATATCATTTCTATGTCATTGCTCTATTAATTGACATTTAATTTATTTCTGATATGTGAATGTTAAAAACAACACTATACTGAACATCTCTATATGTCTATCTTCATGTGGGAGTGGTTCTTCACATCTTATATTAGGATGTGAAATCACTCCCTGATGGGATATGTGCATCTTAAATATCATAAATAAATTGGTCTTCCAGTATATATGCATCAATTTTTACTGCTACCAGTAGAGCATGAGAGAAGCCATTCATTTCTCACATATGATACCATCAAATGTTTTAATTTTTGATGACGTGATGTGTTTGAATTTGCTGTATCAATCAGAAAGTGCTTAAAACTACAAAAGTTTATTTCTTGCATGTGCATTTACTTTGAGGTTTGGGTGATTTTCAAAGCATTTTTATCTCCATGCAAACCTCCAGTTTTCCCTTTATAGCAGTATGTACTTCCACACTCTCTACAGACAGGAAGTCGAGAGCTGGAGAATCAAACCATGGGAATGAAAGGCTTCTTGTGAAGGTGACAAGTTCTACTAGCTAATGTAAGTAATGTGCCCGAAACTAAATTGTAAAAAAATGGAGAATAGAAGACTTCTGGGTGCCTAGAAACAAGAACATAAAGGAATGATGTATCCAGAAAACAGAATTAGATCTAGATGGATATGTAGTGCTCAGGAACAAAAAAAACTTAAGAAGCCTCACTTACTCCAAAGTGGGAAGGAGATGTAATGCACATACTGACTACAATATTTGGTTAAGGGGTAAACTTAGAGAAAATTTTTTACTGTGGAGAACTATGCCTAATATGTTATTTGCCATTTTAGACATTTTTTTATGTGCACAGTCCATTGTCATTAAATATGACATTGTCATTAAACATCACATTGCTATGCAACATGACCATCATCCATTTCCAGAAATTTCTCATCTTCCCAAACTAAAACTTTGGAACTATTCAACAATTCACCATTATTTGTCTTTCCAATACCTGGCAACTGTATTCTAACATCTGCCTCTATGAATTTGACTATTCTAAGTACGTCATATAAATAAAATTGTATAGTATTTGTTCTGTTTGTCTGGCTTGTTTCACTTAGTGTCATGTCTTCAAGGTGCATCTACGTTGCAGTACGTGTCCAAATTCTCTTCTTTTTTAAAGACTGATACTTCATTGTATCCATATATCACATTTTGTCTATCCATTCATCTATTGATGGACATTTGAGTTGTTTGGATCTTTGGCTATTTTGAATAATCTTGCTATGAACATGAGGGTAGAAATATCTGTTCAAGTTCCTTCTTTCAATATTTGGGGGAACAGGTATATAATTTTCCACAGAGGCTGTAGCATTTTACATTCCCACTGACAATGCACAGGGTTATATTTCTCCTTCACCATGCCAATACTTGATATTTTCTTTTTTTTTTTTTTTTTTGTTATAGTTATCTTAATGCATGTGAAGTGGTATCTCTTTGTGGTTTTGATTTGCATTTCCCTAATGATTAGCCTAACATCTTTTTTACGTGCTTGTTGGTTATTCCTAAGTCTTTTTGGAAGAACTATGTAGTCCAATTTACATTCCCATTAACAGTGTGTTAGCATTCCCTTTTCTCCACGTCCACAGAAGCATCAGTTTTTCGCTTTATATATATATATATATATTTTTTTTTTTTTTGAGAGACAGAGTCTCTCTCTGTTGTTCAGGCTGGAGTGCAGTGGTACCATCTTGGCTCACTGCAACCCCCCAGCCCCAGGTTCAAGCATTTCTCCTGCCTCAGCCTCCCGAGTTGCTGGGCTTATAGGCACGTGCTACCACACCCGGCTAATTTTTGTATTTTTGTATTTTTAGTAGAGATGGGGCTTCACCATGATTTTTTTTTCTTTTTAATAATAACCATTCTCACGGGGCTAAGATGATATCTCAATGTGATTTTAATTTGCATTTCTCTGATGATTAGTGATGTTGCTTGGGTTTGTTGGAAGCTTCTATTTTTCCTTCTGAGAAATATCCATTTGACTTTGCAAAACAGCAGGGAGATATCTCAAAGAACAAAAAATAGAACTGTCACTTGACCCAACAATTCCTCTATTAGGTATCTACCCAAAGAAAAGACATCGCTTTACCAAAAAGACATCTGCATTTCTATGTTTATACAGCACTGTTGACAATAGCAAAGTTGTGGAACAAACCTAGGTGTCCATCAAGAGTTGACTGAATAAAGAAAATGTGCTGTGTTTATACCATGGAATACGACTCAGCCATTAAAAAAGAATAAAGTCATGTCCTTTCCTAGCAACATGGATGGAGCTGGAGGCATTATAGCCTCTTAAGTGAGCTGAGAAACAGAAAATCAAATGTCACATCTTCTCACTGACAAGTGGAAGCTAATCAATGGGAACATATGGACATAAAGATGGAAATAATAGACACTGGGGACTCCAAAACAGGGGAAGGTAGGATGGAGGGCTGAGGGTTGAAAAATTATGTACTGGGTACAGAATTTAATATTTGCATAATGAGAACACCAGAGGCCCAATCCCCATCATTACACAGGATACCCATGTAACAAACATGCATATGTAACCCCTGATTCCGAAGTTAAAAATAATTAATCAAAAATTTAAAATAAATGCATAGTCCAGTTATTTGTTCATTTTTAATTGTGTTGATGTTTATTGTTGAGTCGTTGCTAGAAATTTTTAAATTGTATCTCAGAAATTACCTATTCCACTGAGTTGCTAATCAGTTAGACATAATTAAATTGTCAGGAAAATTATTCAGCAGATATTTTTTTTCCAGAACTCTACATACAAAATTATCGTGTTTGGGATACGGAAGTCTCTTTATTAATTTCTTAAGAAACTTTTTCCTATTTATTTTATTCAAACCCCTATGAGTTTTAGTGGCACAGAAGTGTTTTGTTGTGGAGTCAAAATAGTTAATCATTCTGCTGCTCTACAATTTATGTTTTCTGACATAATGCAACACATTGGACATGTGGATACGCTAAGGACAAAATTGGTCTCCTCCTTTTTCACGTTTCATCTTCAGAAACTTAGAATTTTACGTGAACGCAGAAAATACAGATAACTGGATACACCACTGAGACGCAAGCTGTGAAAAATGGCTGAGTGACTCTCCGGCTGCTTGCAGCCACATCTCCAACACACCATTGGTTTAGCGACATTCCTCTTTAAGGTCATACTTGACAGAAACCAAGATAAAAAAGGTTGTGCACCATTCTTAGGCCACATAGGCTGTAGGAGAGAATTTCTTTGTTATTGATGTTAAAGCCAACGAGACAAATATCTACTTTCTTGTGACTCTTTTTTCTCAGACATGGGCAGAGAAGTGGGCACTGAAATTAAATTATTCAGCCAGCAAATTCACTTTTGCTGGTGCAGTGGGGTCTCTACACCCATGCTTTTTATTGAGGCATACAGTTTGATGGGGAAGGGAGTTATGAAATAAACGCACATATACACAAGTAATTCCAAATATTGATAAATATGGCAGGGCTATGTTAGAGTGAGTAGTCAGGTGCTGCTTCATCAGCGGAGACACCAGCCTATTCAGAGATGGATAAAGAGCTGGGGACAAAAATCATATTATTAAGCCTGTAGAATAGGGGTTGCTCCCTAAAGGATGGTAAAATAATACAGTCAAATTTGTTAGACTTGTTAGCAGATATTTATTAGTAATGCCATGATATTGATTACTTAGACCAAAACATCATAAATCTGAGCAGTGGAATGGTGTTCTTTACCCATCTGCAATCCTCCTCCAATGGGAGTGCCCAATCCAATCCTCCTCCAATCCTCCTCCTCCACCAATGGGAGTGTCAGGTCACAGCATGTAGAAAGTTAGAAGAATAATTAATCCATCATGGTGTGACTATCCAAGGATAGTTGTTTTTCATTTTCAATAGCCCCTTTTCTCCTAAAGGAATATTTCAACACAGCAAACTTTTGAGAGCTACTTAATAAGTTATGAATGTACTGATGATTACTATTTTCTAAAAAGTGTTCAGATGTCATCCTGGTCAGAAATACTTATTTCCTCTTCTCAGATAAATTTTTCACCAAAAATTTATACTTCCATGTAAGTTCCGTACTAAATAAAATTCTTTTCTTCTTCTTTATCCTTGTGAAATACCAGATATGTATAGACAAAGGGCACAAAGGAATCTATGTGCAGATGAATGGTTTCTCACAAAGCTAAGACTGGCATAACCACCATCCAGTGCAGGTTGAGAGCACTGCCAATTGACAGAAATCCTTTCATACCTTTGAAAATCAATACACCTTCAACCCCTTAATTGTTCTGTTTTATTAGTCACCCCCTTGGCTTCTTTATAATTGTAGTACATGAGCTTATATTCTTGAATCCTAAATTATAGTCTTCTGAACATTTAAGTTTTTGAGGTAGAATCATACAATATGTATTTTACACCTGTCTATTTTGCACAACATTGTGTGTCTATGATGGAAGTTTATTGTCATAGATGCCTATAAATTGCTGCTGCTTCTTTCTGCAGCCCATTGAATTTATATAGCATGATATATTCATCCATTATAGTTTGATGAGCATGTGATTTGTGTCCAGGCTTTGGCTTTGCTGAGAATGTGAGCTTGTGAGTGTCTCTTGGCCACATCTCTTGAGTGTGCTGCACATCGTAGGTCTCTAGACTTGTGTACCAACGTACACCTCCTCAGAAAGTGCGTGCAAGATCCACATGCTTGGTGTACTCAAGAGCAGTAATATTTCTTCAGAGAAAAATTTTAGCCATTTTAGTGTTACTGTAATGGTATCTTAATGAGGTTTTAATTTACATTTCTCTGAGCAGCGATGAGGTTGAGGACTTATTCTTATGACTATTGAGCAATTAAATACCATCTATTATAAAGGACCCGTTGAAGTCACTTGTGCATTTTATATGGCATTTATTTTTATTGATTTATACTTTTTGTATATAGAATACAATATATTGTTAGAAGGAATTTTTGTTATTTACCTGGCAATTATTTTTCTGCTAGTCTATATCCCTAAAATTTTTCTATTTTTAATTGTTTCACATTCTTAACTTTAACTTAACTAATATTTAACTCAGTTTTATTGAGGTACAAATGATGGGCCATAAATTTCACTTATGTATGATTCAACGATGTTTTAAATTTGTAGAGTTGTACAAGCATCAATAAAATCTAGTTTCAGAACATTTTCCCAAAAGTTCCCTTGTGCTTATTTTTAGTTAATCCCCACATCCATACCAACTTTATGTAACCACAAACCATTCTATCTATAAAACGTGCACTTTTTGATATTTTATATAATCAAAATCATACAATAAATGTAACCAGATGGCAAAGGTGACACATATTGTATGATTCCATTGCACATTTCTGTGTTTTGTCCATATTGTAGTATGTATTAGTATTTCCTCCTTTTTTCCTACTGCAGAATAGCCCATTGTAGGCATATTTTATTTATCAATTCACCAGATGGTGGACACTTAAATTATTTCCTGTTTTTTAATATTATGAATAATCTTATGGTGAATATTTGATTTGGCTGTATATTTTTGTATAGACATATGTTTTCATTTATCTTCAGAGATTTCCAGTGTAGGATGCTGAGTAATATGGTCAATCGTCCAGGCAATGTGGCTATAATCCCAGCCCTTTGAAAGACCGAGAGGGACCATTTGAGCCATGGAATTCAAGTTTACAGTGAGTTGTGCTCACATCACTGCACTCCAGCCTGGGCAACAGAGTGAGACCCTGTCTCAAAAAAGAAAAAGGAAAAAAGGAACAGAGTTGTCTGTCTTGTAATTGAGTTATAAATTCTTTACACATTCAAATGTCCTTAACACTATATATAATATACAAATGTATTCTTTGTTTGTGACTTTTTAAAAAAAATCACTTCATTAATGTACTTGGAGCACAAAAGTTCTTAATTCTAATGAATTTAATTTTATCAAATCATTCTTTTATGAATCTGCTTTATTATTAACATTTTCTCTTATGTTTTTCTGCAAATTCAGTAACTTTGCCCTTACCTTTAGGTCAATTTCCATTTTGAGTTGATTTTTGTGTGTGACGTGAGATAAAGATCTATGTTATTTGTTTGTGTGTGTGTGTGTGTGTGTGTGTGTGTGAATAACCAATTGCCTCAACATCATTTGTGAAAAAATTATCATTTCCATGAACTTTTATGACATGTTAGTCAAAATTCAATTGACCATAATAATGAAGGCTTATTTCTGGAGTCTCAGTTCTGTCTCATTTACTTCTATGCCTTTCCTTGCACCAATCCCATACTCTCTTGATTACTGTGGTTTTAGACTCAATTTTGAAATTGGATAGTTTGTATCCCCACTTTTGATATTCTTTTCAAAACGGGTTTAGCTATTTGGGGTCCTTTGCATTTTAAAATACATTTTAGGTCAGTTTGTTAAGTTCTACCAACAGAAGCCTGTTGGAGTTTTTTTTTTTTTTAATTGTGATTATGTTGATTTATTGTTAATGTTGGAAAAAATATTGTCATACAACCCGTAAAAATGTAATACCTTTCAATTTATTTCCATCTTAGGTTTCTCTGACTATTGTTTGTCTTTATATTGTACATTTCACATTGCTTTCCAAATATTTATTTTGACATATTTTATTCTTTTTGATGATATAGGTTTTTTCTTAATATTATTTTCTCTTTGTTTTATTGCTAGTATATAGAAATACAACTGATATTTATATGATATCATTATTTTCTGAGACTACGTTTAACTCATTTTTGAGTTCTAATTCTGTGTGCTTCCCTGTGTGTGTGTGTGTGTGTGTGTGTGTGTGTGTGTGTGTGTTGTGAATTCTCAAGGATGTTCTACATCGAGGATTCAGGTTTATGTTATTTGTGAAAGAAGTCAAGTTTATGATTTCCTTTCCAATCTAGAGTCTTTTTTGTTTTTGTTGGTTTTATTTTACTTTTGATGAAAGTGAACATCTTTGTCTTATTTTCTGCCTTCAGGGGAAAGCAGTGAACATTCAGACCTCTCCTGCTACGTTACTGTATTTCTGGAGACACTTAATGAGTTTGAGAATTTGCTCTTCTATTGCTAGTTGAGTGAGACAGTTTCACATGAATGGGTTTTTCATTTTTCACATACATTTTCTTCATCTATTAGGATGACCATGTAGTGTTTGTTCTTTATTTTATTCCTGCCTGCATTGTGCATTTCATTAAGTGATTTTTTAGGTATGAAATCTATCCTGCATTCCTGAGGTACATGACATTTCTTAATGATTCATAGTCCTTTTTCTAAAATGTTGGATTTGATTTGCTAATAGTAAAGATTTTACCAATATCTTTGTTAGGGCTGGGCATCGGTAGTTTTACTTTCTTGTACTATCTTTGTCTTTAGTGTCAGGGTGATACTGGCCATGTAGAACAAGTTGGAAATTGTTCTCAATTTTTTGACAGCATTTCTAAAAGATTGTCACTATCTTCCTTAAATATTTGAGAACATTTACTGGTGAAGGCGTCTGGACCTGAAAGTTTCTTATAGGAAAAATTTTAATTATTAATTAAGTGATTTTATTTGATATATGTATATTCATATTTTTCATTTCTTTGAAAGTTAGTTTTGCTAATTTGTTTTCTTAGAGTTAATCATTTTATTTTAGGTGTTTAATTTTTATTTTATGTGTCTAACTGAATTATTCAAGATATTCATTTAGAATTTTCTAAATATGAAGTGTCATTAGAGATGTCCTTTTTTTTCCTGATATTTGGAAACTTGTGTCTTATTCTTTTTATTTTCTAGTTCAATACAGCTAAACGTTTGTGAATTTCATTACTTAAAAATTTTTTGTTTTATTTTCTTCATAATTTTTATTTCCTTGTTCTTTTTCGTTGTTGTTCTAACTTCTATTTCCTTTCCTCTACTTATTGTGAGTTTAATTAGCTTTTCTTGTTCTAGTTTCTTAAAGTGGAAGTTAGAATATTGATCTGACATCTTATTATTTCCTGACAGGGGTTTTCACAGCTATGCATGTCTCTTCAAAGCCTGCTTTAGCAATATACCACACACATTCATATTTTGTGTTTTATTTTCCTGTTTTTTTTTCTATATTCTTTCCTTCTACCTTAATTGCGTTCATTGGCAGTTATTTTTAAAAATTATTTGGTTATTTATATACGGTAGCTTTTCCACACTTGCTTCTTATTTTTTATGTATCTTTATGTGATGAAGGTGTTTCATTAAATATCATATAGTATGGTTTGGTTTTCTTATTTGTTTTTAAATAACAGTATTTAGCCCATTTAATTTTTTACATGTTTAAACAGGATACTGAGATATAATTGCATACAATAAAATGCATCTACATCTCATTGTTATCTTAATTTGCATTTCCTTAACAACAAATAATGTTGAGGATATTTTTATTTGTTTATTAGCCATTAGCATATCTTTGATAAAATGTGTATTTAAATATTTTGCCCACTTTTACAAATTATATTCCTTGTCTTACTATTCAGTGTACGAGTGCTTTGTGTATTTTTCTTACACATCCTTTGTATTTTCTCAATGTGAAAGGAGAGAGAGAGAGACAGAGATCTCCCTTCATATATGCACGTGCGCGTGTGTATGCCCCAATAGAAATTCATTTTGTTTTGTTCAGTTTTGATTTAGATTTAGCTCTTCATTATTTTCATTTTAATTATCCCTTGCTAAATATCTGACATCCCTGCTAGTAATTTTACTTTAGCATGAAGAAATTCATGTGTATGTATTTTACAGTGGGTCAGGTGATGAGGAATTCTCCTAGTTTTTGTTAATCTGAAAATGTCATTATTTCCATTTCATTATTAAAAGATATATTCACTTGCAAAATAATTCTAGATCGGCATTTTCCTCCAGATCCTTATACATATAATTCTATTTTTTCTAGTTTTCATCTGTGAAAGTCTAGCTAACAATTTGTTTTACATTTGGAGATAGTATTTTCTCTTTCTGTCTCTGGCTATATATTTAAATGTTTCCTTTCTTTTTACTTTTCTACAGTGTCTATATTATCATCTAAGTGCTATTTACTCATGATTTCAGCCAGGTATTTATGGCGATTCTTGAATATTTGACTTTATGTCATACTTCAATTTCAGAAAGTTCTTATATTTCAAAAATGTGTTTCCACCTCTAAGTCGCGCTTCTCTTTCTAAGACTTCAGAGAAATGTATATTAGAATTCTTACAATTTCCCTGATGTTTCTTACTCTCATTCACCATTTGGTATCTCATTATGAACAATTTTTTTGAGAATATTTTTTAATATATTATTATTGCAAATGCTCTATGCTGCTGTAGAATGAACCCATTAGTTTTTAATTTTAATTTTTTTAAGTTCTATTATTTTTCCTTATAGTTTATAGACTCTTACTGTTTACCAAATTCTCCATCTTGTTTTAGTCCTTTAAACACATATATTTTAAAGTTTGTATCCAATAACCTCATATCTGGAGCTCTGAAGGCTTGTTTTTTTGTTGTGTGTCTTATCTGCCTTCTATTTTCTTGTCTTTAGTTTTCTTGTTGTCATCTCCTCATCTTCTTTGGATATTTTTTTATTTTAAAAATGACATTGAATTTGCAAATTATTTGCAAAAGTAATTTGGAAACTAGGATTTTTTCCTCCCTCAAAAGAGAATTTCTCTTTACTTTCATCAGGCTCCTCAGTAGTCAATAATCCAGAAGCAGCTTGATTCAATTTCGGGAACTAAGATGATTTAAACATGAGCTGCAGTCTCTGTGACGGTCTGCCTTATCCTTGGCCACACAAAGCCAGAGGTTTGTCACTGTGAAGTTCCAGCCCAAAGTGGAGACTTTTTAGCATAGATCTGACATTTGGGAAGGTTCTGGATTACAGACTCTTCCTCTGAGACTCCAGAGGTTGTCAAAAGTTTTGTGCAAACTTTGACCCTCTCATTTGTCCATTCTGGAACAAGCAAAATCCCCTTGCCCCAAAGTGGCACTGCATACTGACCTAAACTGCCTTTTTTTAAAATCGTTTTCCAGATCACAGCCAGTTATGCTTCCATAATGTGTTAGCCCTCCCACGCAATCCAGTAGATGGCTTTGTATTGTTTTCTTTCAAAATCTTTGTGAGTGGAAGATTTGATCTGAGTTATCTGTGCTCTCTTTATTAGAATCAGAGATCCAAAAATGCCTAGAAGATGCTCAATCAATATTTCTTAGATAAAAGACTAGAATAAATATGTAAGTTCTGAATGGAAAAACGATATGACTATATGTAATTATAGCAGAAAGAAAAACAGATATATTCAGCATGTCCTGAAGGGGTTGTAGCATTTGCATCCACTTGGCTATATTTGTTAATTATGTCTATTTCCCTATGTCCCTAAACAAAAAGTTTTAAAAGGCTGCTAAACACTACTTTTTGTGCAATGCACAGAGTGTTATATAAAAACATGGGATCCCACACAGGGGATTCAAAAACATGCAAAAGCTACAGCCAAAGGGAAAGATTGCATAGAAATAAATAAAAACAAATTAAAAGCCATAAATACACAGTGAGTGAATACACTTCTCTCTTTCTTCTTGAAAGTTATGCTGCAAGTTCTCATACTCGTTTCTTCTAAAATATTTAAGTCTGATATTTCTTTCTATTCAATTTCAGAGATTTCTTAACTGCCTGCCTTTCTGTAAATTTCTTACCTATCTGTAAAACCTTTTGGAAATTACAGAATTGGGGGAATTTTTTCTCAAAGTTTCATGTTTAATCCCTTGAAACGTAATCCAGATGAGAGTTCCCAGTTTCCTGAGCATTCGTTCCTAGGTCCTACCCCCACATCCTGAAATGGTGTCACACTCTCTTCTTCCTCCTTTTACCTGTTTGGCCAATTTAATCTTAATATTTTGAATTTGGTGACTTTCTCTTTTCTGTCTGCTCTTCCTTGATTATAATTGTATTCATTTCCATAAATAAAAACATTGAATCTGTAATAATGGTTTGGGACAAAGCCATTACTCTAATCTTGATTTTTCGCCTGAGCCACAAATTCCAGATGACCTGTAGACAAAGCCCACGTAGATTTTCAATTAACTTTTCAGCTCAACATGCTCCAAACTGTACTTTTTATCTACTTACTGCCACTATCTACTCCCACACCTGTTTTCTTCCCGTGATACCTGCTTTATCAATGTCACACAATACTCTATTGTAAGTAGTCCTGGAAATTCTAAGACATCATTAATGTGAATGCAGGAAAGAGATGAGAATTTAAGTTAGAAAAGTCTGGTGAGAGAAGCTGCCAAATGGTAGAAAATAAATGAAGTAAAACAGGTAATAAACAAACACGAGCCTATTTTAAATATGTCTTCTCCTTTCAAGGAACTTAATGTCTCCTTGAGAATTAATGCCTGTGGACAGTTCCGCTACTGCTCAACTACTGACTATTAAGGCAGATGATGGAGATCACACACACTTTGTGAGGTGCAGCTCCGAGTGATGTATATGCACTTATTCAATTAATTCTTACATGAGGAAATTGAGACTCAAAGACATAGAATAATTTGCTGAAGTTTACAAGCTGAGACTTAGGACTAAATAACTCCATCTGGAAAGTCTGGTTTTTAAGAAAAGGAAGACGTCTAATACTAGCACTTTGGGAGGTCAAGGCGGGCAGATCATGATGTCAGGAATTTGAGACCAGCCTGACCAACATGGTGAAATCCCGTCTCTACTAAAAATACAAAAATTAGCCAAGTGTAGTGTGCATGCCTGTAATCCTAGCTACTCAGGAAGCTGAGGCAGGACAGTTGCTTGAATCCTGGGAGGCGGAGGTTGTAGTGAGCCAAGATTGTGCCGATGCACTCTAGCCTGGGTGACAGAGTAAGAGTCTGTCTCAAAAAAAAAAAAAAAACAAAAAAAAAACAAACAAAAAAAAAAAACAGAAAAGGAGGAACTGGATCATAATTCTACAGGTATGTTTTTATTTGACTTTAAGAAGAAAAGCTGTCTAGAGACATCCTTAAATTCTAACAAATTGTTCTCATCTCACCTTGCCTCATGGTCTTCTTAGAGCTAATATTGTAAATCTTGTCCTGTGGTTCTAAGGCCAACTTCCCTTATCCTACTGAAAAGGTAAATACTTACCAGACACTATACCTGTCACCAGCTCTCAGATTCCCCCATTGCCCTGTTATATTCAACAAAAAAATGCAATAAATAAAAGCTAAGCAACCATTCATAACTCTTACACAGAATTAACCTGTCTTTATGTGACCTGTCTGCTTGAGAATTTACATGTACAGGTATATGTAAATAGGATTTTAATTCAAATTCCTAAATTTAAAAAAGAGTGATAGAACATGAGTAACTTCTGAGTTTGAAAAATCCCCAATCTTCTTCTGCAACAATTTTCACATTTACCTCTACCCCTGTATTCTCTACTTTATACATTATAAACTTTTTTGCATACATTCTCTTTGCAGGAAAATGAATGCAAGTTTTAAATATAGATTTATTACATTTATGGAAAAATAGTAATTAGGTATTCCATAGCCTTGGACAAATACTGTAATTTCCCTGTACTTCATTTCCTTATCTTTAAAATAAAGGCATCAGAAGATATTATCTTAAAATGTCCTTCCCAGTTCTACCATTCTGTGATACACTATAAAATAAACTAACTGCCATTTTGGGATGTCTCCAATAACATGGCATACATGACTTCCATTTACGAATGACTATACCCTTTAATGACCTTGACATAGCCTCTCCAGAGTCATACATTATAGCCAAGAGGTGTATGTGCATTTAGCTCCATTTAACATTATGGCATCGGGGAAATGCAGAATTGGAGCTGGAATCCAATTCTTGATATTTTATAATCTCTGCTTCTAAAAATCTATACCTAGCAATAAAAATGTAATAAATACCTTTTTTTGTGCCACTCGGTTAAAAGTTAGTTGCAAGGATGTTACAATGAAACTGTCTGTACAAATAAATCTGAAAATGTAGCTAAAAACATCATAAAGAAAGTGTCTGTTTGTATTTCCTAGGGGTGAATCAGCCTGCAAGCTGTTCATTCTCTCCCAAATCTGAAACAGCGGATAAACTATCCCACGTGATGCTGGGAGGAGAAAACTTGGGATCCTTGGCACGTGAGAAACAGAGCCTGGCATAGATCAGAGCTTTCTATCCAGAGTGTCAGGACTCAGCTGGGTGCTTTCACCAACTGGGAGGAGGGAGCTGATACTCGAGGTAACAAAGGCCCTGTTTTGTTTGTTTTCCTATAATCTTGAACCTGATAGGGAAGAACACCTATAGATATGTAAACTTGTTATCTCTTCATAAAAAGATGGACAAGCCTCTACAAGGACCGTAATGTTACACAGGACAGAATGACACAGGGCAGTGATGGAGCTGCAGAGTCCTCTGAGGGATCAAGAGGAAAGCATTACCTAGCCACACAATCACATGACAAGGCAAGGGTCCCATCTGAGAAGGGGTGCCTGGGAACTGCCTTCGTGCCTATGACTTAAAAAGAGAATGTGGACTTAAGTGAGAATGGACCAGGTCATGCAGAATATTACACTGAAGAAAGGAGGTCTTTATAAGGCGATGCGGTAAAAAACCTATAACGGTTGAAAAAAAAAAGCTATCAGTCATGGGAGTATATTATCAGTGATAACAGCTTTCTAGAGTGTGGAGTAGTTAATCTTTAAGACATGATTACTGTGTGCAGAGTGAATCTGAGAACTACTGAAATGTCAGAAAGGACTGAGTTGAAGCCACAGAATGTCGTGACACAAAAACTGTTAACTACCAGTTTTAGAATTCCTATTAAGAAAATCATTTAAGATAAACAAGACAATGTGTGAAAGAGTGATATATAAATTTTGGTAAGCATTAGCGTTACCTGAAAATCTGTTAAAAGTACACTTGCTGAAGCCCCACCCTGAGAAATGATACAGCAGGTGCACCTGGGGTGGCTGTCCAGGAGGCGCATGCGCACTCCAGCTTAGAGAGCTGCAACCCAGGCTCATTTTCCTTACATTCACATGATATTTACAGACGCATGGGCTCATGCACCCAGAGGCTGCTTTCTTTTGAGTACTGAAGGAATGAATACACACAAAGTGATTAAAACAATCCTGAACACGTTGTCGCTTGCAAGTGTTGGCGGTACATGAATGTAAGCTTTCATTCAGAGACAAATACTTATTGTTATGCATATGTATGTGGATGCAAATACCCTTGTCTAAGAAAATCAGGTACACATTAATAAAGTGGAAGCTGGGATTTTCAATCCCTCTCAAATTATACTTTATTGTTCACTAAGCTGTGAATTTTTAATATCTTGTCCTGAGCCCCGAGGGAAGCCCAGAAAGCAATCAGAGGTCACTGCAAGTAGCTGAGGCTGAGATTCCAACAAAAGTGAGCCTTGTCCGTGACAGTTACACAAATTACATTTTGCCTGTCATCCTGCTTTGAATAAATATACTGAAATACTAGTGAAGACAAGATCAATGTTCAATAAGAAAGAATGCTTTGCTTTGGCATATTTGGGAAATTACCTAACTACCATTAACATATTAGATCCGTCCTTTTAAATTTTTTCATCAGCTCCAACTACTGCAATAAAATTCTCATGTGCAATTTAACTGCAGCATTAATGAAGTTGATTGGCCTATAACATGCAGGGTCAGTTTTATCACCCTTTAAAACACCTGAATTAAGTTGTTTTTATCCCAACCACTAAAGAAAAGAAGTACTTCAAGGCATGCTCCTTAAAAAGAGAAAAAAAAAATGGAGAAAGCCTAATTTCCTTCTTGATAAGATCTTTAAAGCTTGAAAATCACAAAATGTAATCGAAATCTACTTTTTTAATTTCTCCAAAGCCACTGTAAAACCTCTGCAAATTATACTCACTATGAGTGTGATTTTGCAATGCGGCAGGCACATCAGGGGATGTAACATCTTTTGCAGCTCAGTTAACGGAAGTAGCCTGGGTAGTAAAATGTTGGCTTCATGTAAATTCCCAAGATCAGCAGTGTAAAGAACTTATTGGTATGAAAGAAGTTGAAACTTCATTTGGAAGCTCTAAAAATAATATATTCAGTAACTACTCTATGTTTAGTGATCAGTAAAGAGACAAGATTTTAATAAAATTTCTTATAATTTCATGAAAATCACACGACTAATAACAATAGCTTTAACACTAGAAGGGCTATCTGTCACTTGTCCATTTCCTCTCTGCTTACTGAATTAATATGATGATCACAGACACCCATGAGCCTTACAGATTTTAAAGCAGGTTGACTGAAAATGTGATACATGCTAACTTTGACAAAGAAGGGAAACTGTTACCACATGCCCGCATTCTCATTGATCAAACTTTATACTTCTCAATTGGATCTCATTTATAATGCTTAGGCATAGACTTTCTTCCTCCACCATAGTGATTCATAACCTTCTGAAATCCTTAATTCTGAAAACCCACACAAACACATTGAGATCTGTCTCAGCCCTTGCCTCGCTGTGAGTATGGATTTCAGTGGCCTTGCTACGCTTAATTTGGTGAGCTTTGTTGCTGGAGCTAAACATTCATGACTGTATCCACCTTTTTGGTCGGCATTCTTAAGATGGCCACCATGAGCAGCATTGAAGAGTCAGCGTTCAAATGCATCTCCCTACGTGGGAGTCAGCATTCTACAGAGATGAATGATTCTCAGACCACCCCTTAGCTCCTGAAGCCAGCAACCTATGTCAAAGTTAGGATTTGACAACCACCTTACACAGGATCTTGACTTTAAAAAGAGTAGAAGATGACTCATTGAAATAAAAAGATTGTCCAGACGTAAAAAAAGGCACCACCCAGGAAAGACAAAGAATAGATGCCGTATTGTTGAGAAAAGCTGTAGGTATCCTATTCAAATCTCAACTCTCTTCAGTTTCATAGTTACTCAGTAACATCTCGTATTTATACTCAGTCTGCAGATCTTCCAACAAAAACAAACCTAAATAGGATAAATGTAAGCAGGAGAATGTGTGAGCTCAAAGAACTCAGGCAGCAATGAAAAACTGGGATGAAGTGAAATGAGGTGAGCGTTTGATGAAGCAAACGATTTGAGATGGGGGACAGATAGGGTGGGAGAGGGAGGCCATTGCAACCCCGGGTTGCTGGTGGTGGTCTGTGTGGATGAGGGGAGGTACAACCCTGAATCTGCCTGGAGGGATTCTGACCACTGTCCCTGAAGGGTGTTTATTAGACTCCTCTCTGTGAGTTGGATGGAGATGCAGAGGTGAGCCAACATTCTTCACTTCAGCCTTCTAAATTTGGGGTTCTCTGGGATAAAGGGGTAACACCCTATAACAGTCCCAGTGTCTGCAGAACCCCTGATATGGGTTCCTTACTTCACCCTACATTTTCCCAACAGGGGCATCTCCTCCTCACTCCCCACCATTCCCCTTATTACCTGCTTCTGAGATGTCTTGGGCCTTGGAAAACTTAAGAATCCCTTCCCTTCCTTTGCTGTGGAAACAACATGGGTCCGTTTTGGTTGCAGCCTCTAGAACATGTGTTTTTACTATGACTATCAATTTTCCAGATGGGACCCCCATCAGCCTTGGCCTGAGGATTAGGACAATTTGGAGCACAGACCCATCCACCTCTGAACAGGGAGCGCACATGATCAATAAAACTTTGCTGTTTTAAGTATTGATATTGGGGTATCTTGCTGGGACTGCAGGCACGTGTCACCATGCCTGGCTAATTTTTGTACTTTGTAGTGACAGGGTTTCACCATATTGGCGAGGTTGGTCTCAAACTCCTGACCTTGTGATCCGCCTGCCTTGGCCTCCCAAAGTGCTGGGATTACAGGCGTGAGCCACTGTACCCGGCCAAGCAGAAATGTTCTCAAGCATTACAACCACACACAGACATTCTTTCAACATGAAGCTCACAGTTACATAACAGATACAGCTTTCTTTGGGATTACAAGTGCATGTCATTATGTGTGGCCAATTTGTTTATTCATTTATTTTCCGTAGGGACAGGGTCTCACTATGTTGCCCAGGCTGGTTGTGAATTCCTGAACTCAAATGATCCTTCTACCTCTGTTTCCTGAAACACTGGAATTACAATTGTAAGCCACCATGCCCCATCATAGCATTTTTTAAAAATTGCATTTCTTTGGTGTCCTTTGGCAGATATTTCATTACTTTGTTGTTGAAGTGGTTAGAAAGGAGTTGGGAGCCTCTGTCTCTGGTTGTGATGATGTGCCTTTTTTTTCATGCCGTGCCTTTGACAAAAGCTGTCGTCATTATGTCTATAAGGCATCTAACCTGCTTGCATTTATTTTCCTGGTGGTTGTGGATTAATAAATAGACAGTCCTTTAGGCCTCAAATTCAAATATAAAATTTCAATTAGAATGATTAATTTAAATACCAAGTCTTAATTCAAATGTCTGTCAATTATTTTCAAAAGCAGAGACACCATTCCTTAAAAAAAAAATTCCCTCCCCATACATCACCCTGTACACAAATTGAAAGCAAATTTAAAAATATATTTTTTTGTAAGAGTCATTAGAAAGAATAAAGCTACCACTTTTAGAATCTTTCTTATTATGAAAATAAACAAGGTCCAGAGATGGTATTTTAAAGTTGTTTTAGGAGATTTTTAAGTTATTGCAAGTGTTTTTCAGTAGTCAATAAGCATTTATTAAAGTTTATTTCATCAAACAGCGTTAAAGATAAGAGTGAGAACTTCTACAAAGATCTGTATGTGTGTGAACTGTTATACTCAAGGTTACTTCAGTTCTAAAGACACAGGAAATATCAGTTAATTGTGTTGACTCCTTTTATAAAATCCAAAATTGGCCGGCCACAGTGGCCGTAATCCCATAACTTTGGGAGGCCGAGGCGGGCGTATCACGAGATCAAGAGATTGAGACCATCCTGGCCAACATGGTGAAACACCATCTCTACTAAAAATACAAAAATTAGCTGGGTGTGGTGGCGTGCGCCTGTAGTCCCAGCTACTCGGGAGGCTGAGGCAGGAGAATAGCTTGAACCCAGGAGGCAGAGGTTGCAGTGAGCCAAGATTGCCGTCTCAAAAAAAAAAAAAAAATCCAAAGTTATTCTCCAGTATATGTGCTGCTGAAATGAGCACAAAATCCAAAATTATTCTCCAAAAAGCAGAGAAAACGAATAAAAACTATCCTTCTTATGCTCCTTCACCCTCCCCACTCTTGATTTTCTGTTTTTACTTTCAATCCTACAATTATCAACCACATATACCACTAGCTCTATCCGCAATGAATTAATAGACTAGAATCTAGCTAAATTTTCCACCATTAATAAGTGCTGGCACTGAAATGACGAAGCTGGCTCTCCTGCTGCCTCTGCACCCTCATAGCTTCTTCTCTGTGTCTTGTTTCTCCATTCTCTTCCTCCATGCTGATGTTTATGGGATTTTGTCATTGGATTTCTTTCTTCTCAATGTAGAAACTCTCCTGAAAGCATCACATTTACTTCCGTGACTTTAGTTCATTATATTAACGATATTTTCTTATTTTCTGTATTCTTGATGCTTTGACATCGGGGGCTCTCCTGACTGGAAGGGCTGCCACGCCCAAGGCTAGCTAATCCCTAGAGACAGCAAAGAAGTTTCCCATGAGCACACCTTGACCCATCCGGAGTCCATACCCCAAACACTTCTTTTTTGGGGGCACTCTAATTCTGGCACACCAGGGTCAGGAACTAGACAACTAGGACCACCCCTGCCGCTCACAGCCTGCAGAAATCACTGAAACCATCCAATCCTAAAACTGCTCAGCTTGCTTCTCTGGACTTGCCCATTTTCCCCTGGGAATCCACAGTAAAGGCAGCTGTCTACAGTTCTTACCTCTCTGCCTCCCATCTTTCTTGGAGGCCTTGTAGGGTGTGCTGTCTCCTCTTTCTAGGGGACCATGAGAATAATTAAAACCTCTTTCTTTTCGGTGTCTGTCTTTCCATGCCTAATTAAAACTACACTTGGGTACCATGAAAATACTAATAACAGCTATTATCAGAACCCTAGTCTTAAAGTGTGACACAGATATTCATGACTGCTTAAAACACCTTAGGCCGGCTGGACATGGTGGCTCATGCCTGTAACCCCAGCACTTTGGGAGACTGAGAAGGATGAATTACCAGAGGTCAGAAGTTGGAAACCAGCCTGGCCAATGTGGTGAAACTCCATCTCTACAAAAAAAAAAAAAAAAAAAAAAAAAAAAAGAAATACAAAAATTAGTCTGGCAGGGTGGCACGCGAGTCTATAGTCCCAACAACTAGGAAAGCTGAAGCAGGAGAATCTTGAACCCCGGAGGCAGAGGTTGCAGTGAGTCCAGATTGCACCATTGCACTCTATCCCTGGATAACAAGAGTGAAACTTCATCTCAAAAAAACCCAAAATCAAAACAACATCAAACAACAAACATACCAAAAAAAAAAAAAAAAAAAAAAAAAAACCTTAGGCCACCTGGAAAATATGAAACTAAAATAATAATATGACGTTTTCATTCCCCACTCCCAGAAATCTCCTCATAATATCCTTTTCTCCATTGAAGGCATGGTCACACTCTTAAGTGTCAAACCTACTTCATTCCTGATTCTTCTTTCTTCCTTACCCATCCTCACATGAGTCACGGAGCTTCTTTTTTTTTTAATTGATTTTATTTCCATAGGTTTTTGGGAAAACAGGCAGTACTTGGTTACATGAGTAAGTTCTCTTTTTTTAATTGCATTTTAGGTTTTGGGGTACATGTGAAGAACATGCAAGATTGTTGCATAGGTACACACATGGCAGCGTGATTTGCTGCCTTCCTCCCCTTCACCTATATCTGGTATTTCTCCCCATGCTATCTCTCCCCAACTCCCCATCCCCCACTGTACCTCCCCTATTTCCCCCCAACAGACCCCAGTGTGTGATGCTCCCCTCCCTGTGTCCATGTGTTCTCATTGTTCAACACCTGCCTATGAGTGAGAACATGCAGTTTTTGATCTTCTGCTCTTGGAGTCACGGAGCTTCTATACATCAAATACCTTTCAACTCTCTTCTTACTCTTCATACCTGCGTGCAACACTGTAATTCAGGGACCACCACTTCTTCCTTAAATCACACAGCTGTTTCCAGATGTGTTCTCTGTACACTCTTCCCTTGAATCCCATTCCCCACATCCTTGCCATTTTTTTTTTCAAAACCCATGTTTTGATTCTGTTCTTCAGAAATGTTTTGGCTCTTGATTGCCTAATCCAGGCAGTTGCTTATCTTCAGCGAAGTATTCTGTTCACAAACTGTAGTCTAATTTAGATATCTGTGTTAAATTAGTTTCGAGTATCTAAAATTCCAATTATTCTCCACTTTAGGAACATTATGTCTCTTATTTTCTCTGAACACGTAGGCCTTTTCTCAGCCTCCTGTTTCCTGCAATTCTCTTATTCTTCTTAAATATCTTCTAAGTTTTTTTCTGGCAAGTGTTCATTTATGCAATGGTTCCTCCCCAATCAGAATAAATCTTCTCTCTTATAAATCAATCATAATTTCTACAGTCTATTTTTTAAAATCTTATTTTAAAATGATCACTTTAAGGACATTTTTTCCCCACAAAATATGGTTTTCAGAGTGCAATACTCCTAACTTATATATGTTTGTAGCCATTAGCATTCCAAAATATATTAGATGTTCAAAGATTAAATGAAATCCATTCATCTTGATTAAAAGACACAAAATAGATATATGCAGAAACATTATTAAATTTGAAAAATAAAATTAGTTGCCATAATAAATCGGTTTAACTGTTACATTTTTAATATGGTATCTTTTGAAATAAAAAATAAATAAAATTTGATGGCCATTAAATAACCAGAAATATAACTCAGTGGAAAACTGAGTCATGAATATGATAAAGGCAGCACCTTTTCAGCAGAATAACTTGGCGAGAGATTTGAGGCCGACAGAACTGTTTGAACATTCCTGTGCTAGTTGGTTACTATGGAAATAAAAGCAAAAGTAAAACAGAGTGTCAAGGGGGAAAAAATCAGGAGTAATCACGTGTGGCTTAAGTTTTGGACAGAGAATAGCTAAATATCACTGTCAGAAGTCAATGTGTCTCGTAGTGGTGGTGTTGACAATAAATCCTAAAAAGGTGTCTATTGAACATCTTGACATTCTTTAAATACTCAACTTCTATGTAAATATCAAATCAATCAGAACTTGTTTAAGTATTAATGCATTCATGATTAACCAGAAGTTCTTGGGTCTGGTTAAGCATCAACCTAATATTTATCTTTACATGAAAAAGCATATACAGAAGGCTCTAAATCAAATATGTAAAATGTAGTCATTAAATTCATACTTAATTATTTTTACTCACTTGCTTTAATTGCATAAGAATAGTTATACTTCACCCTGTGAAAATTATAACTCAGGAAATGAAAATTCATCCACAATATTTGTTATAGACCTTGACAGCATTTTATTTTATTCCTATCGGGTAATTCGATGCCAGCATGGAATGTTGGACTAAAATATTTGAAAAAGAAGCATATAGAGATAGCCTTAAAAGAGATAAAATGTAAATGGCAAAGACTAAATGACCACAATGCCAGTATGATCAGAAGGTGATGCAAAGTCTATTTATGTTAACGTTTCTGAAAGTTATTACTTTGCTTGAATGCTTTATAGATTTCTTCAATCCTTTCATTTCAGTTTAAGTAGATACAATCTAGGCACGCTGCTACTGCAATTGACTAAATATTTCTAAAAGCTGTTAAAATGCATTCTTTTAAGTTTTAACTTGGTACTGAATAATGTCTTAGTACGTTAAAAATTGTAGCCCAATTTGCCATGATTCTGGTCTGCTTTGATTTAAATTATATGTGTGACTGAGTGGATTATTGTGCAGCATAACTTCAATATTCCTTTCCACTCATATTGGGTAAATATTGGCTTTCAGTTTGAAATGGAGGATAGCTAACTGTTCCCAGCACGGTCTCCAGCCTCCCTTAAACATAATTTCCACCTCCCTGCCAGCAGCACCTTTTAAAATAGAAACGACTAAAAGTGTGTTAAAGAATATGACAAAAAGAAACAGCATAACATATGAAATGAAAGATAATTTAACTTACTCCAAGAAACTAAAAAAGACCAATCCACTAATAATACAACCAAAATAATGGAAGCAGGAATTATAGTGCAGCAATGATTGGAGTGTTATTATCTGAGTCTTGCCCACCTGGATGGTAGTTTCATCAGTCATTTACTTCTTACAGTATCCTTGGCTTCTGGGATTCATGGTCCCTACCAGCCAAAGCTAAATCAGCACTCCCTCTGAAACATAAATTTGGCATTTTCGAATCTATGGACTGTCTCACAGAAAACTCATAAATCAGAAATTTGGCAGATTGAATATCAGTGAAGAATCACATCTTGACAAATACCTATGGAGGAGACAGGGGAAGGAAAATCAATAATTAGAGTGCATTTCCACACCATATATGTGTCAATCTTTGAGAGTGTCAGAGAGCCAAGCATAAGGTACACCTTCCTCTGGGAAAGTAGGTTACAGAGAGAAATTGAAGTATGTGTTTAACAAACCTGCTTTCTAGTTTTGGATTTAAAAAGAACATTCTGACAACAAGCAATGGAAAAAGAGCAGAACCCAGCACAAGTAATCAGTGGTTGAATAAAGGAAAAAAATAATAAAAGTTTTAAACATAAACAATGTGATTTATAAAAGACACGAGAAATCCAAAGTTTATTATGGAGAGTCAGAGGAAAGGCATAGCTCTGAATGTTTACTGGAAACATCAGAATAAAAGGTATAAGGTCCTAGTATATACAATAGGATTCAAGACAAAGCTTCATGAAAGCGATCAAAAGGCAAGCCTAGAACAGGATGAGACAGATAGAGGAATCAATTATTATATCACCCTCCAAACTTTAAGGAAATAGAAAATGCAGTTGCAAACTTAAAATTCTTATTGGAAACTGAATAAAAATGCAAATTTGGCAGTATGGAAAAGAATCAGCAGAGTCAAGAATAATCTCTAGAGTTTTCTCCCAGAATAAAGAGGCAAAGGAAAAAGAAAACATTATATTGAAATGGACAGTGTTGCACATTACCTGAGTCTGTGCTTCTGGAAAGCAGTGATGGTTAAGAAACAACCCCATCCTTGTGAGTTAGTTTACTGTAAAGAATCACCTTTTTCCATATGATTTAGACAAAATCCCCTTGTTTATCTGTGACCAGGCCAGACTCAGGTCCTCTAAATCCTCGTTTTTTTGTCTGCTAAGTGATTAGCTGAACTGATTGTCTCCACTAATCTGGACAAAGTGCATATTAACTTGACCAAACTTCAGTCAGGATGAATGCCTCCTCCAGGCCCCTGGACTTTGACTTACCCTTGATCTTAAGCAGCAACCGAAGCTGGAGCAACCTCTGTTTAAGAAATCCCCGCAAGAATCAACCAACCTCAGGGAAAAAGCTCTTGATCAATTTACTTTGAGGCCCGGTTATTTCTAGCCTGGTTTTCCCTCCTTATACAAAAAAAGCCCTTTCCTCTTGAACCTTGAGACCCTCAGATCTTACTGTTGGCATGCTCTACCGCTTGCAATGTCTGCTTTCCCCTATGCAACAATCCTTTCCTTCTGCTGCAATAGTCTTTTTGAATAAGCTCTCTCCTTATCTAAGTCCAGATTGTCTTTTACTTGACAGAATTAAGGGAAATAAGGGAAAATTCAGCCTGGGAATTTTAGAATTTCTCCTAAGGGGAATGTTAAATCAGAATAGAAGTGAAAGAAAAATGAAGCAAAATGCTTTTTTAAGCTAAAAAACAAGCTGACTTTAAATATCTTCTCCCTGCAACTAAAATAGGTACCAAATAGGGAAAATGAAAATAATAAAAATACTAGAAGAAAATGTAAATGAGCATCACACAGGGAGAGTTCGGTCTTCATGTCGACCCTCTCATAGTTCATATTGTCATTCATAATGGTGGCTCTAGGTATAACTCAAACGCCAATCGCTCACAAAAGTATGTTCTAGCCCCACTATGTGTCTCAGTTCCAAACTCATATATCCAACTGTTTGCTTGAATTCTTCCCGTAATATCTAAAAACCCCTCCAAATTACCAAGTCCAGAGCAAAAGTCCTTTTCTGCATCTCTTTCCCAAACCCACTTCTCCAACAGGGTTTCCAACGAGAGTATACGGGATAATATTCTTCATTATTCTTGGCACCAAAAATTCTAGGAGTGATTTTTACTTTTATTTTTATTTTATAATTCAAATGTATTCCTCAATAAATTCTTCCATGTCTCTATTTAACATATAGTCTCTTTTAGACTCCTCTCTCCTCCACCTCTCGTGGCCTAAGCCAAGGCATCCCCATTTGTCACCCGAACTCCCAAGCAAATGCCTTTCTGGACTCCCTGCTTCTGCTCCTTGTTCTTTTCTTCATATAGCTGATGATGATCTTTGAATTTTCATATCAAGTCACATCACTCCTTCAAAATCCTTCAATGATTCCCCCTTCACTTGTGGAACAACATTAAAACCCTTTTCAAGATCTGCACTGACCACACCTCCTATAACCCCCAGACTCTCTAGACTTTTCCTATAGGATTCCCTCTGTCCCTGAAACCCACCTTGTTTATTCATATAATTTTCAGTTTGTAATTTCCTGATGAATCTTTATGGACACATTTTTTCAGCTGAAAAGTAACTAAATTAGTTAAATGATCTAATTGTTGAATTGTTAAAACATTAACAATGAAATATAAGCCAAGTATTTTTAACAAAAATATTCTACACTTTAAAAAATTAGTTTTTTATGAGATTTGTAAGTCTATCTAGAGTAGTAAATACTAAAAAGTAACAAAACAATAGCAAACAGGCAAATCAGGTTTTTAAAAAATTAAACAATTTTGGTATCTTCCAAATAACAAATCTAAAATATGCATTTGGATGGGAAGAAACGTATTTGTCTTCAAGTCTCAGGTAAGTAGCCTGTTGTACAAGAGCACACACAGTAACACAACAATTAGAAAAATAACAGCAATGATAATTGCTGAAAAAATTTAAAAGCAATTTTCTGCCCTGAATTACCTGATAAAAGTTGAAAATCACATGAGAGAGTATGCAACATCTAAATTGGCACATGCCTACGTAATGTGTAAAGATCTCCACTCTTCTTAGAAGGTGAAAGTTATAAAATGAAACCCCTGAAATAAAGACTGGAAAACAAAGAAATCTCCAAGTTGCAAACTTACATTGAGGTTTACTGGGATGTCTCTTACATGAGTAATTAAACTATAGCCTTAAACTTGACTTTCAAGATAAGAAATAAGAAACTCTGCAGCACTTAATTATGCTCTAAGTTTAATTTAGGCAATTAGAGAAGTGCATTCGGTTTTTGCAAAACACAATAATATGAATGCAATTAGTACAAAATTAGATTTTCTATACTAATAAGTATTTCTTATATACAGAAAACCTTTTATATATATTTAACATTTTAAAGTTAGCCCAAATAAATATTTCTAGAAAAGAAAATAACACAGAGAGCTTGCACTGAAAGATCAGAGGCATTTTCTTCCTCTAAGTATTCTGTATGTAGAGATCCTATTTACAACGGGAAATGAGAAAGCATGTTTCACTTATCACTTGACTCTGTACAAATGTGGACCGGCATTCTCTATTATGCATAAAGTAACAATGTACTTGTGTGTTAAAAAATATTTTACCAAAGCATGTTTAAAATGTATTTTGCATTACAGCAGGCAATTACACGAGTATTTTTGTCTGCTTTAAAAATCATTTTTTTGTTTTAAAAAATTGACAATAAAATTGTATGCACTTATCGTGTACAACATATTGTTCTGAAGTGTATATGCATTGTGGAATTACTAAATGTAGCTGATTTACATATGTATTACCTCACATAGCTATCATTTTTTTTTTGTGATAAAAACACTTTATGTCCACTCTTAGCAACTTTTTTTTTTTGTTGGGGGGACAGAGTCTCACACTGTTGCCAGGTGTCAGGCTGGAGTGCAGTGGCATGATCTCAGCTCACTGCAACCTCCACCTCCCGGGTTCAAGCAATTCTCCTGCCTCATCCTCCTGAGTAGCTGGGACTACAGGCGCATGCCACCACGCCCAGCTAATTTTTATATTTTTAGTAGAGACGGGGTTTCACTATGTTGGCCAGGATGGTCTTGATCTCTTGACCTCCTCAGCTGCCTGCCTCAGCCTCCCAAAGTGCTGGGATTACAGGCGTGAGCCCCCACGCCCAGCCCACTCTTAGCAACTTTTAAGAATGCATCATACTGTTAACTATAGTTGCTATGTTGTACAACAGATCTCTTGAACTTGTCCTCTCATCTAACTAAAATTTTGTATCTTTTGACCAACATCTCCCCAGCCTGCCCAACTGTCCTAACTCCTGGTAACCAACATTCTAGTCTCTTCTTTTACGATCAACTTTTTGATTGCCAGATGTGAGGAAGGTCATGCAGTATTTGTCTTTCTGTGCCTGGCTTATTTCATGTGACATAATGTCCTCCAGTATATTCAACAAAATTGTTACTGTAATTTCATCTATGTTATGTAACTTTGAGGGCTGTGATTGTAGAGTAAATTAACTTCATTAAAGCTGGCTGGTTGGAAATGAAAGGAAGAGAAAAGAAACTAAAAAATTACAAACAACACCAGGCTTAAAGGGGCTGGGGTAATTTAGTTAGCAGTGAGATAAGACCCTCAAAGGTCGCTAGTATCAAATGATGTGTTAACGTCCACCCAAACCTGGGGGAACTTTCCCTGGGATCTGTGTGGGCTTCTGTTATGCAGCCAATGAGGAGAGTCAACAATTATCTATCTGCCAACTGGAAAATCTATGCAAAATCGATATAAAAGGGAGGTTTGCAGAAGAGCATTAGGATTAGCTTGAACAATTTCCAGCAAATTTTAATTTTTTGGAATTCCTCCTGCAAACACATATTATTGTTGTACCAAACTAAATAGTTTTCATACTATAATCTATAACAAAAGTGAACAGTACTTTCATTGACTACTTTGAACCAAGATAGTCTGAGCTCCTGTTGCATTCTCTAGACAAGTCCCCTCATCACACATGCAACTGACAGCAGGTGAGGTGTTGACAATTCCTCATGGCTGTTGGCTTAATATTTCAGGTCTCCTTCTTTCTTTTCTCAAGAAAAGACAAAAAAGAGGATTGAGTCTCATGACAACTTGAAAGATGGGCAATTCTAATGGCACTCACTGTATCCGCCAGCCATCTCAGGCCAGCTGCCCTCTTCCTGGTGCAGGTCCACACACATCCCACACCTGCTCCTTGTGGAGCCATCCTGGCTGGGAACATTTCCAAAGCAGCCAATCACCTCACACTCATTTCTCTTCTCCTGGGAGCCAGACAGAAGCAGTGCAGAGACAATGGCTGCTCACCACAGCACCTCCAGATAACCTGTCTTAGGGAGACAGATAGTTTTGGCTAGTATTAAAATACATAACAAAATAAGTCTTCCCTCTGGCCTGATTTGATAATCCCAAAATAATATGTAACCTAAACTTGTTATGACACTTGCACTTCTTCTTTCAAGAGGAGGAAATCATAACAATACAGTGCAGGAAAGTTATGACGTTTCAGCTGGTAGCTCTTATCATTATCATCTTCAAGCTAATTTTTTTTTCTGACAATCTTATAGCAAAAGTTAAAAACGCCTGTAGAGTAGCTTCCTAGAAGTTTCTTTTAAAGCCAAATATAATTAAATAATTTTCTTATGAAAGGAATACATGTTCAATAGAGAAAAAAAAGAAGCAAAGAGAATGACAGGGAAAATACAGTTCCATCAGCCAGAGATTGTAAGCTTTAAAAATCAAGCACTTTCTTTTCTTCCTTGCCTCCCCTTTCACCTCTTCATGTTTTCCCTCTCTAGACGCCCTCCTCTGGTAGTGCATGCTTACCTAATGATGAGCTTTCCTAGAAATCCCAGAGGCTAATCCTGAAACATACCAGGCTCGGAGTCTCCACTATGGAATCCTCCTGCTTAAGCAGAGTTTCTACTGACAATTAGCCCACCACCGTCGGGAGGGCTGACTACCCAATATAGCCCTTGGAATAAGACACACAGATCCTGCACCCTGCACCCCTCCCACTGTCCTATACCAAGTTTCCCTTTAAAAAACATTACGGGAAGTTTTAAAATTGAAGATGGTACTTTAGGATGCTAGTTCACCATCTTCTTGGTTTGCTGGCTCTTGAGTTAAACCTGCTTTTCCTCCCACCAACCCTCGCTTCTTGTGTTTGGCTTCCAATTGACGAGCAGCTAAACCTGGGTCTGGTTGCAAGAGGATACCTATAAATATAACATAAGCACCTCTGATTTCCAAAGACCTCCCGAGCTTTCCCACACAGGAAACATGTTCCCTCAGCTTCTTACTCACTTAGCATTTTAAATATATAGCTGTTTAGTTAGAAAGCTCTCAAATTTGACAATGTCTAAAAAAGGAAAAATGTTTCATTCAGTTTATCCTCCAAGAAACGGACAATATAAAACTTTGTCACTCTGCCATGTTTTCAAATTATTCCCAGGGCCATATCCCACTAATCTGAAAGCAAAATAATTCAGTAAGTATCTACTTTGATGCCTTCTGTCTTCTCCAAACACCTAAATTGATAGACTAAACGTAAAAAACGAAAACCAAAAATACGGAATTGGGTTCACACATAGGAAATTGTTCCTGTGTCCCGTCAATAGAACAGAAACGCAAAGCAAGAAAGAGACCTGCAGTTGTAGTCTGCTGGGATCTGGGACCAAGGTCTGCTGCTGTGCCTCAGAGTTCAGTATGTGTGGGGCACAAACTCAACAGTGTTTACACAAGGTGGGGGTCTCAACAAAGGAGAACAAAACTTTTTATCCCACAATATACTTTGACATATTTTGGGACGGCTATTCAGTGGACCAGCAGACAGATGGCCCTGCAAAGCTGTCTTGGTGGGACGAGCTGTAGATATTCTGCCTTGAGATGACCAGGCTTTCTCTGACAATGATCCCTTGCCTGGATCCAGGAAAGTTTAAATGAGAGTCTGAGGCCCCTAAATGTTCTGAAGAAACATTTCCCTTCTATTCGCTCTGAGGGCTGCTACTTGTGAGGTTTCATCTACATAACAAGACCGCCATTGGGGCCAGGCTCTCCCCATGACTTGCCCTCTCCTATAACCTGTTCTGGGCCGGTCTCTCAGCCCTCATTTTCTTGTAACCTCAAGATGGTATAAAAGGGGCAACCATCTGGTCATTTTTTGAGACTACTAATATTTTGTATAACTCCTGTGCACATAGTAAAATTTGTAAGCCTATTTTTCTGCTAATCTGTGTACTGTCTATTTTATAGATTCACCTCTGAACAGAAAAATGTAAACTTCCCTACATGTGGAATATAGTTTGGAGCTTGGCTGCCCTGGACCTAGCTAAAGCTGGGTGAGCTGGGCTCTCCCTCCTGAGATAAAACTGTTTTTTTTGTTTGTTTGTTTATTTTTCTTTCTGAAGAAGGTGAGGGAAGAATGGAACCATAATCTGTTTTCTTAGAGACTGGCCAGTGGGCAGGAGGAAAACACATATTCCAGCCTGGGAAGCCATCCCTCGTCATGCTATAGCAAAGCTTTCCTAAATCAGTCACTTTAATGATCAGAAAACAGATCAGGCTGCCCAAGAGCCTCAAGCTGTAGAGAAATTGATTTAGAAAAGCGACATGCTCATGGGCATCCGACACTCCTTTGCTGCTTTGAGGAAGACACAAGTGAGCTTATCCCAGGCAAGGGGGTTCCCGTTTGCAAACAGGTGATCTAAGGGAGTCCTACAGAGGGGGAGGCTCACCTTGGGTGGCCTGAAATCTACATTTTTAAGAATCCACAGAGGTCTTACAAAATTAGAAGAGGCACTTTTTTTCTGTTCTCCAAGCAACAGAAAATAGGACTGACATCAGAGACTTTCCCCAAATTCCCCCCACTTCACTGAAACGAGCGGAACCAACCTGAAGGCAAAAAACAGTTCCTTTCCTCTCTGACCTGCTTTCCAGAGGGCCCTAATTAGCATTGTCCTAGAGGAAGAGACTGAGGCACAAACAAGAATTTTAAAGCGTTTACTTGAGCCAGACTGAGGCCAGCTTCCCGGGACGCACTTCCACATTGCCTTGGGAGGGCTCCCATGGACCTTTGTTACAAGTGTGTTCTTGTGGGCAAAGGGGGACAAGGAGTGGGCTGACGCAGTTGATTGACAGAAATTCTCACAGGTTTGCAGAGATAACATTGGATAGGGATTGGCTACCCATTGCTGAACTAGAGGGTATGAGTTATGATGTCCAGCATATGGCATTTTACGGTTACTTGGCTTCATTCAGTATAGGGCCCATAGCAAGTGGCTTCAAGAGGTCATTATTTAGCTCAAGGAGGTGTAAGAAGCGACTGCTGTTGCACTTTAAATGCCTCTGTTAGCCTGAGACTTTAGAGAGACTCACATTCTAACAAATGACAGAGAAGGACGGGCAATGCACAGGAGCTGGTCAATTAGAAAGTGTGTCAAGTTGTCCGGGCGTGGTGGCTCATGCCTGTAATCCCAGCGGTTTGGGAGGCTGAGGTGGGCAGATCACCTGAGGTCAGGAGTTCGAGACCAGTCTGGCCAACATGCTGAAACCCCATCTCTACTAAACATACAAAAATTAGCTGGGCATGGTACCAGGCGCCTGTAATCCCGGCTACTCAGGAGGCTGAGGCAGGAGAATTCCTTGAACCCGGGAGGTAGAGGTTGCAGTGAGCTGAGCTAGTGCCACTGCACTGCAGCCTGGGCAACAGATCGAGACTCCATTAAAAAAAAAAAAGAAAAAAAAATGAAAGTTTGTCAAGAAGAGACACAACATAGGAAGATAAAATGTCGGTTTTGCAATTTCCTTAATATCACATTACTCAGAAATAGAATCTTAGTAATATTTGAAGGAATTTTATGGCTGAAACAAAGGTTGGCTCTTAAAAGCAACCTGCAGGCTCCCAAATTTGATCAACAAAAAAAGCTGCTCCATACTGGAAAGAGAGTACCTCCCTAAAGTTAACTTCTTCTGGGGCACTGGAGGGTGGAGGGTGAGGACACTCTCTGGAAAGTAGCTGATAACCACTGCCCTCCCTTGAGCCACAGGGCTGCAGGCATGTACTGCCACCTCTGCTCTCTGGGTCACAGCCATCACTAACCGCAGTACATGGTGGTTCAATTAGGCACCGTAGCCTTGACGGGAGTCACAAGCGTTTATACTTCCGCATTCCTTTTCAGCACCAGTAGGGCCCATGGCTGCTGTTTCAATTGTGTTTTCTACTCTTACATAAATTCACCTCATTGCTGGAACCAAGTTTATTTATAAAAAAATAAAATGCATTAAAATTATATTTATAAAGGGGGAAAATAAATGACTATAAATATTTTTGCGGAAAATAGAAGAGACTATTTCATGAATGTAGGGTAAGGAGTAACGTCTTAAACATGACACAAAAAGTAAATAGTGAAATACAAATTGGTATGTGCTAGAGTATTTCACTAAAAATTAATGTTAGCGCTACCCAGAGACCCCTAACACAGATAAAAGCCAAGCCACAGACAAGCAGAATATGTGCATAAAAACAAATTGACAGTAGATGCATATTCAGAAGATGTAATAAATATAAGTCCTTAAGAGAAACAGAAATAGATCGAGGGGGGAGAAAAGTGGGTATATTTTTGTTAGTTTAATCAAGAAAGAAGAAACCAGACAGCAGTTGTTCAACTTTAATGGCAAACATAAAAATCAATGATGGAATATGATTGGTCATGGTTTACAGTTTGATAGTAGCAAGGTAGGAGAAGATAAGGAGATATGCTGTAGATCAGGGTCCTCATGCCCCAGGCCAAGGACTGATAGTGTTAGGAAGTGGGCTACACAGCAGGAGGTGAGCCGGTGGTCAAGTGAAGCTTCATCTGTATTTAGAGCCGCTCTCCATCACTCACATGGCTGCCTGAGCACTGCCTCCTCTCAGATCAGCGAATGCATTTGATTCTTGTAGGAACGCAAACCCTATTGTGAATTGCACACGCCAAGCATCTACATTGCACACTCCTTATGAGAATCTAATGCCTCGTGATCTGTCACTCTCTCCCATCACCCCTAGATGGGACAGTCTAGCTGCAGGAAAACAAGTTCAGGACTCCCTCTGATTCTACATTACAGTGAGTTGTATAATTATTTCATTATGTATTCCAATGTAATAATAGAAATAAAATGTACAACCAATGTAATGCTGTTGAGTCACCCCTAAATCATGTCTCCTGCCCCCACCCTGGTCTATGGAAAAATTGTCTTCCACAGAACCAGTCCCTGTGTCAAAACGGTTGGGGACCACTGCTATAGACTGTATTTCTGATAGATATGAGTAACAATTTCGCTTCTGTACTTTTCAAAAAATGAATAAGGCAAGATGCGAATCTTAATTACTATGAAGTTGATAGGAATACAAAGATTTATCAATCATCATGAAATATAAATAGTGCATAATGAAAATATTAATATAACATCAATAATAATTATTCAAGTAAATCAGATATTAGCATCCTCTTGTCTATCCATAAAACATGGAAGACCCCTTCATTCTGGTATATGGGAGCCTTCACAATGAAAGGCTCAGCCACTTAGATGTTTATCCTCTCAGTCACGCCAGGGACAATTGGTTTGATTCTACAAAAGAAAAGCTGAATGTAATACTTCACATCAGTAAATTACCATCTAGGTTCAATTGGTACGTGTTTTAAAAATTAAATATATTCTAAATTGAATGTTTTCACTTCTTGCGATAAAGAATTCCCATATATCCCAGTTGCATGATAATTTCACCATGAAATAGATCATCAATTTTCAAATTTAAAATCTGCATATTTGTAATGGTCTTAATTTTAGACTATGAAAATAATGCGTTCTTGGATTTAGATTCTTTTACTTTATGCTGGAGATGAGTTAAAACACAGTCTGAAGAACTGGTAGAGCAGGACACGGTGGGGGCATTCGGATGTGGTCTGTGCCTCTGAGGCCCTGCCGTGGGTGGCCCTGAGGTGGTTAAGTGCGTGGGGGCCTGCATGCTGCTCCCATTGCCCTATGGCTTCCTCCCTGACCTCACGTGCGGAGAGCAAAAGATACGTGCTCTGTAGCCGGCACGTAGCATCACACAGTTTTCTTCTTGTATATTAAATATTTTTGGAAACACTGAGTTAAATACCCAGAAGAAAACAGTAAAGAAATAAAATCATTTAGATAATTTAAATGATTGACCAGCATATCACATAATGTACACCTAACCGTACATGACTGTGTTAGACAATCATGCTTCTATACGTATATCTAAAATAGTAGATGTTGACAAATATCTTGCTGTCTTAAGCTGAAATATTTTACAGCCTTTACAGCCATAACTTTATAATTTGAACTGAATCTATATCTATATCTATATATATATATATATCCCCACCCTGCTAAAAATTATACTAGAAGCTGTAGTAATGTCTTCCACAATGGTCATTACCGCTAAATAATTAACCTTGACATTCCTTAAGAGTCCCTGCTCTGCTAGCAATGTTTAGAACTATTGAAGCGAGAGATTTTCTTGCTGATATAATAATTTCATGGAGAGTAGTACTACCCCAAATGAAAAGACATTAAGACTGACTTCTGGAGGCTTTATTTTTCTTCCAGTGAATCCATTATGGATAGAATTTAATTCCTTACTGACTCTAGAATTACAGAGCAAAGTACTTATGTGATGGAATTATACTAAGCTACTAATTATCTGTTGTACATTTGAAATTTAAACAATTTCGCTTGCCATAATTACTTTTCTTTGCATTTTAGTTCAATAACTAAATTCACTTGTTAAAATGACATTATAAAGAAATCTTTGTTAAACACAAAAGTGATTCCAAAGATTTAGAGTTCGATTTAAATTAATAATAATTATACAATTTAATACATATTTTGTCAGTTTTTTTTGTATGCTTTTACCCATAGAAAATTCCCTGTTCATATTATAAAGGAATTATTAATTTTCAAAATGGATATATTACTAAATTGAAGACAGCCCTATTTTACAGGATTGTTATTTATTGGTGTCAAGTTGGCACTAAACACTGAAAAATAGGTTTAGAAACTTATACTAAAGTGTTTTCTATCACCATTTATTTTATTAATATGCATGGGTGCATTCAATTCACTCAAAATTAGGTGAGTCTTATGGCTTTAACACTCCATGATGGATTGTGGTGTTCACATTTTAGATGGAAAATTGTTTCTAATCTTGCTTCTGTGTATATATCTGATTGTTCCCACCTTGTGTGATTTTTTATATCCAAATTTCAGAGTTCTGAGTACTAATTCCACATTCAAATGTAAGGAAGGAGGATAAAATTATTTACAAGTATTATGTACATTTAGAGTCATCAGTTTAATTTCCTGGAAGCTCTTCTATCAATTACTGATCTCCCAGAAACTTCATGACCTAGTACCTCTATTATTTAACAAGAAACAATTTTAGTTTTGCATTAATAGGATTATCTTTTTACTGAAGAATTAAGATTTTTCAAATCCCCTTTTATATTGGTAAGTGCCATTTATAAAGTATTTACTGTATCTCTTGAGCTCTATGTACGGAGACATATCGCCTCCATTACTAAAGCTAACTCATGAGGTAAGAAAGGCAATGTGCATGTTACACATATGAGGGGTGAAACATGAGTAGAACTAAAATCACTGCAGGTCATGCAGCTAGTAACCAGCTCGGGCTCTGGGCAGCGCCCCTGATGACCCAGCAACTCTGCCTGCATTCTTCATCCTACCAGGGTGGCTGTGAATCTCTTGGTCACGTGGAATGTGGCTCTCCAGGGAACATCCAAGGCCATTTAGTATCAAAAGGAAGTTATATGGCCAGGCCCAGTGGCTCACGCCTGTAATCCTAGCACTTTGGGAGGCCAAGATGGGCGGATCACAAGGTCAAGAGATCGAGACCATCCTGGCCAACATGGTGAAACCTGTCTCTATTAAAAATACAAAAATTAGCTGGGCGTGGTGGCATGCACCTGTAGTCCCAGCTACTTGGGAGGTTGAGGTAGGAGAATTGCTTGGACCTGGGAAGCAGAGGTTGCAGTGAGCGGATATCAGGCCACTGCACTCCAGCCTGGTGCCTGGTGACAGAGCGAGACTCTGTCTCCAAAACAAAACAAAACAAACAAAAAAAAACCAAAAGGAAGTTATGTATGTGCTTCAATACTCATAGAGGTGGCAGAGGGTGTACAATACTTTATCTGAGACACTTGGGACCAAATCTGCCCCAGAACCCAGAATGTTTCAGCTATAGAAACATAGTAAACAACTATTGCGGAAATTGTTGGAAGGAGGCCAGCACCAGACATTAATATGATGTATGGAAATGTATGAATCTTTGTGCTAAATGAGACAAACACTATAAGTAGCTTCATTTCATTTTCCGTCAAGTATTACTACCAAATAAGCTATTACAAACCTTCACACTGCCATTTTTAAAAATTGCATGATTGTGGATATAAAAAGTTACTGCTACAAGGGGAGCTTTGTCAAGAAACATTAAGAGCAGGTTACATATTGCCTATTATGTGGCAGCATGGCTGTAGACCAAACTAGCTTGTCCCTGCTTCTGGGCTACACTCAATGTTTAACACGTGATTCGGTTGTCCCAGATCTAAAATCTTGTTTGCCTAAATGGTTAAAACAAAAAACTTCCTTAATATTCAACTGGTGATTTATAAATTAAGATTTCCTCCCAATTTGTTTAAACTTAAATGAAATTATGTGCATAGTTATAATGCATATTGTGATAATATCATTCTGTTGAAACTGAACAGAATGGCAGTTGAAGACAGACCCTCATTAACTGTCACCTGTGTAGACCTAGATTGAGATCACTCACAAATACCCAACATTGGTCTTAACAACTGATGGAAGTTCATTAGATCACTGTTGCAGAATCTGAATTTTCTGCTTCTGGACAATTCAAATACTTCTCTTGCTTTTTTTAAAAGGTTTTTTTTTTTTTTTGTTTGTTTGTTTGTTTTACATATTCCTTAAAATAGTTTCTTCTCTAACTTATAACCTCATGAGATTTCTCATGTTGTTCTGAATCAGTGGCACATTCTAGCATGTTCTTCAGCAACTAGGCTATAAGACATGGATGAAAACATGTACATACAGGTCCGGTTTAATCTAATATGTAGTTGAGTCAAATATGACACATTGCTATAATAATGTCTATGGTACTAGACAGTAAGTTTCAGATTTTTTTTCTTACATTAAATCGGCATTTAGAGCTTATAAACAGTAACTGTTGTTTCAATACCACATGAACACTGTGGCAAAATGTAATTATTCCAGGCTGAAATGAAATACAAAAAAGCTTCTCACACTCAAATATCAGGTTGTCCTATATAGGATTTTCCATTAACTCCCCATTTTAATTAATCAAACTTACTTTTTCCCATTACATTGATGTTGCCAAAAGTGAATTTTCACATTCCTTACTTTTATTAAATACTCAATTCTGTACATTTTCAAATTATTGTACACAGGTAAATATACCAAATCTGAGTTAAATTTATGTCTTCATATCTCTTATTGATCAAAACTGTAATTTAATCTTTACATGGTGATAACTCCCATTAATATTTAGTGCTGTGTATTTAAAAATTCTAGAAAAGAGCAAAACAAGGCATACATTATAGGAAGCAGGCATACAAAGGGCAGACGTACAAAGAGAGAAATGCAGCCGTGAACCTAAGAACCAGCCCCGTCACCATTACCTGCACCAAACTAAAGCCCGCCAAGTCTCCCTATTTTATCTTTACCCTGACCACCTAAGACATCACTAATAGTTGGTTTTTTGTTTGTTTGTTTGTTTGTTTGTTTTGTTGTTGTTGTTGTTGTTGTTTTTGAGACGGAGTTTCACTCTTGGTACCCAGGCTGGAGTGCAATGGCACGATCTCGGCTCACTGCAACCTCCGCCTCCTGGGTTCAGGCAATTCTCCTGCCTCCGCCTCCTGAGTAGCTGGGACTACAGGCAGGCGCCACCATGCCCAGCTAATGTTTTGTATTTTTAGTAGAGACGAGAGTTCACCATGTTGACCAGGATGGTCTTGATCTCTTGACCTCGTGATCCACCCACCTCGGCCTCCCAAAGTGCTGGGATTACAGGCGTGAGCCACCGCGCCCGGCCGGGTTTTTTTTTTAATATGGGGGAAGAGAGCAGTTGAGAAACTACAAACAAGCCAAACTCATACATTTCCATATACTTCTCCATTGAGTTCTATAATGGGTCTGAAGGCAAATCCTAACATCAGATATGTCAATATTCACATAAATATATTCCAAAGGCAATAGACAGTCATCATCCCTTTTACTGAGATGAAAATTACAATATTCTTACAAAGAATGCGCTGTCAGTACGTACTCATATACATCAAGATGCATATATTTTTGATGGGACAAAGATGAGCACGTCAGACAGTTGATATTTTCAATACAGCACACAACACATTTAACGGCTTGGGGTCACATAGGGATTTAAGTTGTTCTCATTTTCAGCACAGTCCAAATCACAAACCCTAATCTCAATGAGTGATTGAGGGCTCAATATTAATTTATTTAACCTGTTTATTCTACAGCTCTGTATTATTTCAATACCAGGCTCTATATAGATAAGAATCCATCATCTCATTTTTTTTTTTGGTTCTTTAGTTTGAGAAGTCTATTTCCTTTCATATTTCTCTTTCATGATCATTTACTAACAAATATACCCATGGCTTGGTATGTTAACAGAAGAGATGACTAATGAAATCTAAATAGTCATAAAAGGAAAATTCCCATGAACTGGATAAACACAAGAATTACAAATGTGATGAATAGGAATAAGATGCTACAGAAATTGATATTGCCAAGCGTATCATTTCAGCCACATTTCAATACTCATAACAATTACTTAGAATCAGCAACACCGCACAGCTAATCAACTGCATCTGTTCATCTTCACAGCTGTTACTCCGGAAAAAATGCCGCTCTCCTTCCCACTCGGCTCCAAACACAGTGTGATTGTAATGAACACCTATCCTGATGAGGAATGCAGGCTGCCTCTTGGAGAAAATTCAAATGGAGGTCCATTTGAAAGTGGAAACTCACTTGTGAGGCAACAAACTGGCTTAAACAAACTTTACGAGTTTATTCCATATTAGAATTAAGTTGCTATTCATTTTTACTTACTCTTCTAAATGGTTAGGAAACAAAATAAAATTATAAATATTATTAGCCATGAAATTAAAAGAGTGGTTTATTTTGTTATTTGTTCATTCATTGATTTTGAAGAAAATATGTATTCTTTTTCAGCGTTTATGGATGCTCTCAGCCATACACCACGCTTATGCCCCCATGGTTATGCAATGGAAAAGGAGGAACATCAGGAAAAATGCAGAGGACAGATTAGGTAGGTGAATCTGCCATCAAGTGTTAAGAGACCGTGTAAGGAGGGCCAAAGGTTCATTTCTTTGAAAACACATCACTGAAGCAAGATCTGAATGGAAATCTTGCTATGAGGTGGAGGTGACAAGAACACGAGAAAAGTCTGGGGACGAAAAGAAGACAGGGCTGCCATTTTTAAGTAAAGCATGTTGTAGCCTGAATACGAATGGACTTAAGGAAGGTGGAAATAGGCCGGGTGAGGAGACAGAGCATACCCTACCTCTTCAGATCTGTGAAATGTTGGGGGGTTTATTCTAAGAACAATCAGAAGCACATAATGACTTCTGACCAAGGAGACTGACATTATTCCAGGACAACTGCACTTTAAACAACATATGACCTGTCAAGGGTAAATACTTTTGCTGGATTCCTCCACGTCATCTACCAGAATTCCTCTGCTGCCCATTTCTGGATTTCCCCTTTCCTCTCCACCAAGCCTTGCCAAGCTGCAGTGTCTTCTCAATCTCCAGCCTGGAAAGGGACCTCCTGTAGTCCCCAGAGCAGCACGTCTAGAGTCATGCTTGGCTCTTCTTTCTTCTTTTCTGCCTCCAGGCACCATGTCCTATAGATGCAAGTCCCTGCAGTTCTAGGTATGACTGGGTTGTGATGCCCATTGCCTCAGCCATAAGCTGTATGCCTCCCTAACTCAGGGAAGGCGCTGCAGCAATAGGCTTCTACATTTAGTCTCTAACTTTCCAGACCTGCCTTTTGCCATGAGACTACGCTAGCAGTCATTGAAACACTCAGCTTTGATTTCAGTTAGCTTTACTCCTAAATTTAAAAAATACCAAACTCCCAATCACTTTTATAGCATGTGACTCAGGGTTCTTCATGGTCTGACGTTAATAAACAACACTAGTTCTCCCAAGTCCCAATTTTGTATGATTTTGGCTTACTTCCTAAAACATTCTCTGTTCCAGTCTTTGCTAATGCTCTCAGCCTGTGGAGATCTTAATTATGCAAGATGAGTTTTTAATTAACTCTCTGGTTTTGCCTGTGATAATAAAAATTTACCTTTAATCCAACGCTTACTATGTGCCTGGCATTGTTTTAAGTATGTTAATTCACAACAGTGTTCTGTGTGGCTTCTCCTACTGGCCTCATTTCACAAATAAAGTAGTTGAGGGTCAACATGTCATACATCTTGTAGGTGGCAGAATTAGATTTCAGTCCAAGCATTCTGTCCCGAGAGCCCAAATGGTGAACCATGAAGCCGTGTTATTATGTACCTCACAGTTGGTACATGGTACATCACACTCTTTCTCATATGACTTATGGAAATATTCTCTCTCACTACATTGTCATCAGAGTATTTTGTTTTGATTTTTGTGTTTATTTTTTCTTTTTGCTTTTTATTAGTAGCTTTTTGTTTGTTTGTTTTGTTTTGTTTTTTTGAGACGGAGTCTTGCTCTGTTGCCAGGCAGGAGTGCAGTGGCATGATCTCGGCTCACTGCAACCTCCGCCTCCTGGGCTCAAGTGATTCTCCTGCCTCAGCCTCCCGAGTAGCTGGGACTACAGGCACATGCCACCATGCCCAGATAATTTTGAATTTTTTAGTAGAGGTCCCGACCATGGTCGTAAGTCGAGCACTAGCTGTAGTCCCTATTGTAGCTCAAATTGAATGCTAATGCAGGTATTTCCAGTACTACTTGTTATTAGTATTAATTTTCTGACTTCCAGTTAGGTCTTCTCCCAATTACATAAACATTTATTTCTACATTTCTTTTTCTTAAAAATGCACAAAACATTACAAAAAGAGGAAATAAGAAAAGGTGGTAATAGGTACCTTGTCATGCTGAGAGTCTGCCAGTTTTCAGAATCGGAGTCATTTATTTGATCCTGCAGTTTTACCGCAGTTGTAGGTTGGCCTGTCAACTCCGTGGGCAGTCATGTTCAAAACTGCTGAGCCAGGAGACACTGAAAGGAGAGATTTCTTATCGTACTCCACCTCCTCTTTCTTGTGATTCATGTCCTGGCAGATCCATCCACCTATTTCCAAAACTCTGCAGACCCTAATTTTTCAGCTTTGTCCCAAAACTCTTCCTTATTTAAACTTTAGTCTGTTGGGGTTCAGAAACAGTTACATCAAAATATGGCTCTTCGACACGCTGAACTGGAGAAGAAGCTTAAAGGACTCTCTGACCTTCCCTCACCTCTTACCTCTCTGTCCTCGGTCTCTCCCAAAGCACAAGGTGAAGTTGTTCTCTGAAGTTCCTTTATCTGCCTAAAGTCTGAAGCTGCCAATTTCCTCCGGTCCCTATTGCTGAGTTTTTATTGACTGAACTCATATTGGATGAAGAAAGACTGAAGTCTGTCAACACACCTGAACAGACTTGTCACAAAACCCTGTCTGCTCTGTGAGCCCAGCAGACTTTGTCCCAGGCATTGTATGTTCTTCAAGCCCATGGAATTCTTCCAAAGGTCATCTACCACCCCCTTAAGGTCATCCACACTTACCCCTTACCCCTAAGAAAGTCTATAGCCATTTCTACCGCATTGCATGGTAGGGCAGTCACTCTGTAATTTCTCCTATGCACACTATTAAATTTTTATTCCATTTCTCCCGTTACTCTGCCTTTTGTGAGTTGATTTTCCAGTGAACCCTCAGAGGTCTAAGGGAAAGTTTTCTTTTGCCTTCTATAAGCCAACCAATCATGCTAACTGTACCTTCCTACTCATTCTCAATTTTTTTCCAGCTAACTAAAATGTATACATTTATCATTCCTGAACTTCCCATATTTCCTTTATCTAGGGCAATAGTACGATATATTTGAGCCCTTGCAGTTGTGTTCATAATCTACTATATAGCATTTGTGTAACTTCAGAAAGATCTATTGAGCAGTGTTAATCTATGCGATAACCATAGCTGAGTGTGGCTGAATCAGAGTGGACTCCTGACCCAAGTGGAGGCAAATCATTCATTCATCATTGGAAGACATCTATCTATCTATCTATCTATCTGTCTGTCTATCTATCTATCTATCTTTGCTTTTCTGAAAACTTGAACAAAGGGTCACAGAGACATGAAAAGTGATATAGCAATGCATTATAAAAGCAATGGTCAGTTATCACCTATGTGGAGCTCTTCAAATATATCTTGGTACCATCCTCCCCGGAAGCCTGATCTTTTTCCTTTTATTCAGTGTCTTGCTTCAGTACCCTTCTAACAACATTGGTGCACCTCCGCCAAGTTTATCATCCCTATTCTTACCTCACTTTGGTTTCTTCCGAAGCAGTTTTCCTAATAAGGACTAAAAGGAGCTATGTAACAAACCAACAGAACTTTGTGGATTGAAACAACAATTACGTGTTTGTTTCATAATTCTTCAAGGGAGTAACTGAGTCTGATCTTGAATGGAACATTTCATGCATTCACTCACCTGCCCTGGAATATGCATCTTACTCAGCGGTGAGCTGTTGGGTGGCTGTGCTTGCCATCACGTCACTGGGAGCTTCAGGTGAAACAGCTGGGTCATCTTGGGTCTTGCTCACATGGTCACTCATTCTCGGTGACCCTAGCCTGGGCCGGGTCTTACGGTGTAAGCAGAGATTTCAAGAGAGAAAAAGACAAATGGCATGAAAGTCTCCTTGGAGTCCAGGCATGTAACCTGCATCTCATCACTTTTGCTGCATTTTACAGATCAAAGCTAGTCTCAAGAACCACCCAGATTTGAAGGGAAGAGAAATAGACTCCATGCCTTAGGAGGAGGTGCAGTATCACATTGCAAGGAGTGTGGAGTCAGAGAGCAGTGAATACTTGTAGTTAGTTTTGTAATCTATTGTAGCTCCCTTTTACACAAGCTCAATTAGTTGGCCGTATCTTTCCTTCTTTAAGAGGCCATGGCAAAACTGGGCAAAATAATAATAATAGTTACATCACCCTACAGATTAATCCCATGACAAACTCATTAGTATTCCCCCAAAATCTTTCAATCTTCCCCGTCAGGACTCTTTTCCAAGCCCCTCATTAGTTTTAAAGCCTCTACATTCTCCTTGAGTCATCTGTACAACTACCTGAACCCTGTGTTTGTGAGAGAGAGATCAAAACCATTCAAATAATGTTCCATTTTGTGAGTGCGGGTTTCATTACTTTCTATTACAGCACAGTAATGCTGAAGGGCTTGGGAGGAAAACCGTATGCCAAATCTTGCAGGGAACAGAGTGCAATCAGAAAAATGACATTATGTCTGATGCCAATCACCTGCAACTCATAAAATTAATGCATCATTTAAATAAAGAGTAGAATCTACATTTCCAGTGTAGAAAATGGGAGGAAAACCTGGGGCCAAATGTGTGGGCTTTATATTTGCCTTTCCTAATGATTAACTATAAACTGTAGGCAAGGTATAATCTTTTTGTGGCCTCTGTTTATTAATCTGTAAACTAAACAGGTTGAACAAAGTGATTGGTATGGTTACTTACAGCAAGAAATATATCCAACCAGAGACTTTCAATGGGAGATATAAAAAACCCATAAGTTTAATGTTCTGCAGAAATACAACAAAACAGACCATTTGATGTTTAATGGATAAACGTTTAAAAACTCTTCTTAAAGATGTTTTACTCATGTATTTTTAAATCTGCATTTCTTTGTTTTACTATAAGCACATTTTAGGAAAGGCAAAACTGCTCTGTAATAGATACCCATCTGTTACTTCTTTTGTACCTCGTTATAGTAACATATTTCTATAGTTATGGTATAATCACTTCCCTGCAAACAATGACAAAATCACCACTCAGGATTGTTGTAATTTGAAAAATGAAGAGTATGCAGAGACAATGACTACTTTCAAACATGCGTGACATAATGATTCAGTTGTCACTACTACTAGCTTTCAGGATGGCCAACTTAAAGCTTATTTTCCAATTTTCAGAAGGTTCTCAGTGATGTTGTGGGCAGTTTTGTGTATGTCCAAAGTCAAGTGGTCAAAGCTCTAAGTGAGCCCTAAGAGAGTCTCCAGGTTCCTAATGAGGGAAGTTGTCCAGAAACTCCCTAGTGCCCACACAATGAGATTTCAACCTGGCTCAACTTTTATCCACTCTACAAAGTATAGGCTAGAATGGGCTGATGCTGGGAAGGTTTTGCAGGTGGCTTATTCCATGCATACTGTTGACTTAAGAAATAACTCTAGGCATCAGCGCTTTTGTCTTTACTGTCAAAATAATGACATGTTAGGCCTTTTTCTTTAACAAGTAAACTCTTGGAACAAAAAGCAAGATGGAAGTATTTATGATAATTAACCTCTCTTTACATATTTACATGAATTACCTGTGAAAACATCTTTTAACTCTACTGCAGCTATGCCACAACTGTGGGATAAGTGACCTTCTTTATCTGGCATCTTCTCCCTGGGCTCTGGGCTGATAGCAAGCTCTTCCAACAATTCCTCTTAATTTTGATATTATATTACTATGGAAAAATACTACCATTGTTCAGGATATCATTAAGCAGGTAGCTAATAAAATTTTTGTAGCTTAGTAGCATGGAAGATACTTTTTTCATTAACAATATATTAAAGGTACACATTCCCCAATGAATTCACACACATCCAACATCCCAGCTACAAGACTCTGTGAGACAGAGAGATAGCACTTCCTCATTCTATAATAAGAAAGTAGAAGTTTTGTTACATCAAGTGCCTTTCTACAAGTAGCGCAGCTCGTAATAAATGGCGGAGCGAAAAGAGGCTCTAGATCTTTTCAGGTCAGCTCCACTGGAGTGGATAGACAGGAAAGTGTGAAATCATCATCCCTATTTATCACTGAGTTCCTTTGTCTTCCTATGGAGTCAAAGGTTTTGGACTTACAATACGTATCTTTCCTTCCAACATTAACCTATTCATTCAGAGATGTAGAATGTATTTAGATATGTAAGCCTTAGTTTAGATAAAGTTTCTCCAGTCTCCACTAAGACAAAGAGAGGAGTGGTTGGCTTTTTCCCTCTGTCCTAGCTGATTGCTTTTACCACTACAACATGTTTTTCTAACCACTTCTGCTTTGGGCCCATCCAGAGTATAATAAGGAGTGGGGAAAGGAGGGAAGAGAAGAAAGGAAATAGGCAAATAACTTTCCCACCAATACGATGGAGGTTCCAGTGCTTTCTGGGCTCCACTAGAGTTGAAGCTGAATTCTTCTGTCATAGTGTGCATTTATGGGTTCTTTGCAACCTCCCTCCTTACCTTTGAGTAAATAAATACCCTTCTCTCCTTTCTGGTCACTGTGACATTTTTCTCAGCTGTTAGACATCTCACAGTACCCCTACCACATCATCTCCCAGGCCCCTCAGCCCACTAAGGGGCCTTCTGGAATGGAAGCTCAGGGGAGCCCTGCCTACTGTAGCTCACCTAGTCTCTTTCCCGGCCAGGGAAAACTCTCATGCATATTTTGGTCTGACAAATTCTGGCAACACAAGTCCGTCCCTCTTCAGTCTTATCTCCTTTGCAGCTAGCCATTTCTACGTTCATACCTTTATTTTACTCATCTTTGTTGAAGAGCAGGCTCTGCAACATGCTAAGCTCCTGGCACCAGATATGCATCCTCTGGGTGACTCCACTGACGTTCTAACACAAAACAAAAGTCAAATCCGCCCGTCCTCCATACACACTCACAAGCTCACTCCAACCTAGGGCAAGTGCAGGACTCCCTGCACACTGATAGTGCGTCCTAATATGCTTTCCTAACCTTTGATTATTTGCTCAAGCTTTCCAAACTATTTTATAAGGTGGAGATCAGATATGACTGAAAGCACTAATTATCAGGCACTTTCTTTTCCTGAAATGAACATACATTACTGTCTGACACCTGACTTCAGAATACATCAGCTAAAACTCAGCAAAAACTGTGACTAAAATAGTTACACTTCTGTTTTAAATGTGTTGTTATAGAAAGGTACCATGATCAAAGAGCAAAGCCATGAGTAGGAGTTGAAGTCTGAGGTTGAGTGAATTTCAGGACCAGAAGCAGGCAGTGACAGATGAGGCCACAGATCCCACAACGGGAGACAGCCTAAGGTCATAGACATGAGATTGAAGACTAGAGCCACGAGGCAGAGACTCTAGTTCTCAGGAATGAAGCATTCCCCTAATTGCGGGACGCTAACGTGGTTTAGAAAAAAGCAGTTGCAGCCTCACTGCCATCTGGGAAATAAGAGGATGTAAATTGTGGCGTGCTGGTAGCCAGCGTTGGCCCCGGGGAGCAGATGTTCTCTGTGGAGGGAGTATTTACAACATGGAAAGCAGCAAACTCTTCAAATCAGGGCTTTTCACCATGATAACGAGCTGTTAAACATTTACCAGCATAGCAATGGGTCTGAGCCTATATACAATTTTAAACCTGGAAGTGGTGCCTTAATATCAGACAAAATAGAATTTAAAGCAAAAGATGATGGAGAAATGTGAGTACTGTAATAATGATACATGGAGCAATCCAGCAAGAGGGACTAGAGGTCATAACATTCCCATTTACAGGAAATACACAGGGCAGAAGTCTATCCAAACACAAGGAAAACATAAAAATTCCACAGTGACGAGGGGAAAATATTAATAAATTTCTCTTAGAAATTGATCAGTCAAGCAGGCAAAATATTAGTAAGAACATAGACTCTTTGATGAAGAGAATTAAATGGTTTAATTTAATGAAAATTTATATACAGATATATATAAATATTCTGCTCCAAAAATCTAAAAAACAGAGCATTTTAATGTTCAATACTGAGGATTATAAGAATGTATGCATTAGTGGTGATGATAAATTATTACTTTTTCTCTATGTATCTGTATCCTACTACATTTCCAGCGGTAAAAAAAAAATCAAAACAATTCGAAGTTGATGATTATTTTTAATGTGTGTTTTTATTTTCTTCGGATGTAATTGAATTATTCCATTGTGTGTCTTATGGTTGTAAGCACTGGTATTCTGTAGTGAAAACATCAGGCCTCAAGGCTCATTTGAAAACACACAAAGAATGTCATGCAAAACTAATCAAATTTTTTTAAAGAAAGTAAAAGGATTTTCTAGTGTCCTGGAAATGAATTTTTACAGTGACAGAAGCTGAACATGGAAAATCTATAAAACCTTATTTATACTTTCATATTTAGTTCCAAGGGACAGAGATGCCAAAATAATTAGAAAGACACGTAGCAAAAATTATAGGAAATGCTAAAACTGATAATCATGAACGACGCACTAAATGGATTATTAAGATACCTCTGTCACAAACCACGACTAAGCATAATAAAATATAAGCTTGTCATTTCTGTTTTTTTTTTCTTTTTGAGCCAATATCATCCATTATACACGAATAAAGCTGCCATTATTGTGAGCCAAATCTTTTGGTGTTTAGAAGCTTGGAGGTGTACAAAGAAGCCCTGAGCACATGGTACTCTGTCAACATTAGCCCATTTGTAGAAATGAAATGAGATTTGTGAGCAATAAAACACACAAGAAGCAATACGCTTGTGTAAATTACAATAGTGCAAATGCAAAGATGTGTCAAATATGCAGCTTTCTTCCATGTACCATAGTGTAATATTCACAGGGTACCCCAGCCAATCGTGTGTGAACACTCTGGAGATATAGTGATAAAAGTTAGATAATTGCCAACTATATGAAGAGCGGGAGATTAAAACATTTTATTTTTTCCTCACTTTTATATAAATAAGTGGGTAGAGATTAAATTGATTATTATTTTATTTTGAAGTTCATTGATTTACTAAGAGAAAATTTCTTATTTTATTCACTGTAAGAACTTCCATTTTTTAAACTAAATCTTTCATTGTAAATAATAGAAAAGATTGTTTTAAGAAGGCAGCATCTTGGAATAAAAATCTGAGCACCAAAAGTCCTTTTGATTATTTTGTTAGAGTATTTTGTGTCAGTGTCAGACCTCCCAAGAAATTCATTAAATGCTTTTTTGTTTTCCTAAATTACGTATCTGAGTTTGGATTCTTTCAGTGCAAATAAACATCAAAAAATTTCGCAAAATAATTTTCTTTTAGACAAACCACCATGGCATATTTAACTAAGCAATATTTGAGCCAAATATCCTTTTATTATGGAATCATCATAAATATGTCAAAAGTTCTTATTAAAGAACTTATTTTTTAATGAGCATCTTTACAATCATTATAATGTGTTTTATGATTTATAGCTGTTTTATTTTACAATTTAATAAGGTTGTTTTGTGACCTTTATTTATGGCAAGTGTAACATTAATGGTTTTCCACTAATGTTAATAATATAAAACTTTCATTTAAAGTATGTTTTGTACCTAAAACGGAGACAATATAAGAAAAGCGATATTAGGTAGGGTACAATATATGTTGTTGACAGTTATTACCAGATGGGATAATTGGAAAATAAATAAATGAAATTTGGGAAGCATTTTACCATATAATAAAGAGTCTTAAAATATTCTAGTGTTCTACCACTTAAGAAACTATACAAGAACGAGGATAAAGGAGTTCTTTAACAAAATGAAGTTGTTAATATTCAAATCTGTGTTGGGTGTCATACTTTGTATTTTGCATAAGCCATTTTATTTAACTCCTATGAAAATTTGTTATTTGTTTTGTACCTTTAGTTTTAAGCTGACCATAATAAAGCCCAAATGCCTGACCACTTAGTGAAAACTCCATCAATAATAAATGCTATGAAAGGCATTTGCACGCCAGGCTTTCCCAGTGTACAGTGTTCTGCTCTAGGTGCACACATGAAATCAGACGTTCTCCAGAAATAGTATGTCCCTTCCCCCAAAGGTACCCCCAGAAGAGATGCACATAATAAATAAAATTGTGTTTCAGAAATACAGTGTGATTCCTGCTCGGAAGCATAAAAAGGTGAATTTGCCCTGGGGACTCAGAAGTGATGAAAGGGGAAGTGCCAATTCCTCTATGACCTGCAGAAAGAACTGCAGCACTCAGGAAGAAAACAGGTGAAGTCAGTCCAAGTCAAGAGATGAGCAGATGAAAGGAAGAAGTGGGGATGTAATGGTCTAAAAAAGCAATGGCCAAAGTCAGTTTGGGTGCTTTAAAATGAAATCGTAAGATCTCTGCAGCAGAATCCTGAGGCAGATTCCTTTGCTGCTCACTGAGGATTCATGTGTGTTTTTTCTGCCATGAGCCTGGGAGTTCAGGGACTGGTTTGCCCAATTAGACGAGTATAGCAGGTGTGCGGTTTCCAGGCTGATGATGAGGATGCACTGTCCTTTCTGGGGCTCTCTCTGCCCTGCTATGACAGCACATACAAGATCTGTACAGTGATGACAATGTCCAAAAAGCCCAAATTTGTGTCCTCCTTACTTAACCAGATTTGCTGCGGATGGTACAATATGTACTTTAGCAACCGAAGAGAAATCTACTTGTAGTGTATTAGGCCACTGAGATTTAGGGGTTCATTTTTTGCTGTAACAAAGCATAGATATTCTGACTAATACAAATGCTATGAATACGATTATAGCTAAGAAGATAGGCTGGAAAAATCATTGCAAAATGTGACAGAAAAGGACTAAATCAATAACCTGAAAAGTTCACACAAGCCACTTAGAAAATGATTAACTCCCTGAGAGACAAAACCTCAAAATATGATGATATGCACTAAAAATAACTTCTATACAAATAGATGGCCTTTCTTCATTAGTAATTACGGAAATGCAGATGAAAGCAATGACAGCACATTAAGTGCTTTTTCTTCAAAACTATCTAAAGTTCTGAATGATAATACCAAGGGCTTAAAGAACACAGCACGGCACACTGCAGGGACGTTCTATGGTGGGCGGTTGGGTAGATGTACTTCAGTTTCTCCCTTGGACTTCTGGACACTTTCCGTATTCTTTCACTCAATATACAATGACTTTGTTACCAGAAAACAATGATCTAAAAACTGAGATCATAAAAAAGATAAAGAGAATTTAGGATTAATATTCAACTAATACTCATGTACTGAAAGCAGGTATAGGCATAAAGATATTTAAGAAACTCATGTGTGTTTGTGTTTGTGTGTGTGTGTGTGTGTGTGTGTACATATACATGTATATACGTATGAGTTTCTTAAATGTCTTTGTGCCTATAGAAATTTTGCGTTCATGCAAGCTATATATGTACTTATCCATATGAGTTTCATAAATGTCTGTGTATATATACATACAAATTTTAATATACTTCAAAGCACCTGTAAATCTCAAACCATCATTAATAAACAGATAAGCACAAAATATTTTGTACTAGAATAAAACAGTATTCAAAAATTATTTTTAGCAATTTATAAATATCTAAATGTCTAGAAAGTGAAATGGATGAATACCCCTCTAGTGTATTAGATCGCTGAGATTTAGAAGTTAACATGTTACTATAACAAAGCCTAGACTTTCTGACTAACACAAATCCAAGGACTAAACCACGCTGCTGCAGTGAAGGAAGCAGCCCTGCCCTCAGGTTCAGATCTGGGGACACTGCCAAGCCTGGGGGTTGGATGGGGCGTGGGGACTCTGTGTCTGGCAGGCACAGCTGGGGCTGAGGTGCTCCCAGCCAAGACCTTCACCAGCAACCATTCCTACTGTGCCCTGAGGCACTGGAAACACTCCAAGATAGTAACTGGGCAACGCTTCTTTAGTAACAAAAATATGTCCTACTGAGATGAGAGAAAGTGTAATAAATCTTCATATCTGCCATCAAAACAGAACCAGAAGAGAGAAGCCATGTCTAGAGTGAACTTAAACATTGAAAATGTCACAAGGAAGTTTTTTAGTGGCAGAGTGGATGCTGTAAAAACAGATTAAATTCTTGCGCAAGAGATATCATTACAAATCTTATTTAAAAAAGATCAAGATGAATATAGTGCTGTGTCTATAATTCCAACCTCTCAGAGTTCAGCCGGGAACATTAAACAGGAGCGAAGCATCTACAGCTGACAGCAGGGAAAAGTCTCAAGGGGAATCTCCATCTTCTGAGTATCACATGTTTAAAAGTCTCTTCCATCCAAAGAAAACTGCATCAAGGCAGCATGTACAATACCTGCACACTTCAACAAGCCTCCTGCTGTCTCTGTTTTGCGTTTCTCGCCCACAGGAACATGGTGAGCTAAACACTCGGCATTTTTATTCATCTAAATCCTAAATGTGTACGGAGTAGTGAGGAAGCTTCTGTGTGATGAAGAAACAAAACAAGACATCTGTTCAAGAACGTGCTGATTAAACTTCCAAAGTGTAGCCATTGACCACAGGGGTTAGAAAGTTACCAGCTTATGGGCAATATCCAACGTACCACCTGCTCTTGTACCATGAGTTAAGAATGACTTTTGCTTTTTTTAAATAGCTAAAAGAAACACTAAATAAAAGAGGAATATTGTTTTGTGACATGAAAATTATGTGGAAATCAAATGTAAGCGTCCTTAAATGAAATCTTCTTGGAACACAGTCATGCCCGTCTGTTATCTGTGGCTTCTTGTTCCTTGTGGTGTGAAAGTGAGGTGATCTGCTCCATAAAGCTGAAATTATTTACTATCTGGCCCTTTGTAGAAAACATTTGCTGAACTCTGGTCTATATCATTTTATCTGTAAATGCTTTTCATTCCATAATTTTTTTCTGTTTGTAAAATACTAAAAGGTATAGGCTTCCTAAATTTTGGCCTCTTGCTTAATTTAAAAATAGAAATCATAAGATCTTGTTAAAACAAAGTCAAATTAGTGTCTACTGCTAGGAAGTAACAACAGAAGATGGTTAAATGAAAAGGTGATAAAACCTTGTGCCATGTCAGTGCAAGCAAGGCATGAGCTGCATGGAATATTGCCTAGTAACACGATGTGGCCCCAACCTTACCCTCCAAATCACTAAGGTAATATTGAAAAGAGAAGGCCAGTAAAAGACTATTTCTCATTGATATCAACCAAATCATGGGGGAGACACAGACTAAGGAATGTTGAAATGGGTTTGGAGAAAATAATGATGCCTAACACAATAAACGGAGATTTTAGTTGAGGCATCATGGGCCATCAGGGAGTCTGTCTTTGCCCAATCCTTCTGAATTGGAGGAATAGTCTCGTAGCAGCAGAACATCTCTAGCTGGGTAAGAAGGACATTAAAGAAGCAGACCTTAAAGAGCGTCATGATGGAAAAGAGCAGGTCACCTCTGGTGGAGGTCACACCTACAGATATGGAAGATAACTCATCCTTGCCTCAGAATTCCTTACAGAATATTCAGTGCCAGAAGAGCAGAGAATCACCTTTACCAAGCAACTCAATAACCTAATAATATTTATAACCAGTCATGTTGCTATATACCTCAAAGGAAAAAAACAAGCAAAAAAAAACCAAATAAATCCAGCAAAGTAGTACTCATGTCCACTTCTTTAAAACAGAATAAACAGAAAAATGACTAAACAGCAACCCAAACATCCAGCCAATACAAAGTAAATCACAGGAAAAACCTCAGGGGTGAAGAAACTTTGGCAGAATGATCTAGGTGATCAGCATTGAATTGATTTAACCATATTATCAAGACTGCACAGCTAGAATGAAGTTTTCAGGCTCCAAAGTAAATGCTGTAATGTTATTAAAGTAAAATAATAGAAAACACAGTTAGCAAATGACAAAGAAACAGTGCAGCCAAATTGAGGTATAATTATGCAGTGTTTAATAGCAGATTTTAATAATACTATAAGAAATTTGGAATATTATAGAAAATTCGTTTACCGCAACCCTGAGGCTCACTGTGCCTTTGTGACTCTTATCTGGATTGTGGAATCCAGCGCATTTTAAACATTCTTCACAAATTTGTACCTTAAATGTCTTTGTAATAGGGCCAGGATGGTGACTTACACCTGTAATACCAGCAACTTGAGAAGCCAGTGAAGAGGATAATTTGAGGCCACAACTTAAAGTCTAGCCTGGGCAATATGACAAGACCCTGCCAAAAATTTACTAAATACATAAATATATAAATTTCTCTGTGACTTGCATGTGGAATAATTATAGTTGTTTATGTCTAATTTTAAAATGATAATACTTTTGAAATACACAGATAAGAAAATTTTTAAAAAAGCAACTTAGAACATATATTAAAAATAAGGGAAAATGTGGCACATATACACCATGGAATATTATGCAGCCATCAAAAACGATGAGTTTGGGTCCTTTGTAGGGACATGGATGAACCTGGAAAACATCATTCTCAGCAAACTGACAGAAGAGCAGAAGATCAAACACCGCATGTTCTCACTCATAGGCGGGTATTGAACAATGAGAACACATGGACACAGGGAAGGGAGCACTACACACTGGGGTCAGTTGGGGGGAAATAGGGGAGGGAGGGTGGGGGATGGGAAGCTGGGGAGAGATAGCAAGGGGAGAAATGCCAGATGTAGGTGATGGGGAGGAAGGCAGCAAATCACACTGCCACGTGTGTTCCTATGCAACAATTTTGCATGTTCTTCACATGTACCCCAAAACCTAAAATGCAATAAAATAAATAAATGGGAAAAAAATAAAAATAAAAAAATAATAGGACTGAGTGTGGTGGCTAACAGCTATAATCCCAGGACTTTGGGAGGCCAAGATGGGAAAATTATTTGAGCCAGGGAGTTCAAGATCAGCCTGGACAACATGGCAAGACCCTGTCTCTGCAAAAAATAAAATGAAATTAGTCAGGCATTGTAGTGTGAGCCCATAGTTCAAGCTACTTGAGAGACTAATGCAGGAGTATCACCTGAGGCCAGAAATTCAAGGTGGCAATGAGCTACGATCACACCACTATACTCCAGCCTGGAGCTGGAGTTTTCTGTTTATTTTGTTTTAAAGAAGTGGACATGAGTACCACTTTGCTTGATTTATTTGGTTATTTTTGCTTGCTTTTTTGTTTCAGGTATATAGCAACATGACTGGTTATAAATATTATTCGGTTATTGAGTTGCTTGGTAAAGGTGATTCTCTTTCTTGCTCCACCAGAGCAAGAAAAAGTGAAAATAGTTTAAATTGATTAAAAACAAATGAACATTCAAAACAAAATAATAGTGGTAATAATAATAATAGTAAAAAGACAGACAGAAAGGGAAAAATTCTCCAAAAATTGGCTTCAGGCCAGGCGTGGTGGCTCACACCTGTAATCCCAACAATTCAGGAGGCTGAGGTGGGCGGATCCTGAGGTCAAGAGATCAAGCCCATCCTGGCCAACACGGTGAAACCCCGTCTCTACTAAAAATACAAAAATTAGGTGGGCGTGGTGGCATGCACCTGTAGACCCAGGTCCTCGGGAGGCTGAGGCAGAAGAATCGCTTGAACCCAGGAGGTGAAGGTTGCGGTGAGCCGAGATCGTGCCACTGTGCTTTAGCCTACTGACAGAGCAAGACTCCACCTCAAAAAAAAAAAAAAAATTGGCTTCATACTAATGTTTGTGCAAAAGTTAAAAGTTATTTTTACTCTAATCATTATGTTTTAAGGAGTTAAAATATGCTTTCACTTTTATTTCCACTTCACGATTACTATTGATTAATCTGAAAAATATCTAAAAATAGAGGGAAGTAAAGGAAAAAAAATAGTGAATATTAAGCACACCAAGACAAGCCAGCAGAGTGAAAATCGTGCTGCCTGTATTTGCCATCTCAACTACAGGTAGTTTTCTTTTAAGTAGAATAATTTTTTTAGCAATTTTTTTAGTATCTTTTCAAATCCATAAATACTCTTCTGCAATCATCCTTTTAGTATTTAAATAGAAACCAGTTTTTTAAAATATCCATTTGTTTTTTATACCGTGAGTGTTTCTTAGACACTTTTTCTTACCCTTGCCATTGTAGCACTGTATTTCTTTGTTAATCCCTGAAATATCCATGCCCTGTCTAATATGTTCTAGCTGTTTTTTTAGATACTAGAGCTACAGTAATGAAGAAGACACAAATATTGTCCTGAGGGCCGTCTAGCACAGTAGTTAATTAAACACAGAAGCAGAATAGTGGGAGAAGGGGCTCCATAGAATTTCTGAACCAAGAAATCAGAGATTTTTTTTCCCCTGGGTTTTTGCCTTTAAAATCTGGAAGCCAGTCCACCAATGGTAATGTCATAGGGGTTGAAAACACTGGAATTTGCCTCTAAATTTATACAAGAATAAACGTATAAACGAATGATTTAAAGTGCTAAGAGCCGTTGAAGAGCAGTTGCTTGCTTGTTTTCATATTCAGAAATTTATATTTGCTACTTTCATTTGAATATCATTCCATTACATTTCTTCTTCTCCCTCTCCTTCTTCACTTCCGTTTTCTTCTTCCTTTTCCTTCTTCATTCTGATAATTGGTTGATTTCGTTTCTTTCTTTTTGTGAACTGTGAGGTCACACCTTTTTATCCATTATCTTACTGGGCTTTTACCATAATGTCAGTGATTTGTTAGGATCTTCATGCAATATATTAATCATTTGTCTGAAAAGATTTGTGCTATCATGTGTCCTTTTTCTTTAAGCATGTTTCTGGATCTTTTTTTTTTTTTTTTTTTTTAATTTAGACGGAGTCTCACTCTGTCACCCAGGCTGAAGTGCAGTGGCACAATGATCTCGGCTCACTGCAACCTCTGTCTCCTGCCTCAGCCTCCCAGGTAGCTGGGACTACAGGCGTGTGCCACCACACCCAGCTAATTTTTGTATTTTTAATAGAGACAGGGTTTCACCATGTAGGCCAGGATTGTCTCGATCACTTGACCTCATGATCTGCCTGCCACGACCTCCTAAAGTGCTGGGATTACAGGCGTGAGAGACCATGCCTGGCTCTGGATCAATTTTTTATGCAGAATTTTTAATGTTCTATTCAGTTAGTGAAAGAAAAATTAAAATCTCATGGAGGCTATCAAACATTTCTATAATATTTGCCATGATGTCGTGCTGAAAAATATCCTTTTTTACCACAAGTTTACATAAATGTGGATCTAATACCGCCATGATTTTATTTATATTTTTATTAAATTTCATGTTTAATTTTGAAATTTTAGAATATACTAGAGATCTAATTCCAACCATTTCTTAAATGTTAGCCAATTAGTGGAGTGTCATTAAAAAACTGAAGTATCTAATTTCTTTCCATCTATCATTTATCTCTGTCTGTCTTAAACTACTGGAAAACTACAGTACTTGTGCACTGGAAAACTATTACATCTTACAATGTTAATTTACTTTTGTGGTTAGTCAATTTACTGAAAACTTACATTCATTTTTATAGATTTTCATATGTCTTTTATAAAGTTGACAATATTATATGAAAACAATATTTATCTTTTTCCTCTGACAGTTGTAATACATTTTTCAATTGACTTTGTTAATTATAGCAATTACTAGAAGTTCTTCAACAATACTGATAGTTTTGCTGATACAAATGCATTTTTAATTGTTTATTTTAATAATTACGGGTCTACTTTTATATTTAAGTAAGGTAGTAGTATTTGACTTAAATATCCTTTATTATCCTAAAGAATTATTCCTTTCAGTTTTCTAAAGCTTAATATATTTAACATCTCATTTAAAATTAAAATTAAAGGTTGAATTTTAATTTCTTTTTGTAATTGCTGCAGCATTTAGTAAAAAAAAAATTTAGGATTTGAATGACTTCATTGTCAATTGTGTCTATAAAAAATAATATCCTCTGTGCCTCATTTAATGTTTCAGAATGAGTTCTTCTTTTACAATATTTGCTGGTGATGTCTTAAACATTTTGTGTCACTGTTTACAGTTTCTCTTTAGTTGACTCTGTTTAGTTCTCTGTAGAGCTAAAAGTACTGTGTCTTAATGCAATTCAATAAACCTTGTCAATTAATAAGAATAGAGCATTTTAATTGATTTAAATATACTCTCCTAATTAATAGTATTCTCGTTTTTGTCATTTTGCTTCATGATTTTTATGCTTTTATGCTTTTTAGCTATATTCTTTTTGTGTTAGTTCCATACACATTTTTATTTGCATATTTTCATATGTATATATAAGGGCCAAGGGAAACTTTGACATTCTGAAGGTTCTCTGAAAAATTAACTCAAAAAAAGCAAATTAATTGGAGAAAAAACACATTTATTTAACATGTATACATGGGAGTCTTCGGAATGAAGGTCCAGAGGCTCAGGGGAAATCATCCATTTTTATGCTTAGGTTTAACGAAGTGTGGAGAGCTGTGTAGAAATATAAATGGACAAAAATGGTATAATGCGATCCTTGTAGACGGAGTGGGGAGACTGGGCAAAGCCACTGGGTTCTTCGGGCCTCTGTAGCATGTACTACTTTCTTCTGGTTGTAGGGTAAGGTGCTCTCTGCAATGGGGTATCTTATGATGTGCAGTCAAATAAGGTCAATCAGATAATTTCTCGATGGACAATTTTTACAAAGATAGGACAGAGGAAATGTTAGAGTAATATCTTTAGGCTTTATTATTTTTTTAATGCTTTAAGTTCTGGGAGCAGGTTCCTTACATAAGTATCCACGTGCCTTGGTGGTTTGCTGCACTCATCAACCCCTCATCTACATTAGGTATTTCTCCTAATGCTATCCCTCCTCCAGCCTGCCGTCCCCCAACAGGCCCCGGTGTGTGATGTTCCCCTCCCTGTGTCCATGTGTTCTCATTGTTCAACTCCCACTTATGAGTGAGAACATGGAATTGTTTTAGGTTTTATGGCTGGCTCTGGGGAAAGAAATTCTGGTTTCTAGGGCTTGCCTTAGGGGAGAATGAGACTAAGGAACGCGAGACAGGAGGACAGAGAAAAAGTTTTGCTTGTGAGGCTGCTGCTAAGGCCTTCATTTTGGGTACTGTTTTCTGAGCCACAACATAACTCATGTTTTTGGCAACCTCTTCATAATAGCTGAGCATTGGAGGTAATAGGAACACCAGCTGATAGCAGAATGGTTGAAGAGATTGCAGCATATTCAGACAATGTCATACTGAAAGGAATAAAACTAGAAAATAATAATCTAGGCCACACAACTTAATAAAAACTACTTATTTCCTTTCAATATATTCCGTAATTATTGGTTGACACATATTATTACTTCAAATTTGTCTTTTATCTTTCTTCTTACATTTATTGATATTCTTATGATTTCATAAAGATAACGAATAGTGTCCTACAATACACATTGGAATAGGATTTTAGTGCTTGCCACCTTGCAGCTTCAATATATATTAAATATTTTGTAATTTGTAATAAAGAAACTTTATATTTTAAATTTATAAACATTCCTCCTTCTCATCCTAATAATAATAATAATAATATTAATGATAACTTCACAGTGTTTACTATATAGCAGACCCCTTACAAAATAGATACAGATGATCATTCTCAAAACTCTACCCAGTGAGGATCCTTTTATCCCTCTTTGCAAATGAGGCTATTAAGGACAGAGAGGTTAAATAACTTAGCAAAATTACACAGTGAGCAGGGATGAAACTAGTAGCTAGAGATGTAACTTATGGTAATTAAGCAAAGATGTTTATAAAGCACTTACAATAAAACATAATAAACAATCAAAATGGTAGATTATTTTGTCTGAGAGATGATCTATAATGGTCTTATTGCCATTCCAAATAATTTCCTACAGTTTTGTGTCACCCTGAAGCTAATGTTGTTCTATCTTAGAACCCATCTACAAATAAACCTGTTTGCTTCAATAACTCTGCTAAAGTCATTATTATATTAAACTCCACTGCATTATACGATGCAAATTCTAAATGCACTTCCCACATAGTGATGAAAGTAATTTGTTTTTATGGTTGCTTAGACCTGAAGCTTAAAGTGCATTATTTTATTAATCCTCATAATATCTCCATGAGAAAATTAAAAATATTATTTTTAGTATATTCAGGAAAATATTTTTGTAGGTGTTATCTAAAAATCTCAGTAGATAAAAATATTTAGAAATTGGAAACTATTTTCCATTCGTAAGAGAATTATAGAAGTTGGACATCAAGGGAATATTGTTATGACTAAAAATGTATTTATCAAACAGACTGTTAGTTTTTTTAAAATATGTATGTATTTATGTATATATGTATGTATGTATGTATGTATGTATGTCTGTTTCAGATGGAGTCTTGCTCTGTCGCCCAGGCTGGAGTGCAGTGGCATGATCTCAGCTCACCGCAACCTCCACCTCCTGGCTTCAAGTGATTCTCCTGGTTCAGCCTCCCAAGTACTGTTACTACAGATGTGCAGGCCTGACTAATTTTTGTATTTTTGGTAGCGATGGGGGTTCACCATGTTGGTCAAGTTGATCTCCAGCTCCTGACCTTAGGTGTTCCACCACCTCAACCCCCCAAAGTGCTGGGATTACAAACGCGGGCCGCTGTGCCCAGCCTCGGACTATTAGTTTTAGATATTCATCTATGAAACAAATATTTATCTGTAGGCAAAAATCTCTGCTCTTATGGAATTTGTAATTTAGTTGATGAGACAGACAATAAACAAATAGATACATAATACATTAGATGAGTTCTATGAAGAAAACTAAAAGAGGAGAGGAGGACATGTGACATAAGGTGCTGTGATAAAAATGTTCAACTCATACGTATACGGTATACTGTCAACTAGAAAGTAGGATGAACTAGAGCGTTTATTAGCGCATAAGCTTGAGGAAGGTCATTCGGGATCACTGGCTCCAAATGAATGGGCAGTGTGATATGGTTTGACTGTGTTCCCACCCAAATGTCATCTTGAATTGTAGTTCCCATAATCCCCCTATGTCATGGGAGGGACTTGGTGGGAGGTAATTGAATCATGGGGCTGTTAACCTCATGCCAGTCTCATGACAGTGAATGAGTTCTCTTAAGAACTGCTGTATTTATAAGGGGCTTTTGCCCCTTTTGCTCAGCACTTCTCCCTGCTGCCACCATGTGTGGAAGAACATATTTGCTTCCCCTTTTGCCATGATGTAAGTTTCCTGAGGCTGCCCCAACCATGTGGAACTTCAAGTCAATGAAAGCTCGTTCCTTTATAAATTACCCAGTCTCGCATATGTCTTTAGAGTAGCATGAGAATGGATTAGTATACAGTGTTACAAAGTGAAGTTAACGTTCCACTTATAAAGGTAGAGACAGAGATATTTTAACAGAATAATTATATTTTCCATGCAAGACCACTGCATATGTTACAGAGATTTGTTCAGTTATAGGCTGCTTCATTCCAAGAAAGATGACTGTGGGAGAGGTAACCTGAGGAGTAACCTGAAGAGGTCTTACCTCTGACACCATTTGGTCTTCCTGATCATTTACAGAAATAAAAAAACAGCAGAAGTTGGAGCTGCATGATGCATGACTCAGGCTGCAAAGCCACATTCCCCCCAAGGCTCAGAATAAAGTTCCACAACTTTAAGTTTAAATTATTTAATTTCACAAAACTAAATAATATATAATTATATATGTAGTCCAAATATCTATCTTAAAATGAGAAAATGAACATTTTAACAGCCTCCACTTGACTAAATTGTAATTCAATATCTTAATTTATTTTCTTGGGAATTATAAAACATTTTCCCTCACATAAAAGAAATTCAACTTCTTCATGTCATTTTTAAGGGTTATAGGTTATTTTCTAAAGTGTTAGAAATATTCAGAAATTATGTTTTTAATAATAGGCCCAGTAAACACTTCTGGAGTGGGTAAATATTATAGAAAGGGTTTAGAAAACAGCAACATTATCTTCTTCCATTTCTCTGGTCTACACACACTAATGTTGGATTAAATAACCAAGATCTCTGGAAAATCAGAAATAATAAATCATTAAACAAGCAGAGTTACTAGTCTCCTTCAAAACTAAATCTAAAAAGCTTGTCTAACACAGAGCTCTGAAATTTCCAAACACATAAAAGTGCCCAAACCAACTAAGCCCACGTGACAATCTTTTTCCCATGTTGTAAAAAATAATTAGGTTATTTGCTGTTCTCATGAGTGCTATTTATTTCCAAAAAATAATGCTTTTCAAAAAATACTTCTCTCTTTATTGCAATATTTCAGGAACATCTGTTAAAATATCTAAAGAATATTTGAATTATGTGAGACAATTTATCAGCAACAAATGGATTATGAACAAATTTTAACTTATGGGAAATGAATCATAAGGAAAATAGAAAGTTAAAGATGTAGAATTTTTTAAGCATTAATTGTTTTCCTATCTCTAGCAAGGGTGAATTTGTACTATAATCTTGCATAATGAATTCTGAAACATTTCTCCTACATATTCAATTATTTAATAATGTTTTTGGAATATATTACACAGAAACATAGAAAACATGAAATATTTGTTATGACCACACTCCAAATGCATGGAGTTTTTAATTCTCACATAGAATTCCATGGTATGGATGTGCTACAAGTTACCTTCTCAGAACCTGTTATTGGACTTTCAGGGTTTTTCTGGCTTTTTTTTGGTTTGTTTGTTTGTTTTTATTCATAAAATGCCTCAAGTATGATTTTTGTGTTAGCATTGAAGGAAACTAAACCCTCTCACTCCAAAATACAATACCTCTGGTATTTTGGGATGGCTGTTAAAATGGCCTGCAAACGGAAGTAGCTCTGCAAAGCTGTTTTTCATGTATGCGTTTTGCTGATGTGGTCAAGCTTTCTGAGGCCCTACCTTCTACAAACCTAAAAAAATTAACTGAAAGGCTGTCAGCTTGAAACGTCTGAAAGAAACAATGATCATTTATTCTCTCAGAGGGCTGCTACCTATGGAGTTACATCTACATAACAAGTCTCTTCTCTGCATCCCGTAATCTGTCTTGCCACTAAAATGGATTTAGCACCACAACCTCCTTTGTGTCATGCTTGGAGCCCCCATTCTTCCTGTAACCGCAGGGTGGTATAAAAGTGTCAAGCACCTTGCCTTTCTTTGAGTCCTTGTATTGCATATGACTCCCGTGCATGTTAAAAAAAAAAAACAAAAAAACTGTAGGCCTTTTCTTCTAATAACCTGCCTTCTGTCAGCTGATTTTTCAGAAAACCTTCAGAAGGCAAAGGGGAAGTTCTCATTGGCCTCTACAGCACCAACCAACATTCGTAGAATAAATATGAAGTTAGACTATTAGAAATAGGGCTTTGTGGTAAAGAGACGTGTGCAGTTCTTAATCTTATACAGGACACTGTATTGTCCTCCAAAAAACTCACACGATTTTACACTCCCAGGACTATGCATGACAGTACTGGTTTCTCATTTACCACTGAGAGCCATAACTAATCTTTCCTATCCCAATGAGTGAAAAATAATTATCCAACATCTGTTGTTATGAAAGATGAAGCAACTTTATTAGAAAAAAAATTAAACAATTTAACAATATTTTATACTACCAAAGTGTCTTTTCTCTTCTGGTTTTTTTTTGTTTGTTTGTTTGTTTGTTTGTTTTTGACAGGGTTTCAGTCTATCCCCCAAGCTGGAGTGTGTATAGTGGCTCAATCTTGGCTCACTGAGCCTCTACCTCTCCGGCTTAAGCAATCCTCCCACCTCAGCCTCCCAAACTAGCTGGGAGGGACTACTGGTATATGCCAGTTAATTTTTGTATTTTCAGTAGAGATAGGGTTTCACCATGTTGGCCAGGCTGGTCTCTAACTCCTGGGCTCAAGAGGTCTGCTCACCTTGGCCTCCCAAAGTGCTGGGATTATAGGCATGAGCCGCTGTACCCAGTCACAAAAGTGTCAAATTTTTTTCTAAGTTTTGTTGGTTGCTTTTATGTCTTCATTTTATTATGCTTAAATCATTGGACCCCTAGAATTTACTTTGATAAGGCTTAACAAGGGAGATGTATATTGTTAACAGAAAATAAAGTATTTAGAGGGGTTTATTCCAAGCCAATATGACTGACCAGGACCTGGGGTAGAGTCACAGAGTCACAGAGATCCTGAGAAAACATGTCCAAGGTGATCAGGTTGCAATTTGGGGAGACAAGAGTTACAGGCAAAGACATCAACCAATACATTAGTTCAGCATGAAAAGTGGGGCATCTTGAAGCCAGGACTCACAAGTCATAGGTGGCCTTAAGGGTTCTTTATTTGACAAATGGCTGAGAGAATTAAGCTATTGTCTAAGGACTTGAAGCCAGTAGAAAGAAATGCTTGCATTAAGATAAGGAGATTGTGGAAGCCAAGGTTCTTGTTACATAGACGAAGCCTCATAGGTAGCAGCCCACAAAGAGAATTGATGATTAATGTTGCTTTTCAGATGTTAAAGACATTAGACTTTCAGTTCACTCCTAGATCTGGGAAAGGCCTAGTTGCATTTATGGACATTCTCTACAGATGCACATTTCTCCCCCAAAACACGGCTTTGCAGAGCCCTTTCAAGCTATGTCAAACACATATATTTGGGGTAAAATATTTTGATTTCTTTCAGGGCCTGCTATCCGCCATGTGACGCTGTCCCAGCATTAAATTGGAAAGTCAGCCACATTACACTGGGTAAATGAAAAACGCATTTAACAAGATTTTATGTTTTGTAGGGAGTGACTGCAGCCTTGCCTGGTGTGACCTTAAGTCTTGTTGACAATGTGGTATCTTATGCCACAGAGAGTCTGTTCTGTCTGTTTCCTGATTTCTATTTTTAATCTGGTCAGTTGCACCTAAACTCCAGAATGGAAGGTATATAACAAGGTGTGTCCAATCTCCTTTCTGGTCATGGCCAGGAAAGACATTTTTCAGGATTCTCCGGGGTCCCCTTTGCCAGGAGAGGTTCTTTCAGTTGGTAGGGAGCTTAGGATTTCATTTTTGGTTTTCAATAGCTAGATTATTTTTCAGGTCGGTTGCCAGTACCCTGTTGTCTTTTACCAAATAAGCAAATTTTCCTACTTATTAAAACATCAAATTATAATAAATTCCCTTGTGATTTGAAGCTATCTTTTTTTTTTTTTTTTGCTTGTTCTAATACTCTGTCTTCACCATAAGGTTTTAAACATTATTATTTCATAATTCATTTCAATATTTGATAGGGACATTTGCTCATCATAGCTCTTGATTTTAGTCTTTCCTTTGCTATTTTATATTTTAACTTAATTTCATGACACGTGTAGAAAATATCTAGAGTAGATACCTGTTCACTATTGAGTCTGGCTACATCAGAAATTCTGTGCTTTTTTAGTCTCCTTTTATGTCTCTGTATAAAATTTTATAGTTTTATTTTAAAAGATCTACAAATTTTTATGTTTATAATTACATAGTATGTATTCTTTTAACAGAAACAATTTTCAAATGCAAATTGTATTTAATCTTCATAGTATATGTTTCTATATAGGGAAATGCTAAATTAAGGCTGCAGTATAGCAAAAATTACCTAACCTGTTAAACCAAGAATTAATTTTTAAGCTTGTCCCATGTGGCAGAAAATATGATAGTCAATAAAGTTACAGTGGGTAAACAAAATCAAGCTGTGCCCTCAGAGATCTTCCAGTCTAATAGGTGATAGATAATGAAGAGGTAAACAATGAAACATAAACACAAGACCTTGCAAAAGAATTACAGCTTTTGTTGCCGACTCTTGAGCATCTTCAAGTATTCCACAGGTCCTCCTATTTCACAAGCATGCAGCTGGGTTCTGCAGAGCCTTTATCTGCCCATGTAGAGTAGCCAAAGAGCTGGCTTGCCTGTGCTGCACACTGGTTAATTGAACTTGGAATGTGGCTCCATTGAAAGCTACAGTGTAGAGCAGAGCAGTGGACAATCATTCAGAAAAACAACAGCAATAGTAAAGCTGTTGAAGCTGTTCATGATTTGAAGTGCCTAGGAAACTGATCACATTTTTAGAAGTGTTGGCTTAGTGTGTGCGGCTACAGAAAATGAGCCAATGGAGACTGCCATGTTGGTATAATTGAATGGATCATGAAAATGCTCACTGAAAATGCTCAGCACTCTTGTATGTGGGTAAGCTCCTCACATAATTTGACTGGAGAGATAATTCATGATAAATGTTTAGAAGAGTGAAATGGAAAGCAGTGCTGTGACTCATACTCTGCCAGTATTCATAGTACTGGTCTTTATGGTTTATTAAGAATTTTTCTGCATTTAAAAAAATTGAACAGAAAACCAAACACCACATGTTCTCACTCATAAGTGGGAATTGAACAATGAAAACACATGGACTCAGGGAGGGGAACATCACACACCAGGACTTGTTGGGGGGTGGGGCAAGGGGAGGGTGAGCATTAGGATAAATACCTAATACATAAGGGACTTAAAACCTAGATGACGGGTTGATAGGTGCAGCAAACCACCATGGCACATGTATACCTGTGTAGCAAGTCTGCACATTCTGCACATGTATATCAGAACTTAAAGTAAAATTTTAAAAAATTGGAAGTCATATTACTAAAATAAAAAAGTATATTTTATTTATATATTTAGTGATTAGAAAATTGTAATTTAAAAAGTACAGTGTTTTGAATAAAATTCCCATTACTATAAAGAGATTTAAGAGTAGGATTTTTTTTAATATCATAGAAGTAGTAACAAAACACTATGTGTCAATGACAAAGCATATCCATTTTAGCTGTTAAAGTCTTTCTTTGCTATTTCCACCACATACACTGATAGTTCTTAAGTCCTCCCTCTCTGGTTCTACTTATTTAATTGATAATAGTACTCACTATTATTTCTCAACATTTTTAGGTCAATACAAATTAAATTTATATAACTTCTAACATGTGTTAAGTGTGTAATCTTTTCTATGTATAAAATCTTTTATTTGAAACAATGTATTAGTTGCATTTGAAGACCAACACTGAAGAAAATCCATACTCATATAAATTTTTATGTGCAATAAATCATACATTTCTATCTAAAAACCTATGAGATTAAAAAGACAATTTTCCAATATAGTAATACCCAAAATAAAAAAAACTTGCTTAATGTTTTGTTCTTATTGACTTTCATCTCTGTGGAATTCCATAGAGCACTTTGAATACAATCAATTATAAAAGCAAATAGAAGGACTGCCTGATAATACATCTACTACTATAGAAGTTATAAATAAATACCTTGTGTTCCAAAGCAAAACTGAAAATTCTCTTTATTGTGGTACACAAAACTGTCTAATATATTAAAACAATCTAAAACAATGCATTAATATGGTATCTATTTTCTATGAATAACTGGAATGTGACTTATCTAGAGCAGAAAGTGAAATTTCCAATTTTCACTTCCAAGGTCATTCATGCTTAGATGTGCCCTTCTCTTTGAAATAATTTTTCATATCACAGCATAGGTCAGGACAAGGCTTGTAATTTGCAGCGGTGAAACATTTGTTTCTCAACTTAGTAGAAAGTTACGTCTAACTGAAAACATTATTAGTGGAAGGGTAACCTGAGAAATGAAGCCACGTGACCTCTTCCTGGGAGAGACACCTTAGGCATTTGCCAGAAATAATCAATCCAATCTGTACTTTGAGGCAGATTATACATCCATAATAATTAAGAATAACGAATCAAAAATTAGATAATATTTTAATGTTATCTAACATAGTATGGTTACTTAATTAATGCTAATTTCTTCCCCCACCATTCACAAGATGAATAGTCTTCTTATATGTGAAGTTTATTAAAAACAAAAATTAGAATTTATTTGATTTTAAAATTGCTTAACAAGCCAGGCACTTTGGCTCTTTAGTTGATTCAGCTGTGTGGTGGAGTTCCTTAGAATTAGAGTAGTATTACTGCTTGTAAATTGTTTATGAGATTGAAGTTACTTACATAACAGACGCTGTGACATAAAGCTATAATGCTAATAGTGAATTATGCTCCATTTCTGAGGCATTCAGCAAACATAAGCACTTTTGCGTAGGTTGTTTTGTACTTGATAGCATTCCAGAATATTCAACCAAATCGTCTAATGATTTCTGAACTTGTGAATTTTGGGGAAAGTACCCCTGCTCACAAAGCATGAAGGAGATACTAAGGCAAGGCCTTTACTGCACTCTGGAGAGAGCATACAATCCTTAAGGAAAAAAAAAAGAAAACCAAAACACTGCCCATTTAAAGCCTCACCAGCAGATATGACAGCCGATTCTCTTCCAGGATGCTTCCTGGCGGGTGCAAGCTACCATGGAGAATGGAGTCACTAAATGAGCACAGGCTTCTCTGAGGCTGGAGTTGCCCTCCATGCCAGCTCTGCACTGACCGCAGTCTTGAGCAGGTGTCGCCTGCCCTGTGGCACAGGTCTCTGGCCTCCAGCCTGCTAATGATCACATTGCCTCCACGTTGAGCTCATGTGCTGCTAGCCTGCCGCACTTCACTTTTCCCGCAAAACCGAAAGCATTCTCCTCCATGTAGTGGGGTCACACAAATTAAAGCTTAGTCATCATAAAATGTAGCCTCTAAACAAGGACACCTTTGAGAGTGAAATAGGGTACCATAAAAAGTTGTACCAGGACAACGGGAGCACGCTGGGCTGTTCTGAGCAAACCTGGCCAGTGGTCATCTTGCACAGGGAGCTTCAGGACAGAATTGCACCTGCTTGCCCAATGAATCTTGACTTCTTGCAACTCCTCATCATTTTCCTATGAGTCTTCCAGATACTCTCAAGTTCTGTGAAAGAACTATGTGAAAGAAAAATATATCTTAGGATCCCAAAATTACTAAGCTTAGGGGGAAAGTCAAGCTGAGGACTGCTTAGGGCAAATCTGCCTCCCATGCTATTCAAGGTCATCCTTCTCCTCACTGAGATAAAAGCATATCTGATTGCCTCCTTTGGAGAAACTAACAAGAATCTCAAAAGAATGCAATTGCTTGTCCCTTGCCTACCTGTGACCTGGAATCTCCTGCCCTGCTTTCCAGGCAGAATCAATGCACCTCTTACATATGCTGGTTGATAGCTCACGTCTCCCTACAATGTATAAAACCAAGCTGCGTCCTGAGCATTTTGGGTGCATGACATTAGGACCTGCCGAGGCTGTGTCATGGGCATGCCTCCTCAACATTGACAAAATAAACTTTCTAAATTAACTGAGACCTATCCCAGATGTTCAGGGTTCACATTTGGCAACCACGATGGGATTCTGAATGCAGGCACCCCTGACCTTTGACCAACCTATCTGTGCTTGGCACCCACTTGAGCTATCTTTATGGCTCAAACCAATAAGATAATTTGCTGAGGCCTGAGGCGACCCCTCCAGAGGATCTCTAATTTCCCCAAATTTGGTTGAGATCTAAAGTTTATTTTGCTGGACCACTGCCTTTTTTGGAAAATTACTTGCTTCCAACCCAAGGAAGGCAAGTTTTCCTGCTTCCATGGCAGGGAAGGTGACTCCTTTATGGAGTTTATTATTTTTTTTTCTGCTTCTCAGATGGTAGAAAGTAGTCTTCAGCCTGAGACCCATCCCTAGGTAAGAAGTGGGGTTTGTCTTGGCTGCAGTTAAGATTAACAACCAGCTGGTCTTCATTTCTCCTTGCCATTAGGGTGCTCACTAGCAGTATAAGTTGTTCAGGCAATTGTTTCTTTGGCTTACCTGTTTGTTTTTGTTATTGTTGTTTGTTTCCGAGTTTGAAGTTGTTTAAATCTTTTTCCCATTGGGTTTGACCAACTCTGTTGGATTCAATGAAATCTGAAGGAAACTTTTAAATTATGGGAAACAAGACCTTTGAAGTGGCTAAATTCCTACCACATGCGTCCACAGAAGGTGGTGTGGTGTGGGGAGAAAAAGCCAGCAAAAGGGAAAAAAATAAAAAAGATTTTCAGTTTGACTCTGTAAGAGGATTCATCTACGTATCAAGCCAGCTTTTTACCTTCTTGCTAGCCAGACTGAAATGAGAGATCAGCAGCTATCACCCCATGCTGCAGTTCCCCAGCTAAAGTTCTGCCTTCTTTTTTTTCTATTCTTTTCACCATGACAGCCTGGGTTTGGTTCCTAAATCAAGCACTTTCTGGTTTGATACCTGGTACTCCTGAAATAGCAGCAAATTGTCCTACCTGAAATATGGTAATGAGATAATTTTTTTTTTTTTTTTGAGACAGAGTCTCACTCTGTCGCCAGGTGCCAAGCTGGAGTGCAGTGGCACAATCTCGGCTCACTGCAACCTCTGCCTCCCAGGTTTAAGTCATTCTCCTGCCTCAGCCTCCCGAGAAGCTGGGACTACAGGTGCACGCCACCATGCCCAGCTAATTTTTTTTGTATTTTTAGTAGAGACGGGGTTTCACCATGTTGGCCAGGATGGTCTTGATCTCTTGACCTCATGATCTGCCCTCCTTGGCCTTCCAAAGTCCTGGATTACAGGTGTGAGCCCCCGCGCCCAACCAAAAAAAAATTTTTTAAAGGAACTCAACAGTTAAAAGTCAGATTAATTAAAAGCTAACATACAAAACGTGTGTGTGTGTTTGTGAGCATGTGGCCATGTTTGTATTTAAAAGGGCTCTTTTTTTGTTTTCTTTTTTTCTGTCCTAGGATTTTGTGTTTTTTGAGAATGTTCTTTTCTTTTCAGTTGACTAAATACTATTTTCTTCATTCACTTGTGCTGCCTTTCCTTTCTCTTGCGCCCTTTGCTGCAGGAAGGACCTATAATAATGTAAAGTAGCCTGGGATTTGTTAAAGAAAATGGAGAAGTTGCCAGACACCCTTTTAGGGAGAAACCTCTGCTATTTCTTATGGGACCCCAAGAGTGTAAACAGAAAAGTTCATCTCAGCTCTTAAACTCCTCGTTTTGGTGTTGTGTTACCTGATTTTTTGACTAAAATAGTTACTGCAACAGAGGCTACTCTTGGGTTTTAAATGGAGAGCATAGTTCAGCTACTCAGAAATGTTTTTGTTTAAAAAATATATATAAGAGCACTGCAAAAGCATCACATAGTCTAGCCTCATAATAATTCTCCACTTTTGGAGACATAGGATTCAGTGTGGGCTCTGCCCAAAGCTCAGAGATCCAGTTAAAAGATAGGTAGTCCCTATCTAAATAAATTGGTCTCCTTATTCAACTCTATAATTGATTAGTAATTTTATGTTAGTTTTGGCATCCATCTTGAATCTCCCTCTAGCATCACCAGACTTTTTTCTCTGTACCTTGAGATGTAAATTTTGCTATTTGATTTTTCGCCTAAGAGTTGTTTCCTTCAATATGCAGGTTTAGGGCCGTTTAGCTGACAACTGCCGGGGTAAGGAAATAGGTTATCAAGAGTTTGCTAGCCTAACATTAAAAAAAACAAAAGAAAACAGCTTATGAATCTGTAAGATGTACTTCTATCTTTATGCCTAATACATCTGTGTATTTATGTGTTGTGTACAAAATGTTTTACTACTGAAAATAAATAAAGAGCTCTAATTAATTGGCTTGAAGAAAAACAAAAATCAGATACTTTATCAGAGAAAAGAATACTAGTCAAATGCTTTTCCAAGTTTACATAACCTAAGTAAAATCTTTAATAAATAAGCTAGGTTTAAAATTATTGGTAAACTAATGTTAGTAGTGTATTATCATCAGCATACATTTTTATTTGCATTTATTAATCAAGCAATTTCATACTTATCCCTGCCAAATACTATAAGGTGTCAAAATTGGACGTAGGAGTCACAAAATGATAAATCCCAGCCCCAAACAGAATGATCTTTTCTTGTGTAATTTTTGATAAATAAGACATTGATATTGGTTTAATAAAAATAGCTAAATCTTGAATTGTTTAGTAAAATAATCATAATTTCTAATCTTGTGGCTTTAGACAGTCTAGTCCTCAGGCAGGAAGGGGGTTTGTTTTGGGAAAGGATTGTTATCATCTTTGTTTCAAGGTTAAACTGTAAACTAATTTCTTCCCAGAGTTAGTTTGGCCTACACCTAGGAATGAACAAGGATAGCCTGGAAGTTAGAAGCAAGATGGATTCAGTTAGGCTAATTTTTTTTCACTGTCTCAGTTACCAGCTTGCACTGGCCATTTCATAGCTTTAACTATTTTCACAGTTTTCAAAAATAATCTAGGTAAATAGTTAAAATAATTTGGTAAATGTAATTGAATAAATACTTGTAGACAAATATTTCATAATTTGGAATCTGAAGAAATATCAAATCATAGGTATTTCATTATTTGGGTGTTTTGCAATAAAAGTATATCGTAGGAGAACATTCTTTATATTAAAAAGTGTGCTTTTTAAAAAGGTGAATAATTTTTGTCTAATTCAAAGCTTATTTAAAGATTATGTATAAAACAAGGTAAAAGGAACCAGGAAATCAGAGAGATGTAAAAAAGGTTATAAAAATAAAAAGAGATTTTTTGGTTAAAAAGCTTAAACAAATAATTTTATGTGAAAAAGAATTTTATATGGTAAATTTAGTCTTAGAATAAAATTACTAGTTGAGAAAGAGGGATGTTTGGGACAAAGCACAAAGTCCAAGCATTTAATGAATGATTTGTGTAAGTCACAATAAAGGGGTTTCTTTTTAAAAATAAACCTTTTCTGTAATCTAGGTATCTATAATTAAATGAAAATTATAATGGTCTTTCTATAAATTGGATTTAATGTAAAAAAATCCACTTATACACTAAAGAATTGGTTAGAATAATAACATTTTCTTAAGACATTAATTTACTCTTAATAAATTGTAACAGATTTTACATTTTATTGAAATAATTCCTATGCCATTATTATAAAGTATTGGTTTGCTTAGCAAAACAATGAGATTAGTTTTGTTTTCTTAATTAAGGTTATTACATTTGTTTAACTTTCTGTATGTGCTTTTAAAGTCCTTGTGCCATTAAGTTACAGGGCTTTGACTCCTGGGTCTGAAAGGACACCAAGTCCTGCTAAATCTTAGCACTGATAGCAGTTAAAGCCTCATCTTCAGACCCTGTAGAAGATGCAAATCCAAATAAACTTTGTTCCTGAGACACAGGGCCAGAAATTAAAGCTATTTAACTCCTCAAGATCCAGTGACTATTGTGGAAGTGGTGGGTGCATGAGATTGTAAGGGCTGAGAGATAAAGTTCAGTTTTTCTACAAATGAGTCATTAATGTCAAAATTACACTGATGCAAAACCAGCATATGAGCCCCTGTGTCAGAGTAACAAGGTTTTCTTGAAGCATTAACCATCTCCTTAATAAAGCTTATAAAATATTTACGGAAATCATCTCTTACGGTCACGATAATTAAAATTGTATATATTGTTTATAAAATGTTGAAAAACAAATTTAATTGGCTTTATGCTGTTATTATTTGGAAAATTAAGTCTCTTCTCTCAAAAAATGAGAGTTTTTGCCTTTTCGTGAAATCCTTGAGTTATCACTTTGGTTAAGTGAATGATTTATTTTAAAATAACCTATGGCCGGGCGCGGTGGCTCAAGCCTGTAATCCCAGCACTTTGGGAGGCTGATGCGGGTGGATCACGAGGTCAAGAGATCGAGACCATCCTGGTCAGCACGGTGAAAACCCGTCTCTACTAAAAAAAAAAAATACAAAACATTAGCTGGGCATGGTGGCACGTGCCTGTAATCCCAGCTACTCAGGAGGCTGAGGCAGGAGAATTGCCTGAACCCAGGAGGCGGAGGTTGCGGTGAGCTGAGATCGCGCCATTGCACTCCAGCCTGGGTAACATGAGTGAAACTCCGTCTCAAAAAAAATAAATAAAATAAAATAATAAAATAAAATAAAATAAAATAACCTATGATTCTATTTATGATATCAAGTGTTATAAACCTTTGATATTTAACAAACTTTCCAAAAGCAAATTACAAGTTATGTCTTTTTCTGACCTAATTAATCCTTTAAGATATTAGGTTTCCTAAAGTCCAAAAATAATATATTTGGTTTATTTGGTAAAAAATTATACAGGAAGGAATTATCAACTAGGAAATGGTGTTTGACCTTCTTTGAGCTGTATTTGTATAAATATGCTATTGGTATGTGTTTCAAAATTGTGATAAACTCTATAATTCTGATATGACTTAGTGTACATTATCAGCAATAATTAGAATTGTTATGTTAAATTATTGCTTGACACAAAGGTAACAAACTTCCTTGTCAATTGTGTCTTTGACTATGGCTGTGCTGAAACTTTTTTGCTTAAGACATTGCTAATTCTTTGTTTTCTTTTTCAGTCGAGAAAACTTTTGAGCTATCTACAGCATGTAGCAATTGAGTAATATATACTCCTGTAAACAGAATTTGGAGCATATTTGTTTCTCTCTACCTGATTTCTCCAGAATCTGTGAACTAATTGTGAGCATTCTTAACTTATGGCAATATAGATATTTGCATAAGTACAGTAGCTTTCCTTTAATGAATTAAAATTGATTTTATAAAGTCAATAAAAGTCCCTTGGGAAAACTGGCCTCGTACCTTGTCTGCACAGTCTACGTACAGGGTTCCTGACCTGTGGCAAGTAAGGAATATCACTTTCTGACAGGCCCAGGAGCCCCAGGTTATCTTGGGACCTCAAGAGGAAAGGAATTTAGACAACTCATAGGTATTTAATGTCACAAAGCCATGGCTGGGCTTGGCTTTAAAAAAGTCTTATCTGAGATTCTGTCTATGGAACAAAGTTCAATCAGAGCCAATTTAAAAAGCTTATATGAAATATAATTCTCCTTACTCATTTTATACAAATAATCAGTCCAAGAATAATAAAGCAGATCAGTCCTACCATGATTTGCCATAGTAAAAATTGGAAATGGAGAGAGAAAAATTGTATTTCAAAAACTGTAATACACCTGTTGTTAAATTCTAGTCTTCGCTCATGTTTTACAATTTTTATTGTTTTCTACAGGTTGGACTGAATTCTAATTTTCCTGGCTACAAGTCTCCAAAATAATTTTTTCAACTTTTTTCTTCTTTCTTTTCCCGCCCCAGTCCCCATCTTTCCTACTGTGAAGTCACTGAAAACTAATCTGTTCTTTCTTAAAGCCCTGTAAACTGAAGCTAGACAACTTAATGTTCAGGAGAAAATAACAGAAACCTATTTACATACATATAAGCCACTTTCATACCTGCCTACTGATATATTATGGACTTCAGAGTAATGTTGTCCATATTGATTTTCCAGTGTTGTTCTTTTGTTTGTTGTTTTTCTGCCTTACTCCCTGTATTTTCTCTTTGTGGTTCATGAGACTTTACCACCTGCTAAAAATGAGCTTTTGTAATAACTTGGGGACCTACCCATCTAGAAATAAACCATCCTAGCCATGAGAGATCAGATGAAGCCTGAGACCAGAGACTCATTTTCTTCTAAAATGCTTTCTCCAAAAAATTTTAAAAAGAGGGGAAATGTGAAAGGAAAATAAATCTGGGGTCCCCAACATCACTAAGCTAAAGGGAAAGGTCAGTTAGGAACTGTTTGTTCAAACCTCTGTTCACTGAGATAAATGTAAATCTGATTGCCTTCTTTGGAGAGTATAATCAGAAACTCAAAAAAATGCAAATGTTTGTCTCTTGCCTACCTATGACCTAGAAATTCCTCCCTGCTTTGAGTTTTCCAGGCTTTCCAGATGGAACAAATGCACGTCTTACATATATTAGTTGATACGTCTTGTCACCTTAAAATGAATAAAACCAAGCTATGTTCTGACCACCTTGGGCACATGTCATCAGGACCTCCTGAGGCTATGTCACAGGTGCATGTTCTCAACTTTGGCAAAATAAACTTTCTAAATTAACTGAGACCTGTCTCAAGTATTTGGAGTTCACAGCTACTTTCTCTCATTTTATCAGACCCTAAATGAGGCTGAAACAATGTGTCCTCTTAGAGCAAATCATTACTTCTTTGGAGTCATCTCAGATACATTCCTTCAACTCTCATTCAGCCCCCGGGACTGCTCAGCCCGAGAAAACCAGGTGCACTCCTGCTAAGGGCCTTTGCATTGCTGTGGCCATGTCTTCCTGAGAGCACTGCTCCTGCATTTTCTTTAGATCTCTACTAAACATCGCCTTCTTAGTGAGAACTTTCCAGCTTGCTGCACTGAAAACTGTCACCCTTCCCCTCAGTACATTTCCTATGCTTCTTTCCTGCTTTATTTCTCATGTAGTGTTTATTTTCAAATAAACCATACTTACATAACTTGTATTTGTATTTTTTATTCACTATCGGATTTCCAGCACTTACAATGTTTAGTTCACAGTGCATAACAATGCTTGTGAATAATACATGTTTGTGAATTTTAATGTCTATGCCCCTGCACCTCCCTTTGCCTGTAATATCCCATCCTCCTTTCTTTATCTGGGTAAGTCCTATTCATTCCTTAAACTATCAGCTCAGTTGTAACCTGTTTTAAGAAGCTTTCCCTGTCCTCCAGGTCTCAGTTTTTAGAGGATTTCAAGGACATCCTTAGGCTTGAACTTGGGTCATTACTCATTATAATTGTCCTTTAACCTGCCTTCTTCGGCAGTAGACTTGCAGCTTCTTTGAGTCAATGAGTAGCATTTATTGCTGTTTGTCTAATGCAGTGCTGCAACACTGGGTAAATTATTAATTACACACATACCGTGTTAGAAAACGCATTACATTTAGAGCCAAACCATTTCATCATTAGATGATTCTAATGATATCTCATATTTGGTCAAAGCTTAGATGAGTTCTTCAACTCCCCTTTCTCTTATATAATAAGTTTCCTGAACTTACCACCACAATGTCCATCATGAGCACTTGTAATCTAATTTTATTCTGTGAAATTTTAAAAAATATTTTTTCTTAAATATGGTACCCGGAACAAAATAGGTTGGATGAGATTTAATTTTATCAGCTCATGGAAGTGTAGATGAATCCTTTATTCTTTCTATACCATAATGAAAGGAGTCTATGATGTCCTAAAACTGTTGACAGCTTTTTTGACATTGATATTTTGATCTGAAATATATATACTAACTACTAACTTTCCTCAGTCTTATTATATTTTTGGGAATTTTTCAAATTTATATCAAAGGCATGTTTTATAAACATTTCCATATATGCTTTCAAGACAGAATATGAGAATTCAGCTATCATCACTTTTATATAGATTAATCAAAATGTAAAATTATGCTCATTTCATTAGTTGTCAACGCCAATGTATTTAAAATCTATTATATTTTCCAATTTGCAGGGTCTTCTGACTGTGCTGAAGATTCTGCAACATGGGTGACAATTGACGTCGGCAGCACTTGTAAATCTTGCTAGTTATCAAGAGACTGGAGAGAATCATTTAAAAGCAGAAAAATCAATTCGATGGAGTGGGCAAATTTTCTGAAATTTCTCTTCATTTTCAGTTATGAGTTCATGAGAAATATTTTCATAATATTTTCATAACTTCCAATACTTGCTTTTTGCTAAAACAGTAACAGGAAGGGCATTTAAGTTATTTTCCGTAAATATTTTCTACTTTTCCACTTTCCAATATACGGAATTGAACAATTTGCTAATTTTATTTAGTCTTGATTTTTCTTTTTTTAATTTATTGCAGCTACATTGAGGCTTAAATTGTATACCACGAAAGTTGCTAATTGTAATTGGAAAATTAAATGATATTTAGTACATTTATATAGTTGTGCCAGAATCACCACAATCCATGATTACAGCATATATATGCCCCTAAAAATGTCCCCAAGTCCATTTCCAGTAAATCCAAGTTCTATCATCCAGACCCAAGAATCCACTGTTTTCCATTCTTATAAATATGTTTTTTTCTGGCTCTTTAATGTAAATGGAATCATATAATATGTAGACTTTTATATTTGCTTTCTTTTACTTAGGACAGATTGGGGCAAACTGTGAATTCTGGGCATGCTGTCTCTTTTTGTAAAGTTTTCATGGTACACAGTTATGCTCATGTGTTTATGCATTGCCTATGGCTGTTTTTGTGGAACAATAGAATTGAGTTATTGATAGAAACCATATGACCTGAAGAGCCTAAAACATTTACTATCTGGCCCTTTAAGAAATAGTTTGCCAATGCCTGGATTAGTATAGTTTAGCATTATCCATGTCATGGAATATGTCAATAGTTCATTCATGTCATTTATCATGATGAGCATTTCACTGCATGGATATACCACATTTTGTTGATTCATTCATCAGTTCATAGACATTTGGAATGTTGCCATTTTTGGCTATTATGAATAATGCTGCAATATATACTTATGTCCAAGTCCTCTTGTGGATACATATTATTCTACTGAGTAAATTCCTAGAAGAAAAATTGTAGCCATCTATGGTAAGTTCATGGTTTACTTTTTAAGGAAATGCCAAACTACTTCTCAAATGGTTTGCAACAATTTGCATCCCCTTCATCAATGTGAGCAGATTAGATTCTCTATATTCATACCAATACTGGGTATTATCTGTCTTTTGAATTATAACCATGGCTAGTGACATATGGTGATATCTCCTTGTGGTTATGGTTTACATTACCAAAATGATTAATGATGTTGAACACCTTTTTATGTGCTTATTAACCATGCATATGTCTTCTTTGTTAAAAAACAACAACAACAAAAAAAAACTCTTTCGTCCATTTTAATAGAATTGTCTGTGTTACTGAGATGTAAGTGTCCTTAATACATTTTGGCTGCAAGTATTTTATCAGATATACGATTTGGAAATGTTTTCACCTGGCCTGTAACTTTTCATTTTATTTTCTGAATGGTATCTTTTGAAGTAAAAAATGTTTTAAATTTTATTGAAATATAATTTATTTTTTTCTTTTTCTTTTATAGATTGTGTGTTTGCTGTCGCACCTAGAAGTCTTTGTATAACTCAAGGTTACATTGATTTTTTCCTATGTTATCTTCTAGAAGTTCTCTATTACAGGATTTTACACGTAGGTCTGTAATACATTTTGAGTTTGTTTCTGTGTATGGGATGGGGAGGTAAGGATGAAGCTTTTCCCTCTTCCTCAATCTCCTTCTCCTTTTTCTTCTTTTGCTTTTTATGTGGATATTAAATTATTCTGCCACCATTTGGTAAAAAGACGATCTTTTCCACAATTGAATTGTACTGGAACTTTGATTGAAAAACATTTGACCACAGAGGGGTAAATTTCTCAACTCTGATATTGTTTCATTGACCTAACCTCTTCCTTTATGTATATCATAATGTCTTGATTACAACTTTATAGTAAGTTTTAAAATTAGGCAATATGAGTCCTACAACTTTGTTCATCTTTTCAAAAACGGTTTAAGATTGAAGTACTTTCATTTCTGTATAAATTTCTTGGATCAACATTTAAGTTTTACCAAAAAAAAGCTCACAGGGATTTTGAAAGGGATGCTGTTGAAATCGATAGATAAATTTAGGTAGAAATGGTATTTTAACAATATTGTGACTTCCAACCACAAATATAGAATGTGTCTTGATTCATTTGGATTTTTAATTTCTCTCATCATTATTTTGTAGTTTTCAGTATACAATTGTTACACTTTTGTTAAATTTATTCTTAAATATTTCATTCTCTTTGATACTATTGTGAATGGATTTTATTTATTTTTATATGTTCGTTTTGTATTCTGTGATCTTCCAAACTTGTTTATTAGCTCTAGTAGGCTTTTTGGTGCTCTTATTTACTTTACTTTTTAATATGTATTATGAGAAATTTATACTATATTTATCATTTCTAATATCCAGATTTCTAATATCCAGATTTACTAATATCCAGATTTCCCTGTGTATTTATTTTAAACTGTTTAAGGTTGGCTTCCTATAACACTGGTCCTGGCTATAAAGGATACTTGAACATCCTGAGTTTGTTTCATTTACTTCAGCAAGAAACAAGAGAGCACCATGAACAAAGAACTCTTTTTATGCCTAGAAAAGGAAGATAAAGTCAGCTTCGAATAAGGAAAAGGAGTATCTTTTAAGTACCTTTTGTGCCTGTATTGTTTTATAGTTTTTAGCTTGCTTTCACACATATTATCTGATCTGGTTCTTAGGTAAACCTTACGGCAGAAGGCAAGGCATGCTTACTTATTCTCCAACCCAAAGAATGAAAGGAAAAGACTCAGCAGATGGAGCTCTTGAGAACTTGGTGAAACCTGGGTGGAAATCCGCACTCTTTCACCTCTGTCCAGAGTTCACTGCGGGCATCACAGAGTCCTCACTGCGGTGCAGCACATGAAAGTATATTCTATCTTAGAATGTGGAAAACTGTCTCTCTGGCTGATACTTTCCTTCCTGATGAGAGTTGCAACCCACACTTCATCATCAGGAGTAATTATTCACAAATCAAAATCGAAATCAATGGCTGAGTCACGCATCCACTGCTGCCATTCTGCAGTGAAAAATGTTAACAGTTCTATTATTGACCATAAAAAGTACCAACTTTTGGAAAGAACTATTGAATCTCCATAAAATTCTCCTTGACTTTATAAAGGTTTATGCATTTATTTTTATAAGAGTCAAGTTTAGAAAATAGGCAATGCTTCTAATTTACATTCAACATAATCATCTGTTATCCATTTAAGCCAGATAAAGAAAATGAGATAAAGGAAATAGACATCAATTTAAACTAGCTATTAACTTTCCCAAGGGTATGCTATTAGAAATAAAAAAAGGTTTGTTGAGATTGTCCTTCAGTTTAATTTCCTTCGGTAGTATCGCTAATGACCCCATTAAGGACATTAAAAATTTCCTTTTCTGATCAATCTTCAGAATACTGAACTCCATAAAGTATCTACTGACTAACCAGCTAAATAAATCAAGGTCACCTTTAAGATGGCATCCTAAAGCTAATTGTTAGTATAAGACTTGTTATACAAATATCATCGAGAGGGAGTTATTTCCTTCAGTACCAAGATTACACCAGGCAAATTACGTCACTTATTCAACAATCTACTCAGAGGGCAAGTTTAGCCTACAAAACTTGCATTAAATAAGAAAAAAGAGTTGAAGTTATAACTTCTTTCAAAATACAGCACCTTTTATATAATTGGCAATCATATTTGTTTGGGGTCTTCTAGCTACAGTGTCAAAGTGAGTGTGTAAGAAATAAGGTGTCTCTTATGTTGCTTTCCTTGTCCAATTTTTTTTTTCATAATGTTTAGATTAGAGTGGGAAGACTGGGGAAAAAAGGTAAGCTTTGTTTCAGGTGAGTTATACCTACCACGTGCTAACACTGTCTGCTAAAGTTGGATCATAGCATTAATATTCCAAGCTAATAATAATTAGTTTTTTCTCTCAAAACACAGCCTGTCTCACTTTCTGTTTCCCTATTTCTCTCTTTTTCATGTCACTTATGTTTCTTAACCTCTTTTTATTTTGCAAAAACCTAAATATTGCGCAGACTGTGGGTCAGAAAATATGTATTGCCGTGCTATTATTCACATCTGCAGTAGAACCCCTTCCATATTTCATAATGAATATATGTCATGATTTTGGGCTTGTAATTATTTGGGGACAAATATATGGAATAGCTATAGAATTGCTCAGTAGTTTAGACCTATAGGAGAACAAAATCAAATGACCAATGAGTGCAGACTTCTTTTTGTTGGGGAGAAAACTGTGGTCGAAAATTCTATCAACTTTATCAAAATGTGATGGAACTGGTGGCTTAGATTGGACTTGAAGATATTTCTCCTGTGACTCAAAGTTTCTGGGAAAGCAAACGTGAGACTTGAAGCTTGAGTGCAAGACAGGTACTAGGGGTGCCTTTGGGATGAGCACATCTCAGATAGTGAAGGAAGAAGGAGAACTGGGCAGAGGAGAGGGGGAAAGTTTTCACACTCTCACAAGACCTCCCACGCTAGCAAGCTCTTTCTATGTGGAAAGGCATTGCCTAATGAAAGCAAAGGGCTGGCCTTTATCCCCGATGTCATTTAGTCATCCTATGTGTGCTGCCCCAAAAAGGAGGCATGGCCTTGGGGCAAAGTGACTGTCCTTAGCAAAGGGAAGTCGTAGAGAGGGTCTCAGCTGAGAGCTACCTGTGATCAACCTTCTGGGCAATTGGGCAATAAGTTCTTTGCCTTCCAGGGGGCGGTGGGAGGCGCACCACCACACACACTGCATTGAAACTGCATTGGAAAGACAGGTCTCCTATCTTAAGAGTGAGACACTCTTAGCAAGACACTGATATTAACCATCACGTTGCAGATGATCTTCTGCTGTATATTTTTAATTAAAACTATGCTGAGTAATATTATTGGGGAGAAAGTTAATTAGGTAGCTTGCGAAGATTATTTTTTTAAAGTCTATCATATTATCTTGATTTAAAAAATAGAATATACAAAATGTATGGGGAAATATGGAGGTAGTGTCAACTTAAGTAATTTTTAAGTGTAATCAGAATATGCTATATTGGTTTCCTAGTGTTGACGTAAAAAATGGCTGTCAACTTAAAATAACAGAAATGTACTCTCACAGCTCAGAGGGCCTGGAGTCTGAAATCATGGTGTCAGCAGAGTTGGCTCCTTTTGTAGGCTCTGGGAGAGTGTCTGTTCTATGCCTCTGGGGCCATCTGGCCTTATTCCCTGTGTTTCTCTGTGTATCCTCCTCCTTATAAGGACACCATTCTTTAGAATTAAGATCCAGTCTAAACCAGTATGACCTCACCTTAACTAATTACTTCTGCAGAGAATCTATTTCTGAATGAGGTCACATTATAAAATTCCACATGGGTATTTATTTTGAGAAGACAATGTTCAGCCCACTACATATACATTCAATGTTCTACTTATTGTAGTTAATAATATTCACCATCAAATTTCAATTTTTCCCATGAATACAGAGTGATATTTTAGGTTCATTTCTCTGTATACACACAATTTCTTTATCACAGATCCTGCTACATGTGTCATTATGGCAGATTCCGAAAATGGTTAGGTGGAAAACAAACACAAAATCGTGCTCTCGTCATTCAAAGGACATCAGTATACTGAATGTGTGGATCACGTCTAAGACCCCTAGTATTGCAAACAGGAGAGTATAGAAAGCACATAAAATATGCTGAACACCATCATACATTTGGTATGAAACCAACATGAAAGGCAAAATAAACTTCCATTTAAACTTAATCAGATGATCTTTTTTTTGCCTTGTAAATAAGAGAGGCTTGTAAAATTACCTAAATGAATCGTATCTCTTTAAAATATTACATGCAGAAGTTTGATCTCATGTCTTCTTTTTCTGGTTAAGTATTCATTTTATTTTATTTTATTTTTTATCAGGAAGTGGAGATATTCTAATGCATTCCATTGACCCTAGGGTTATCTCATAGTGATTTTCTAGACATTCCATAAACACTTATAATTGTTTCCATCTTCATAAAGATCACGTTTTTCTCAGTGAAAAAATTTTTAAATATAAGGTCTGGCCCAACATTTCTCTCCTTATCTACTCTCATTTCCTCAAGTTATTCAGAACTGACCTCAGTCTTCTGACCCTTGAAGAGTTACTAGGAAACAGGTACCTACCACAGTATCGATAAGTAATTCAGCTTTGTTAGGCATGGCACAAATTACTACACCATTAACTCTTAAATATCAAAGAGAATTGAAGCTTTAATAGATGGGACTTGGGACAGGACTACCTAGCAGGTCCAAAAGTCCAACAGGACTACATAAATCAATCAAAACATATTTACTTTGACATCAAAAGATCTCTCAAAATGTCAAAGAACACATTTTAATCAAAATTTGGCTATAGCATGTGGCTCTCTGGTCTTCAGGTTTCTTTTTGTTTAGATGTTCTTGAGTTCCTCCCAAAACTCTCTGCTGAAATGTAAGTGGATGACTTTTTCCAATGGAATCTACAATTTTTCCTTTAGGTATTTAAATGTGGAGAGATAGACACATATACATATTAAAATGATAGATAAATAGATGATAGATGGTTAGATGGCCTCTTTTTTTTTTTCCCATTTATTTATTTTATTGCATTTTAGGTTTTGGGGTACATGTGAAGAACATACAAAATTGTTGCATAGGAACACACGTGGCAGTGTGATTCGCTGTCTTCCTCCCCATCACCTACATCTGGCATTTCTCCCCTTGCTATCTCTCCCCAGCTTCCCACCCCCCACCGTCCCTCCCCTATTTCCCCCCAACTGACCCCAGTGTGTAGTGCTCCCCTCCCTGTGTCCATGTGTTCTCATTGTTCAACACCCGCCTATGAGTGAGAACATGCGGTGTTTGATCTTCTGCTCTTCTGTCAGTTTGCTGAGAATGATGGTTTCCAGGTTCATCCATGTCCCTACAAAGGACCCAAACTCATCGTTTCTGATGGCTGCATAATATTCCATGGTGTATATGTGCCACATTTTCCCTATCCAGTCTATCGTCGATGGGCATTTGGGTTGGTTCCAGGTCTTTGCTATTGTAAACAGTGCTGCAATGAACATTCGTGTGCATGTGTCCTTATAGTAGAATGATTTGTAATCCTTTGGATATATACCCAGTAATGGGATTGCTGGGTCAAATGAAATTTCTATTTCTAGGTCCTTGAGGAATCGCCACACTGTCTTCCACAATGGTTGAACTAATTTACACTCCCACCAACAGTGCAAAAGTGTTCCTATTTCTCCACATCCTCTCCAGCATCTGTTGTCTCCAGATTTTTTAATGATCGCCATTCTAACTGGCGTGAGATGGTATCTCAATGTAGTTTTGATTTGCATTTCTCTGATGACCAGTGATGATGAGCATTTTTTCATATGTTTGTTGGCCTCACGTATGTCTTCTTTTGAGAAGTGTCTGTTCATATCCTTTGCCCACTTTTGAATGGGCTTGTTAGTTTTTTTCTTGTAAATCTGCTTTAGTTCTTTGTAAATTTTGGATATCAGCCCTTTGTCAGATGGGTAGACTGCAAAAATTTTTTCCCAATCTGTTGGTTGCCGATTCACTCTAATGAATGTTTCTTTTGCTGTGCAGAAGCTGTGGAGTTTGATTAGGTCCCATTTGTCTATTTTGGCTTTTGTTGTCAATGCGTTTGGCGTTTTGGTCATGAAGTCCTTGCCTACACCTACGTCCTGAATGGTTTTGCCTAGATTTTCTTCTAGGGTTTTTATGGTGTTAGGTCTTATGTTTAAGTCTTTAATCCATCTGGAGTTAATTTTCGTGTAAGGTGTCAGGAAGGGGTCCAGTTTCTGCTTTCTGCACATGGCTAGCCAGCTTTCCCAACACCATTTACTGAACAGGGAATCCTTTCCCCATTGCTTGTTTTTGTTTGGTTTGTCAAAGATCAGATGGTTGTAGAAAGGTTGTGTTGCCTCCGAGACCTCTGTTCTGTTCCATTGGTCTATATCTCTGTTTTGGTACCAGTACCATGCTGTTTTGATTACCGTAGCCTTGTAGTATAGTTTGAAGTCTGGTATTGTGATGCCCCCCGCTTTGTTCTTTTTGCTTAGAATTGACTTGGCTATGCGGGCTCTCTTTTGGTTCCATATGAAGTTTAAGGTGGTTTTTTCCAGTTCTGCAAAGAAGGTCATTGGTAGCTTGATGGGGATAGCATTGAATCTGTAAATTACTTTGGGCAGTATGGCCATTTTCACGATATTGATTCTTCCTAACCATGAACATGGGATGTTTCTCCATCTGTTTGTGTCCTCTCTTATTTCGTTGAGCAGTGGCTTGTAGTTCTCCTTGAAGAGGTCCTTTACATTCCTTGTTAGTTGTATTCCTAGGTATTTTATTCTCTTTGTGGCAATTGTGAATGGAAGTTTGTTCTTGATTTGGCTCTCTTTAAGTCTGTTACTGGTGTATAGGAATGCATGTGATTTTTGTACATTGATTTTGTATCCTGAGACTTTGCTGAACTTGCTTATGAGTTTCAGGAGGTTTGGGGCTGAGACGATGGGGTCTTCTAGATATACAATCATGTCGTCTGCAAATAGAGACAATTTGACTTCCTCCTTTCCTATTTGAATGCCCTTTATTTCTTTTTCTTGCCTGATTGCTCTGGCTAGAACTTCTAATACTATATTGAATAGCAGTGGTGAGAGCGGGCATCCTTGTCTGGTGCCACATTTCAAGGGGAATGCTTCCAGTTTTTGCCCATTCAGTATGATATTGGCTGTTGGTTTGTCATAAATAGCTTTTATTATTTTGAGATACGTTCCATTGATACCTAGCTTATTGAGTGTTTTTAGCATAAAGGGCTGTTGAATTTTGTCAAAGGCCTTCTCTGCATCAATTGAGATAATCATGTGGTTTTTGTCTTTAGTTCTGTTTATGTGGTGAATTATGTTTATAGACTTGCGTATGTTGAACCAGCCTTGCATCCCTGGGATGAAGCCTACTTGATCATGGTGGATAAGCTTTTTGATGTGCTGTTGCAATCGGCTTGTCAGTATTTTATTGAAGATTTTTGCATCTATGTTCATCATGGATATTGGCCTGAAGTTTTCTTTTCTTGTTGAGTCTCTGCCGGGTTTTGGAATCCGGATGATGTTGGTCTCATAAAATGATTTGGGAAGAATTCCCTCTTTTTGTATTGTTTGGAATAGTTTCAGAAGAAATGGTACCAGCTCCTCTTTGTACGTCTGGTAGAATTCAGCTGTGAACCCATCTGGACCTGGGCTTTTTTTGGGTGGTAAGCTCTTAATTGCTGCCTCAACTTCAGACCTTGTTATGGGTCTGTTCAGGGTTTCGGCTTCTTCCTGGTTTAGGCTTGGCAGGAGGCAAGTGTCCAGGAATTTATCCATTTCTTCCAGGTTTATTAGTTTGTGTGCATAGAGTTGTTTGTAATAATCTCTGATGATGGTTTGAATTTCTGTGGAATCTGTGGTGATATCCCCTTGATCGTTTTTTATTGCATCGATTTGGTTATTCTCTCTTTTCTTTTTTATTAATCTGGCTAGTGGTCTGTCTATTTTGTTGATCTTTTCAAAAAACCAGCTCCTGGATTTATTGATTTTTTGAAGGGTTTTTTGTGTCTCTATCTCCTTCAGTTCTGCTCTGATCTTAGCTATTTCTTGTCTTCTGCTAGACTTTGAGTTTTTTTGATCTTGCTCCTCTAGCTCTTTCAGTTTTGACGATAGGGTGTCAATTTTTGATCTCTCCATGCTTCTCATGTGGGCACTTATTGCTATATATTTTCCTCTAGAGACTGCTTTAAATGTGTCCCAGAGATTCTGGTATGTTGTGTCTTCATTCTCGTTGGTTTCGAAGAACATCTTTATTTCTGCCTTCATTTCATTGTTTATCCAGTCAACATTCAAGAGCAAGTTGTTCAGTTTCCATGAAGCTGTGCGGTTCTGAGTTAGTTTTTGAATTCTGAGTTCTAACTTGATTGCACTGTGGTCTGAGAGACTGTTTGTTACGATTTCCGTTCTTTTGCATTTGCTGAGGAGTGATTTACTCCCAATTATGTGGTGAATTTTAGAGTAGGTGTGATGTGGTGCTGAGAAGAATGTATATTCTGTGGCTTTGGGGTGGAGAGTTCTGTAAATGTCTATTAGGTTTGCTTGGTCCAGGTCTGAGTTCAAGTCCTGGATATCCTTGTTAATTTTCTGCCTGGTTGATCTGTCTAATGTTGACAATGGGGTGTTAAAGTCTCCCACTATTATTGTGTGGGAGTCTAAGTCTCTTTGTAAGCCATTAAGAACTTGCCTTATGTATCTGGGTGCTCCTGTATTGGGTGCATATATGTTTAGGATCGTTAGCTCTTCTTGTTGCATTGATCCTTTTACCATTATGTAATGTCCCTCTTTGTCTCTTATAATCTTTGTTGCTTTAAAGTCTAATTTATCAGAGATGAGAATTGCAACTCCTGCTTTTTTTTGCTCTCCATTTGCTTGGTAAATCTTCCTCCATCCCTTTATTTTGAGCCTTTGTGTATCCTTGCATGTGAGATGGGTTTCCTGGATACAGCACACCGATGGGTTTTGTCTTTTTATCCAATTTGCCAGTCTGTGTCTTTTGATTGGGGCATTTAGTCCATTTACATTTAGGGTTAATATTGTTATGTGTGAATTTGATACTGCCATTTTGGTGTTAGCTGGCTGTTTTGCCCTTTAGTTGAGCTGGTACTTGTTGTTCCTTTATAAGTGTAGAGCCTCTTTCAGGAGCTCTTGTAGAGCTGGCCTGGTGGTGACGAAATCTCTTAGTACTTGCATGTTCCCAAAGGATTTTATTTTTCCTTCACTTATGAAGCTTAGTTTGGCTGGATAGGAGATTCTGGGTTGAAAGTTCTTTTCTTTATTGATGTTGAATATTGGCCCCCATTCTCTTCTGGCTTGTAGGATTTCTGCTGAGAGATCTGCTGTGAGTCTGATGGGCTTCCCTTTATGGGTAACCCGACCTTTCTCTCTGGCTGCCCTTAGTATTTTCTCCTTCATTTCGACCCTGGTGAATCTGACGATTATGTGCCTTGGGGTTGCTCTTCTTGACGAATATCTTTGTGGTGTTCTCTGTATTTCCTGGACTTGAATGTTTGCCTGCCTTGCTAGGTTGGGGAAGTTTTCCTGGATAATATCCTGAAGAGTATTTTCCAGCTTGGATTCATTCTCTTCGTCGCATTCGGGTACGCCTATCAAACGTAGATTAGGTCTTTTCACATAGTCCCACATTTCTTGGAGACTTTGTTCATTCCTTTTTACCCTTTTTTCTCCAGTCTTGCCTTCCCGTTTTATTTCATTGAGTTGATCTTCGACCTCTGATATCCTTTCTTCTGCTTGGTCCATTCGGCTGTTGATACTTGTGCATGCTTCACGAAGTTCTCGTGTTGCAGTTTTCAGCTCCATCAATTCACTTATATTCCTTTCTATTTTGTCCATTCTTGTTAGCATTTCGTCAAATCTTTTTTCAAGGTTCTTAGTTTCTTGGCATTTGGTTAGAACATGTTGTTTGAGTTCACAGAAGTTTCTTATTACCCACCTTCTGAATTCTGATTCTGTCATTTCATCGTACTCGTTCTCCATCCAACCTTGTTCCCTTGCTGGCGAGGAGTTGTGATCCCTTTTAGGAGGAGAGGTGTTCTGGTTTCGGGTGTTTTCATCCTTTTTGCGCCGGTTTCTTCCCATCCTTAAGGATTTATCCACCTGTCGACTTTGTAGTTGCTGGCTTTCAGATTGGGTCTCAAATCTTTCAGATTGACGTTCTGTTTGTTGATGATGAGGTTATTTCTGTTTCTTGGTTTTCCTTCTGACAGTCTGGCCCCTCTGCTGTAGGTCTGCTGAGGTTCACTCCAGGCCCTGCTTGCCTGGGGTTCACCTGCAGCAGCTGTTGAACAGCAAGGGTTGTTACCAGTTTTCTTCTTCTGCTATCTTTGTCCCAGAAGGATACCCGCCTAGTGTCAATCTGATCTCTCCTCTATGAGGTGTCTTTTTGGATATATAGGGGTCAGGGAGCTGCTTGAGGAGACGGTCTTTTCTTTATAGGAGCTCAAATGGTGAGTTGCGAGCTTTGTTGTTGTTCATTCAGAGCTGCTGGGCAGGTACTTTTAGGTCTGCTGCAGGAGAACTCATAAACTGCTTTTTGTTCCCTGGTGCTCTTTCCCAGGGATTTAGGGCTTTATTTATGAGTTTCCGTTATGCTGCCGCCTTCTTTTTTTTTTTTTTCTTTCCTTCAGACCTGCCCAGCCCAGCAAAGAGGCAGCCTAGTCACTGTCGGCCTATAGCAGCTTTGCTGAGCTGCTGTGGGCTCCGCCCCGCTGCCGAGTGAGCTTCCCTGCAGTCCTGTTTATATGGGTGTAGTTAGAACTGCTTTGGCGATGGTGGCCCGCCTCTGTTGGGGCGGAGTCTCTGCTGTGGCGTGTTGCCTTGGCAACGGCGGGTTGCCTCAGCAATGGTGGGTTGCCTTGGCAACGGTGGGCTGCCTTGGTGATGGCGGACGCCCCTCCCCCACAGAGCTGGACTGTCCCGGGTTTAGCTGCGCTCGCTGTGAAATTCTCAATCCAGAGTTTCTGGTTGCTGTTCTTTTATGGGGGTGGGGCCAGCCGAGCCTGATCGCCTGGCTGCCTGCCTCAGAGCCTTTTTTAAGTTGGTGTTCCAGTCGCCTGTTGAAGAGGCGCCGGGGTCTGTTTGTTTTCCCCTGCGGCCACTCACTGCGCTGGCTTAAACAGCAGCACTGAGGTTTGTGGCGCTTTTTTTTTTTTCTTTTTTGGCCCTGGAATCTACTGTCTTGGTTCTCTGCTCAGTCCCCTTTTTGAACCAGTGTATGGGCGACTTCCCGTGGCTCCAATCGCCAGCCTAAAGGGCACCCAGACCGGCGTATTTTGTACGGAGAACCGCGGCTCCGGGGCGCCGACAAAGCAGCCGCGCGGGGCAAAGCAGCGGCACCAGCCGGCACAGCCGCGCTGGCCGCAACAGCTGCGCTGGCGAGCGTGGAGCACCTCTGCCCGGGAATTTCCTAGTCTGTGGGCAATAAAAACGCGGCGTCCACTCACCCTCTGCGCTTTCACTGGGAGCAGCAATCCTGAGCTGTTCCTAAACGGCCATCTTGGATCTCCCCTAGATGGCCTCTTTATAAGAGTCCATAAAGGTAAAGAAGAAAGGTAGACACTAAGACCCAGAATACTAAAATGAACAACCTAAGCCTACATTGTGAGTTAATGCCAGAAATAACAAATGGTATTCAGCATAATCTGCTTTTTGTTGCTTATAACAGAACACACGACACCAGGTAATTTATAAGAAACGAAATTTATTTCTTACAGTACCAAAGGCAGGGAGGTACAAGACCAAGAAATCTCATCTGATGAAAGCCTTCTTGCTGGTGGGGCCCCACTGCAGGTCCCCAGGGTCATGTAGAGAATCACACCATGAGGGGGCTGAGAATGCTAGCTCAGGTCTGTCTTCCTCTCCTTGTAAAGCCACTATTTCCACTCCCATCCTAACACATTACTTTGTTAAGCCATTAATACGTGAATAGATTAAATCATTCATGAGGGCAACTCTCATGACCCAATCACCTGTCAAAGGCCCCACCTCTCAACGCTGCAATATTTTGACCAAAGTTCCAACATGAGTTTCAGAGAAGATGAACGTTCAAACCACAGCATTGTCCCCGTCACTCTTATTTGCACCTTGACATGTACCCTGAGATAAGTAAATTCTACTTATGGCTGGCAGAGGTATATAAAAATGAAGAGGGGTTGACGTGGCAATCCAAATCTGTAAGTCCTGGTAAACAGACAACAAATTCATTTGGGAATGTGAGCTTATCATTCTTATAAAATATATGTGGGTAGCCTACCTCAGTAAAGGGGAGAATGGACACTAGAATTAAGAGTTTATGGGGTTGGCTAGTTCAGGCTGAAGTTAAGGGCAAAGTAGAATCCTATCCATGAAAAGGAAGTTAATAGCACTGAGCAATGGGTATCCAGAAGATGCACAAAAGGGTGTAAAAGGGTAAGAGTTCAGCCAGATTCAAATATCTGTGTGGCCCAAAAAGAGAGAAGCTGTCTTAGAGAAAGCAATCCTTAAGAACATAACTAAAGACTTCCACTTCCAGGAGAAGGAGTAATAGAAACCAGATTTACCTTCTTACCTGAAACAAAATAAATATGGCAGTGTCTATGAAACAATGGATTTTAAGACACTGGGCATAAGGCAACAAGGTTAGAAACCCTGACAGATGAGAAACAAATGGGGTGAATCTGATTTTAAAAAGAGCTTCCAGGGCAAAATATAGGTATAGTTTATCAGTTAGGGTCCTACAGAGAGCCAGAACCAATAGAATGAAGACCGTGTGTGTGTTTTAGGCAGAAGCTCATACAGTTGTGAAGGAGGATTGCTGCCAAGTCTGAAATCTGTAGGATAGGCTAGCAAGCTAGAAGCTCAGGCAGGATTTCTTATGTTACAGTCTTGAGGCAGAATTTCTTCTGTGAAAACCTCAATTTTCATCTTCAGTCCTTCAACTGATTGGATGATGTCCACCCACATTATCAACAGTAGTCTCCCTTGCTTTAAGTTAACTGTTAGTAAATGTGAATCACATTCCAAAATATCTTCACAAGAGCGTCTATACTAGATTTTGACCAAACAACTGTGCACTACAGTCTAACTGAGTTGGCTCATAAAATTAACATCACCACTGGGGAACCCATGCATAGCTTGATGGACTCCTTGGGTTGAGGAGCTAGAGCTGAGAGGCTAGGAAGACCATGGCAGTTAGAGTTTGCTGGGCGCAGTGCCAAAGTAGAACAAATGTTCAAGGACAGAACACCAGAGAACCAAAGAGGGTACTTGAGATTATTTAGCAAAGTTCTGATAAGCACATGCTTGTGAGAAGACTATTTGAGACCAGAGAAAGAACTACCTCCAAACCTGAGATGTGTCAGTTCTTGTGCTGGCACAAGCTAGAAACAGTATCTACTTTCATTAGCCAGATGGAAACTTCAGTCATGGAGCCTGGGGTACAGCATGCAGGAAGCCTTGCTCCAGAATGGACTCGATCAGCTCTTCGCTGAGTGCTATCCTCAACTTATCTAATAAGTCATAAAGTAAAACCTAAAATAATAAAACTGCTCTCAAGCAATGTATCTTTATCCCACTTCAAAACATAGGAAAAATTATTTGAATGCAAACATATGTAACATACAGAAATGTAAACCTCACCATGTCTTGCATTCAACTAAAAGTTAACAGAAAAGAAGTAAATTTATTATTCATAAAAATAATGAAAATTAATCAATATGACTCAAAAGTGGGATAGGTTTAAAACTAACAGAGAAGGATGTTAATACAGTTAAAATAACTGTGTTGAAAACATTGCAAATGGTAGATAGAACAATGGAACATATAAAGAGACCCAGATGAAGACAAATAGATGAAAATTATCATGTCTGAGGTTTTAAAAATATAATGCACTGCTGGTATTAACAGATTAGACATCACAAAAAATTAACCCAGTTAATAATATAGCAATAGAACCTATCCAAAATGACACACAGGAGAACAAAACAATTCAACTCAAAATTAAAAAACAAAAATAAAAAAGAGCATCAGGGAGCTGTAAGAAATTAAGCAGTGTCATTATATGATAAATTTCTATCAAGAGAGCCCCAAAATGAAGGCAAAATGATGTGTAAAATATTTGTCAATGATTACTGACAATTTTCTAAATATGATGAAAATTATAAACCCATAGATCACAGACACTGAATAAACACGAAGAAAAAGCAACATGAAGAAAATGACAGCAGCTTAAATAACAATCAAATTGTTCAAAACCAGGGATAAAGAAACAGAATTAAATGTTATCAGGAAAAATATAACATGCTATTGCTATGAATGGAGCAATGTTGAAAGATAATGCCTGATTTCTCACTGTAAAAAGTATGAGAGAAAAAAATGGAGAAGCATTTTTAATATACTGAAAGAAAAAATAAATCCATAAACCTAAAGTTTTATACTTAGCAAAAATATCTTTCAAAACTAAAAGTAAAATAAGTACATTTTAAGTCACAGTGTTTGAAAGACTTAGTCACAAATGCACTTACATATCTGAAATATAAAAGAAAATCTTTTAGATAGAAGGAACATTTAGAAAATTGAAATAAGAATACAGAGAATACAAGGAAAAACACTGGAAACCCTACAAGCTAGAAGGGATTGGGGCCCTATCTTCAGCCTCCCTCAAAGAAAGAAATTATTAGCCAAGAATTTTGTATTCAGTGAAACTAAGCATCATATATGAAGGAAAGTGGGAATATTAACTACCTGAGTAAATATACAAGATTTGCCATATTTAATTTTTTAAGATAAAATTGAATGTAAGTATAATTAATAACAATATATTGTAATGTTTATAGCACATGTAAATGTATATGTATGTGTATGTATGAATATATATTGATATAAGTGTATATATGTATGTGTATGTTGGGTAAAAGTATAACACATGAAAATAGCACAAAGAATGTAGATAAAAAATGGGAAGTATGTAATTGTAGGTTTCTTATCCTATAGGAATTGTTGTAATATAACATGAAAGACTGTGGTGGACTGTGATAAGTTAAAGATGTATGCTGTAGACGCCATGGCAAATGCTAAAATGGTGAAGAGTTGCAGCTAATAAGTCAACGCATTTTAACTGAATTATAAAAAGTAATTACTTAATCAAAAGAAGGAAGAAAGGAGAAAATAAAAACACAGAACGTGGGACAATGGAAGTAATATAAGAAATGAGAAATAAATATATAGTAAGATGATGGGTTTAAAAGTAACTATATCAATAATTGTATTTAATTTAAATAATGTAAATATCCCAATCAAAAGGCACAGGAAAAGAAAACAAGACTCATATACTGGCCATAAGACAGGCACTTTAAGATTAAAGATGGAAACAGATTGAAAGAAAGAGGATGGGGAAAAATATACAATGCTAGCCCTAATCAAAAGAAAGTTGGAGTGGCTATGTTCATATGAAAGTAGATTTCACCATATAAAACAACTGAATTAAAATAAAGACTTACAGTGCAATATCCGAAACTATAAAGCTACTGAAAGAACATGTTGGAAAAATGCTTCATAACCTTGGCCTGGGGAAATATTTCTTAAGTAAGACCTTAAAAGCACAGGAAACCAGAGTAAAAATTGACAAATGGGATTGTATCAAGCTAAGAAGATGCACAGCAAAGAAAACAACCAACAAAGTGAAGAGACAACCTCCAGAATGGGAAAAAATATTTGCAAACCATTAATCCATCAAAGAATTAATAATCAGAATTTATAAGTAACTGAAATAACTCAATAGCAAATATCCAAATAATCCAGTTAAAAATTAGGCAAATGGCCAGAAATTTCTCAAAGGAATAGCCAACAGGCGTATAACAAAATTATTTGACATCAATAATTATCAGAACATTTTAAATAAAAACCAAAATGAGTTATTATTTCATTTCAGTTTAAATGGCCTTATCAATAAGACAGGCAATAATAGATGTTGGGGAGAATGTAGAGAAGGGTAAGCCTTGTACACTTCTTTTGAGAATGTAAATTAGTACAGTCATTATAGAAAGCAATATAAATGCTCCTCCATAAACTAAAACTAGAAGTATCATATAATTTAGTAATCTCACTGGGGTATATATCCAAAAGAACAAACATTATTATATTGAAGAGACATCTGCAAGGTCTCTTAAAGCACTATTCATGATAGCCAAGATATGGAATCAATCTGTATCCATCAACAGATGAATGGATAAAAGAACTGTAATATATATGCACAATGGAATATTATTCAACCATTAAAAGAATTAAATCCTGTCATTTGAACCAACATCAATGGAACTGGAGGTCATTATGTTAAGTGAAATTAGCCAGGCACAGAAAAACAAATATTATATGTCAGAGCTGAAAATGTGGTCTCTTGAAAAAGGCGAATAGACTGGTGATTGCCAGAGGCTGAAAAGTGTAGTGAGGAGAGGGGATCAAGAGGGGTTGTTTTATGGGACAAAGAAACACAGCTAGATAGGAGGAGTAATATCTGGTGCTCCATAGCACATTAGGTGACTATAGTTAACCATAATTTATCTTGTATTTTAAAATAGCTAGAAGGGAAGTTTGGGAGTGTTCCAAACACAAAGAATGATACAGGTTTGAGGTGATGGATATGCTAATAACCCTGATTTGATGATTACACATTGTTTGCTTGTATCAAAATATCACTCTGTACTGAACAAATATGTAAAATTATTTATCCATAAAAAGTAAAAGAGTAAATTTCAGAGCAAAAACTATTACCAGAAATTTAAAAATGCATAACTATAAATCAATTCATTATAATGATAAAAAATTTAAAATGTTTGTTTACATAAAAGCAGAAATTGAAAATACATAGCACAAAAGTTAACATAACAGTAAGGGGAAATGGACTAATACACAATTAAAGTTAATGACTTTAATATCCCATTATGACAGTAAACAGAAAAATCACTAAGCACATAGGAGATATGAGAAAGACAATGTACTTTGAAATAAATTTTAAGAAACCCTTAGCATGTCGAATTAATGTGATTAAGCTAAAACACAATTGGGGAAAACACTAAAACACTTAAACGCATGTCTAGAAAAAATAGAATGTCTCCAATTTTTCTTAGCATTCATCCTAAGAAAAGAAGAAAAAAAATCAGTCAAAGTAAGAAAAATATAATGAAAAATCAGATAAGAAATTTGTTAAAATAAATTAAAAAAGAAAACAGAAAAAGTAGAAAAATCAATAACAGAAATTAGATAATATTAGGATAGGGAATATCATTATTGACCTTAAACACATTAAAAGGCAAAAGAAAAAAAAGGGGGAGGTGACAGTCAAACAACTATTTGCACATAAATTCATCAAATTAAATGAAATGGACAGATTCCCTGAAGAGACATCTGCTTTTGTCTAAATTGGCTCTAGAAGAAATAGATAAGCTAAATAGTACTTCACCCATGGAAGAAATTGAATTTGTACTTAAAACATTTTCAAAAATTAAACAAATATAAAAATTTTATAAATCTCATCATGTCTAGATGGCAATATCTAGCAAACATTTCACCATTCTTTAAAATACATTCCTGAAAATAGAAAAGGAGGGAATATTTCCAATTTATGTTATAAAGTCAAAATGATATCACATCAAAACCAGACTGAGGCCGGGCACCATGGCTCATGCCTGTAATCCCCACACTTTGGGAAGCTAAGGTGGATTGCCTGAGCTTAGGAGTTTGAGACCACCCTGGGCATCATGGTGAAACCCCATCTCTATTAAAATACAGAATATTAGCTGGGCATGGTGGCACACTCCTGTAGTCTTGGCTGCTGAGAAGGCTGAGGCATGAGAATTGCTTGAGCCCGGGAGGCAGAGGTTATAGTGAGCAGAGATCACACCACTGCACTCCAGCTTGGGCTACAGAGTGAGACTCCACCTCAAAAATTAAAATAAATAAAATAAACCAGACTGAAAGTATAAGAAAAAACTATATTAAATATCATCTTTAAATCTAGATACAAAACTACTCAACAAAATATTAAAAGTCAAAATCTATTAATATATTCTGATATGATGATCACAACCACCAAATACAGGAATGGAAGGTTTGTTCTTACTATAAAATCAATCATTGTAATTCACTGTCTTATCAGGCTTAGTAAGAACAAACACAAGATCATATCAATATGTGTAAAATAAATTTGTCAAATGTGACCTATGCTGGCAATAAAGCTATCTAGATTACCTTTTACTTTTATTTTGCCTTTACTTTAAAAAATTCTAAAAAGTTTATGATGTTCTCAGAACCAAGGAAAACCATACATATGATCAACTCAAAAGATGAATATTTTTTTTCTAAAAAATACTCAGTAAACTAAGAAAAGAAAGGAATTCCCTTAACTGTTAAGGAGCAACTATGCAAAAAAAAAAAAAAAAAAAAAAAAAAAGAAAAAAAAGGTTAAATTACGCTTAATCATGATAAGTTGAGTGCTTTCTTCAAAGACCAGAAACAAGACAAAGATCTTTTCTCACATCATGTCTATCAAATATAATACTGGAATTCCTAGCATATGTGATAATTTAAAAATTATATATTGGTACATTTAAAATGGCACTCTGACAAATTAATTCATAGAGTTAGCACAATTCCATCCAGATCCCAGAAAACTCAGTCTAGATATGAATATGGTTTGGATGTTTTTCCCCTCAAATCTCATGTTGAAATGTAATCTCCAGTGTTGGAAGTGGGGCCTGGTGGGAGGTGTTTGGGTCAGGGGGTGGATTCTTCACAAATGGCATAGTCCTATCCCTTTGATGACAGGTGAGTTTACATGAGATCTTGTGGTTTAGTATGTGTGGCAGCTCTCTCCCCTCTCTCTCTTGCTCTCACTCTCACCATGTGACACACCTGCTCTCACTTTACGTTCCACCATGATTGTAAGCTTCCTGAGGCCTCAACAGAAACAGATGCTAGCACCACTCTTACAGTACAGCTTGTAGAACTGTAAGCCAAGTAAACCTATTTTCTTTGTAAATTACTCAGTGTCAGGTATTTCTTTACTGCAATGCAAGAGCCGTCTAGTAGAGATATTTACAAGCTGACTGAAAGGCTTATATAAACAGGCAAAATTGCACAACTAGTTAGTTTCAGAAAAGTGAAACACACATCCACCAAATAATCCTGCTATTCTACTCAACCTGTAAGAAAAATGAAAGTTCATGTCTGTGGGAATACTTGTTGTCTCATGGTTCTAGCTGCTTCATTTGTAGTAGATGAAATATGGAAATGACCCAAATGTTCATCAAAATATGAATAGATAAAGCTTGGAATATCAATGTAATAAATACTACATGGAAATAAAAAGGAATACATTTTTGATACACACATCACTATGGATGACTCAAAATATGCTAAATAATAGGATTCAGATAAAATATTAATACATATTGTATAGCTCTATTTATATAAAATTACAGAAAGCCCCAGCTAAATAATAGTGGCAGAAACCAGATTAATGTTCTTGTGGAGATAGGGCATGGGCAAAGAAGGTTAATATAGATTCACTATCTTTATCATGGTGATATATATATTTTTTTAGTAGAGAGAGGGTTTTATCATGTTGACCAGGCTGGCCTTGAACTCCTGACCTCGTGATCCACCCACTTCAGCCTCCCAAAGTGCTCAGATTATAGGAGTAAGCCACTGCACCCAACCTATTGTAATAGGTTTTCGGATGTTTACATAATTCAAGCTATTCACATTATACATTTTAGTATCTGCAGTATATTGAATGCTAATTATGCCTTAATACATTTAAGAAAAATAAAATTTCCTTCCCTTTTTAATTTTTTTCTATCCCAATTCCTCATCTTTCAGTGCTTTATATAGTTAATGAGCTGAAGAGAGAATAACTCTTCATGGTAAAAAGAGACAGAGAGCATGTCCCTTCGCTGATCTTACCCATTCCTCACCACTGTGTTCTGTCCATTATTGGGAAGTAGAACGTATTTAAAGACAAATCAGTTTTGAAATATTAATGCACGTTACTAGCCATTTTAATTATGGAACTGATCTGAATGGGAATTTGAAAATGTGAAGTGATATCTGACCTTCTAGTATTTAAGAGAGTCCAGCAAAGGTAGGGGTCCTTCCCACGTTTTCACCCAGAGGCAGGAGAAAAGTATATGCAGTGACTATTTCAAAGAGCAGCAGGCTATATCCTGTTGCTTTTATGACTTTGACCATGAGCCATGCTCAGCAAGCTATTCCCGTGTATAGTGGAGTTCTGTAACGCCTGAGAGTGTGTCTAGCCTGGCTACAGGCTGTGCTCTCAAACACTTCTCTACATCTGCTTCAAGAGACAAGATGAAATTTCACTCTTCTTTAATTTCTTTCAGCCCTTCCTTCTCCGTTCTCACTCCCTTCTCAAGTATGTCATATGCACTGCTACTATGATTCATCCTATAACTCAAATAATTATATTCTTTGTTTATATGTTCATTTCAAGAATGGAAAAGAAAATTTAGAAAAACAATTTTACAAATTACATATTTTTTCTTCACCCCCAATTTAATAAAATAGGAAATACATTTTAAAAATCAGATTGAAAATAATTAAATGGTAGGCTTTAAAAATATGTTTCTCCCTCAGGTCTCTTTGTAGTATAGAAGCCCTTAAGTGGTGAATAAGGAGACTCTTCTCACTTTCTAATGGGTTCTTCTGTTTTTAAAAAATGTTCCAAATGTATGTTTCAGTGTATCTTTACTGTCTTCTGTTTTAATTTCTGTTCCTCAAAATGAATAATCTCAACTGACCTAATTTCAAATTCATGAATTGTTTCTTCTGTCAGTGTAAAAACATACTATTGAGCTCCTTTCATCTCAGTTACTGCACTTTCCAACTCCAGGAAAGTTATTTGGTTGTTTGTTATACTTTTATGCTTTTATTGATATTCTTTATTTGGTGAGATATCATTTTTATGCTTTTCTTTAGCCTTTTGAGATGGTTTCTTTTAGCTTTTTGAACATATTTAAATAGCTGATTTAAAGTCTTTGTCTAGTAAGTCTAACATTTTCACTTCCTCAATTATAGTTTACCTTGCCTCCACTTCTCCCCTCATGTACAGGCCATACTTTCTTGTTTCATTGTCTGCCTGGTAATTTTTTGTTAATAACTTCACAATTTAAAATAAAATAATGTGGCAATGCTGTAAACCTGAGCTCTTCTGTGGGACTCTGTGTGGGTATGGAAAATTCCTGTAGTACTCATTCAGACAGTTTACCACTTTGCCTTTACCTCCACTTCCTTTATGAATAGAGCCTGATATTTAGCCAGAGGTGAAAGCTTAGCTCCCTCTTGAATCTTTTGTGGGGTGTGAACAGCCCTGCCTATGTATTTGGCCTTCTGGATTTCCAGTAATATATTGGAACTTTTCAAACTTCTTAATAGATGTTTCCCCAGCTTGTCCTCTTAAAATTTTTGATTGACTTCTTTCTTGCCATAACTGTTATCCCTACCTCAAGCAGCTATGTTATTAAGCAGTGGCCAATAATTTCTTCTTGAAAATGTCCCTGGGAAATGCTGTTTCCATTGAGTGAGATCTGAATCATGTCACATAAATACAAGCTTTGAAATTGCAAGCTCCCTGGGTTTTGGAATAGAAACTTGGATTGCTCCATGCATCCTCTGCCCCTTGAGTGTCTACGAGGCTGCTGATTAACAAGGCTTCTGTGGCCCTGTCAAGTTGAGGATAGGCTTAGTCAAAATGCCACACAACATGATGTTCTTACAGCTATTCAGGGATTTTTCTTGAATAAACACTCCTCTGGCTGTTGCAGGCCCTTGATTAATTTCCAGAGTTCTGAAAAAGTTGACTTTACAATTTTTGCCAGTGTTATTGTGGCTCTTAATGATGCACAGATTTTTGAATGTGCTTATTCTACTATTCTCACTGATAACCTAACCTATTTGCATTGACTTAATATTTATCATTAAATTGATAACATTTTAATTTTTATACAACCTAAGTAATAACACATTTAAACAATTTGTATTAAAAACAGTCAAATTATAAGCTTGATATTACCGACATTGTAGTGTGCCACCTAAAATTATTTTCTAAACTGCCAATCGTATATGTGACATAATTTGTGAAATACTGTTTTAAGATGGAGAAATATTAAAAATTACAGTGTCATCAGTGGATGAATGGAATTGAAAAAATATATGATGTTGTTATTACAATTTTAACTTATGTGGAACTTCATACACCAATTTGTGAAAATTTACATTTTGGAACCAGATTTGTAACAGGTAACAGATTTATGACAGGGTAGCCTAATCCCCTTATGTGGTACTAAGTATAACCTCAGCAATAAAACCCTTTAAATGTTATTAAATAAAAATTTAAAAATACATTTATCCAAAAAATTAATTAAATAATTCACCTAGGGTTTGTCAAATATTTCTCACATTTTTTATATTTTGCTAAGTGTTAAAGCCATTAATTAGGGATCGAATGTTAAATAAAACATAGTATTGATTTATCAGTTATTCTTTGTGACTTGTTTTCTCTGCTCTAGACACTAGTCACTATTTAGGCATAAACGTCTTGATGAAATTCTTTCTGACTCTTCTATTTTACATGTAGTTGCTAGGGGGCCCACACGTGGCCAAGAACACAATTAAGGTAATTCCATTTTTACAACAGACTGTCAAATCTGCTTCCTATATGTAGCTAAAGCATTCAGAGCATTCATATCTTTCCTTAGTTTTATGGTTATTCAACTATGGATTGACAGCAATGAAAATGGGGGCAACCACTGTTTTATGCTAACCACCTGTGTCTGGAGTTTTCTCTCCTCTACTGAAGCACCACATGAATCAATGAATTGCTTAAGACTAAATCACTGCAGAAATGTTTTCTTAGAATCTGATTACATATGTTCTTTTGTTTTATAAAAGGCAAAAAGATGCAAGCTTACTGTGCCCTTTGTCCTTTTCCTCATTGTCACGTTAATTAACCCAGAGGAATAATTTCCACTATCCACATTTTTTGCCCTCCAACTAGAATGAAGTGAAAGAATTGGTTTCTCTCTAAATACGTACCAAGTTCTTTCAACATTCTTTGATGCGATACCTCCCCAGGCTCTGCCTAGTCATCCCTCACTCCTCCCCCCACCAACCCCTGGTGACCACCAACCTTTTTACTGCCTCTATGGTTTTTCTTTCTTTTCCAGAATGTCGTAGAGTTGAAATCATACAGTTTGTACTCTTTGCAGATGAACTTATCTAACTTAGTAATGTGGATTTGCAGTTTCTCCATGTGTTTTCATGGCTTGATAACTCATTTCATTTCAGGCCTGAATAATATTCCAAATTGCAGGAGTGTGCCACCGTTTATTTAGTCATTCACCTACGGAAGAGCATCCTAGTTCCTCCCAAGTTTTGGCAGTTATGAATAAAGGTGCTATTAACATCTGTGTTGTTTTTATTTGCATTTACCTGATGATGTATGGTGTGAAGGATCTTTTCACAATATTAATTGCCATTTTTTTTATCTTCTTTGGTAAGGTCTCAAGGTATTTTGCTCGTTTTTTAATTGAGTTGTTTGTTTTCTTATTGTTGAGTTTTAAGACTCATGTCTATATTTTGAATAACAGTTCTTTATCAGATGTGTCTTTGACAAATTCTTTCTCCAAGTCTTTGGCTTCTCCTTTTTATTTTTTAGTCTCTTGACAATGTTTTTTTACAGAGAAAAAATTTTTTAATTTTAATGAAGCCCAGCTTATCAGTTATTACCGTATAGATAATGCCTTTGGTGTCATGTCTAAAAAGTCAATTGCCAACTCTAGGTCATCCACATTTTCTCTTAGGTTACCTTCTAGGAACATTATAGCTTTGTGTTTTCTATGTAGGTGTGTGATGAATTTTTAATTAATTTTTGTGAAGGGCGGGTGTCCAAATTTGTGTGATTTTTTTAATGTGAATGTTCAGTTTTAATTAGGCTTGCATTTTGAACTCTGCCCTTTCTTTGATTTACATGACATGGGACAGCTAGGTTCCTGTCGCTCACTTTATAAATATTCCTTTTAGCTCCTTCACCAGACTTCTTAGAAAGTACATTTTCAGCATTCTTTCTTTGATGTTGTGCTGTCTGATTTTTTCTGAACCACTCTCTACGTGGACAATTCCTTACCAGTGCTTACGTCTTTTTTCTCTCTTTCAAGTACTAATCTCAATATTAATCACTTCCTATCATTTCTATGATAACCTGAACATAAACCCAGAATGTTCCAGACCTATTAAATCTGTTTCCAATTCTAAATTGTGTTTATATTACCTGTATCATTATTCAAGCTTCACTACTAGATTTTATACTTTTCTATCATCAAATCAACTAAGATCAATTATTCTTCCTGAGAGCAGTTCTCATACTTGTGCCCATCTCTCAACAATCATATTCATTATGGTAACAAATCCAATTCACATTAGCTAAACTATTGAAATAGCATGTCAATTTACATACTTATTTCCATTATCTCTGCTCTCTGGCATATTTAATAAGCAGAAGCCAGATTAATATTTCTGTGGCACAATGTTGGTTGCATGATTGCTTTAATCAATTGTGTGATCTTCTTTTGCTGATGTAATGAGTTAAGTGCTCTATGACAGCTAGGAGGGACAGCAGGAGGAACATAGTAAATGTTTAGTTTCTAAAGTCTGAAAAAAATCTGGAACCTTGGACATGGAACAAGTTCTGATGTCAAAACACAAAAAATGAGACAAAGTAAACAAAAAGGGATGATTTGCCTAATTACTGGGGAATAGACTGCATGTACATTGGTGAGTCATTATTCTTCATCATCTCAAAGGGCTCTGGCCACCTTGCATATTATGTCAAAAAAATCATTTGTACGTTGTATTTGAGCAGTGAAATAAAAATTTCCATTTTGATATCAATTTTTTTGTCAATTCCTTACCACAATACTCCCAATACTCTTATGTGGCTTATTAGACGGGAGATTATGTTAAGCATATTTTAGATACTCAAATGTCCTGCTGATGGCCTTCTGGAATATTAAATCGTTTATAATTTGTGAGTTTGAAGACATATCAGAAATGATAAAAGCTGATGTTACCAAAGGCAATGTTCAATACAATTTTTGAAATTATTAAAAATAAATTTTATAGGGGTAACTAACAATAAAAATGGTAACAATAGCTGGCTTATATATTCCCTTACTATGCTCCAGCCACTATACAAAAATGTTCACTTGCATTGCACCAAGAAGCTCACAAAAATCCATACGATGGGAGACTACTGCCATTCTATGGATAAGCAATCGTTTGGACTAAAAGGTTTTGTCACTTGCCAAGATCACAGTGTTAAGGTAAAACCAAAATTTGAGCTCAGAGCTAAAGAGATTAAAGGACATTTTTTTTCGACATGTGAGGCTCCAATAGGCTGTGTTGTATGTATTACAGGGAAAAGCTGCTACACTGCCCATCTGTGGCTGAGCCCCTGGGTGTAGTGAGGTCCATGCAGAGCAGGGCTCCCCACAGGCCAGGCTTCTTGCACAGGACAGCCTGCCCTTCTGGACTGGCCTGTTCTCTCTTCACATAGCTTTCACAGTTCCTACCTAGCAGTATAGCGTGGAAGAGGACAGCCTGGGTCATGGGTCTCAGAGGTTGTAAGCATACCTGGAAAATGGGCCCCTGCCAAGAAGGATTGCCTGGCTCCCTTGTCCCTTGTCTCTATTTCAGAGATGTTAAAATGAAAAGCTCTATGAATAAGCAAATACAAGAGATATTGCAAAAATGTAGGTGAGTGTACTAGGTGACTGTGTGTGTGTTTCTCTCTGAAAAGAAGTGTTTCACGGGCTATTCTCAAAATCCCTGCCAAAGTAATAGAAAAGAATGTCCTTTATTCAGAACAAAGAGAATCAGTGAACAAGATGATTTTGATGTGCTTTTTAAATTTTTATTTGAATTTGATTGTCCTCTAAGTTCTTGGGGGAAAATCATATGTTCAGAACTTGAAGAGGCAATGTAGACAATCTATTTTTAGATAGTGAGGAAACTTCATCTAAAAGCGACCTTAACAACCTTTTAAAATTTAGCACGGGAAAAATCTAGCACACCAGGCAAAAGCATCTTGGTGGTTTTTATAAATTTCTAAAGGTATTTTCAAATAAATTCTTCATTCCTTGATATTTTGAGACGTCAAATTAACCAAATTGATTAAAACATTTGTGCAAAAGAAGCATATGTCAAAAAATACACTGAGAAGTAATAATGCATATATTTTACTTGCATATCCAGGCAATTTATGAGTTAAAAATTATATTTGTCACTTTAATATTATCATTAATAAATGTCATTTGTTAATGAAATATAGTTATATTCATTCAAATCCAATTTTCTTCCATATGACACCTAACTCATAACCATCTTGGAATAATATCTATTGTCAATCAAATTTGGTAATGGCTGAAAATACATTGAAGCAAAGATTGTTGGTTTTAACAAAACAGAGAACTCCTGGTCAGCAAGTCCATAAATTCCATGAACATATTGTTTTGGGCATTTCTAAAAGATTCCAGCATAGAACTGCACACACTCTAGCTGCCCAATATTATTTTGGAGGTTGATAAATGAAAGAACTAAAACTATTGGTCGATTGATACTGCAACATATTTCTTAGGATCTAAGCCAATGTGTGTAGGTAAATCCATATTGCCAGATCCAGGTGCCCATATGTACCTTTTACTGGACATTCACAGGGCTATGCTCTCCAGGTCCTGCAGGATGAGTCCATGAGTCACCTCCCAGGATCACACCTGGCATTCACCTCATCTGTAACCTCTCTCCCTTGCTTATCACTCACCCTCAAAGGCCACCTATTCAACACTTAGCTTCTGGAAAGTGATATCTTCATTCATGTTTTGAATTGACTCTGTGATGTAATTTTTCTCAAAGAACTGGTCCGTCAGAGTATTCTGCTAAACAAAAGGCTATCTGGAACTAGGCCATCACCTCATAGGCTTTATTAGTACTGCTATTTATACTTTAGCGTTTTAGCATTTTTTTTCCTTCTTTGGTATCTTATACCCTCTTCAGATTATTCCTCTTTCATCAGCCTCTGTTCATGTTAATAGTGCCAAGATCTAATCTTGTCTGTTCTCTAGAACAAAGCTTTGATCTCAGATCCTGTTGACATTATACTGCTTTATAGTGCTGTTCTGAGAAGGCTTGGTTGTTATCCTAAAAGGCTCACAAACATGGAAGAACGCTAATAATGGAATAAATCTAGCAGTTTTTCATTCTAGAAATCAGTAAAAGAAACGTATAATTACAGAACAATGAGAATGAAGACAAAATTGGAAGAGTGAGGAAAGGAGAGGTTTGGGTCATATGGAGGAAGATGAAGATCTTGAGGATTCCATGACTGATTGGATGGTGAAAGTGAATGAGAAGTTGTTGACATTTCCAACGTTTCAGTTTTGAACGATGGGCTGGATGATGGTGTGGATCGCAATGTTAGATCCTACAAGAGAAAGAATAAAACAAGTTAATGAGTCTGATTTTAGCCATTTTGAATTTTGATTCAAGCAGAGGAACTGTAGCTCAGAATAAACACTCACTAGGACTAGGAAGTAAAGGCACATTTTTGAGCCAGGAAGACAGGACTCTGAATCCTGGTGTGGTCTCTTCTCAGGCATATGGGGCTGACCTTGGCCAGGTGGCTGGGAGTCAAAGAAGCATACCTAGATAAAAAGTGGAAGCTGCCAGGTCTTCAGGGCCAGGACTGGAAAAGGTCAATGTCACCTCTTCTCTGTTCTATTGGTCCAGTAACCTAGACCCTGCCTCTCAATAGGAAAAGGGCCAAAACATCAGTGGACATAATTTAGAACTGCCCAGTTGTTCTTTCTCATGATCTAAAATGTTTAGGTGATAAGCCTATAATAGACTTTCATATTTACACTTACTTAGAATTTCTAAAATGTACCCTGTGACCACAGATGTGTTTATCTTCCTACAATGGCTTTTATAAAATATATTCCGGAAAGTTATCCAAATATATTTTCATTGCAACAGATTCTAGAGAATGTATAATAAAATATAGGAAATACAGAATATAACTATTTTACATATATATTTTTGTGTATTACAACATATTATTCCATGTCTTTCAAATGACCTCTTGTTTTAAAAAGGTCTACATTTCTAAACATGTGTTTCCATTTTAATCATTACCACTCCCACCATGCCTAATAAATCTCTAATGATGGTCTTTAAAATAACTAAGAAAGTCCTTGTGTGAAGATGAAGTTTATGAGAAGTTGAGTGTATTGGCCTAGTGAAAGGACCTCTTTCCCTCTTCAACAACGATGTACCTTTGCCATTTTGTCACTGGTGGGCTGCAGCTTGTCTAGCCTCTTAGATGAATGTTATGTATGCTCCATTTTCATTCTTTTGTGTGGGATTTCATGTTTCAACTTAATAGATGTGGAAAGAGAACCGTATGGTGAAGTAGTTAGAATGGGAAAAGTAATGCAATTCCAGCGCACAGTGATTGCACTGGAGGAAGCAGTACTAAAGATCTCACCATTCTAGTTTTCTTCTGCAGACCAGAGGCTAGAATCAGTCACCTGGGGATTTTCATCATTGAACTGAGTAACAGACACCATCCACACTGAGACTTAATTTTGTTCTTGTTAGTAAATAGCCTGCTTGTAGTGGCACTTACATATAAAATTCCTTAAAGATAAGCAGATCAGTATTACATGGATATTTTAAAAACTTTTGATTCTTAAAAAACCCCACAAATAATCTAACATGGTATTCCAAATGCCATTTTGTAAAAGTTTTATATAACATAGCACAGGCTCCTAAGGGCTCATAAAACAGATGCATGTTTTAAAGAAGAAGAATAATAAACATCATGTTCCTGACCCTCGGGCTGAGAAACATCTGATGCCTCTGCTCCACCCATGGTCTTAAGCTTGTCGTGACTCCTGTCATCTTTCTCACCATGGTTATCTAATTCCTCAACTGGCTTTGCCAATAAATCTCTTTATATTATTTTTCTCTTTTTCTCTCCATGTGGAAAATTTTGCCTCCTTTGATTTTTTTTTTTAATTGGAAACACACTGTATGCCTTGTATTGACTTCTCTCCCAGGAAACACACTGTATGCCTTGTATTGACTTCTCTCCCAGTGTTTAATACTTGAGATTCAGCCATGCTGGTTAAGGTCATCTATTTATTCATTTCCACTGCCTACAATATTCCATTGCATGTTATTATCTCAATGTAGTTATTCATTCTTCTGTTGATGAGGAGTTGAATTGTTTGGTGCACGTATGTGAGAGTTCTTCTAGGCTGCAAATCTAGTAGTGGACTTTCTGTGTCATAAAATATGTACATTTTCAAATACTTGACAATGTAATGGATAATTTTATGTGGCAACTTGACTCGTCCACAGGGTGCCCAGATGTTTGGTCAAACATAGGGTGTGTATCAGAGGGTGTTTCTGGATGAAATTAACATTTGAATCAGTAGACTTAGCACCGCAGATGGCCCTCCCTAAAGTGTGTGGGCCTCATGCAATCAACTTAATGCTTGCCTAGAACAAAAGCCTGGATGACAGAGAACGTTGCCTGCCTGAATGCTGAGCTGAGACATCAGTTTTCTCTTGCCCTCAGACTGGAACTTACACCTTTGGCTCTTTTTACTTCTCAGGCCTTTGGACTCAGACTGGAACTATACCACCAGCTTTCTGAGGTCTCCAGCTTCCTACTGTAGACCTCTGGATTTTTCAGCTTTCATGAGGTGAGCCAATCCCTAAAGAAGCCTGACTAATACATGAGGTAATTGCAAACTCCTTTGCAACTTTTTCCTATGTGTTTCTAGTTTGCCTTCAATTCCTTGATAACCACAAAAAAACTTAAGCGAACAACTAACTCACATACATCTTAAGAACTCAAGGTGAAATTGACCACATAATTTATCTTCCAACTGGGAAGATTTTGATAGTAAAAGGAGTGTTAAGATGACTTAGATTATGCATATTTCTGAATATATTTATTAAAAACACATGTTTATTTTGTTGGTGAAACTAGAAAATTATTCTATTCAAGATGATTTTCAAAGTGAAATTCCTTATTAAATTAAAATAAATTAAAAGTATCCATTAAATAAAAATTTACATTTGCTAAAAACAGAGTATGCGAGTGCCAGTTTAGCACATATTCAGCACCACTCAACAATGCCAGCCTTTTCCTTTCCCCTTATCGGGCAGATATGGAATGATACATCATCATGAATTTTACTGTGAATTTCATGCTAGCTAATGAGCTTGAGTAGCTTCTCACCACATCATTTAGTCAAATTGTGTTTTGTTTTCTGTCTTAAAACACAGGATCAACGATCACTTCATTCAGTCTGAAGAGGCAGCTCCCATCACTTGTCTGTGAAGAACTTCTCTTTGTTTCCTTAATTTACATTTTCCCTTTTCCTCTATTCTCTCAGCTGCAACCCTTCCTTCACCACGCAAACCTCCTACAGTGTTTGATGTTACTGTTTCATTTCAGTCTCAAAACATGTACTGCTGTTTATGTGTATTTCAAATTTACGTTAGTAGTATTGACCTTTGTCTACTCCCAACTTTTTTCACTAGGGTCTATTTTTTTCCCTAAGATCTCTCCATGTTTTTGTGTGTAGAAATAATTTCTTTTTCTATAATAGACAAATGGGACTATATTAAATGAAAAAGCTTCTGCACAGCAAAGGAAATAATTAACAGAGTGAATAGACAACTTGATGAATGGGAGAAAATATTTGCAAACTATTTATCTAATAAGAGTTCCAGTGTGCAAGGAACCCAAAAACATTCAACATCAAAAAAAAAAAATTATAACATTAAAAATTAAGCAAAGACCTGCTTGTCATATGGTAATTGCTGCTTTCTGGATTCCAGCAGTTAAGAGCTACACCTAGCCTCTACTGCGTTGGGGCGTCTTTATGAATATTTGAGCCCAAAACTGTGACTGCCTTTTTCACTGTCAGCTGTGGCATGCAGAGAACAGTTATGACCAAATTTGTTAGTGATGCTGGTGCCTGCCTCTCCAAAGCATTCTGAATGGCCTTGGTGAATAACGTGTCCTCTGTGCATTCCCAGACACCACAAAACTTAGGTGAATTTTCTGGTCTTATGCAACATGTCCATTCCAGAATTCCCATTTCTCTCAATTGTCAGTCTTCTAATATCTTCCAAGGCAACTGGGGCATTTCCACATGAATCTGTTGTGGCCTTCTCTTCTAAAGTCCACTCTAGCCGCAAGACTATACATATCTTCGACGTATAGTCAATTTCAAGCCTGTTATTCTCCACATCGGCTGATGCAGGGTGTCACCTTTAGCTACGGTCCTGTCAGCTTGGGGAAGAGGTGGGCCACTCTCGAGGAGCACACTATTGCTTTGTGTGGTAGAGGCCTCTGCAGCCACAACTTCCAGCTTGAAGGTGGTCCTAGTTTTCACCAGGGAAGAATGGGCTGCTTCTGCCAGCCTTGAGGGCTGCAGGAAAGAGGGTAGGTGTTTGCAGAGTGAATATCCTCAGGAGGATATATCCAGGTGTTGTTGTAAAACCCCAGATTCAAGCTTCCATACCAAATGCACAGCTGATGCAAACACACTGACATACAGGTGCTTGGAAAAAAAGGTTTATTCAATTTGGCCAAAGCAAGAAGGTGGTGGGAAGGGGCAAGATCTCACAAATATGCTTTAACAAAAAGAAGAAGTGCAGAGTTTTTGTACAGCTAGAGAGTAAGTTGGGGGAGTTTCAGGGAAACAAAAGGGAATGTGTTTGTTCAGTCTCAGATAGTACCTTGGGCAACCAGACTTGTGGATGTCAGCAGCTGATTCTTAAATGCACTAGTTCCTTCTGCAAAGATTTTTCATCACCCCGAAGTCATCTTTTCTGCTTCGCAAAGAAAGAGAACATCAGCAGGGAGCTCACCACCAGCAACTAGTGACCATTAGCAAGCAGTTAAAGCCTGAGGGCAAAAGCTCATTGGGAGGCTCTTATTTCTGGCACATAGTCAAGAAGCAAAGGGAGGACCTGTGGTGGGTCACAGAACTTCACCTGTGTCTTACAGTTATCTTTTTCCTTGAATTAGTAAACGTTGCTATTGAGTAAAATCTCTGAGCCCTATCGGTCTGACTTGACATTGTCACTTTCTGTGTTATCTTCATTCTGTTAATAAAAGAAAACTTTTGCTAATAGTTAAATGCTGCCAGGTATAATTTAGTGTCGCTTTTTGCTTCAAACAGAAAATAAGCTGAGTTAATTTCAAAATTTAAATAAGTTCTTTTTACTTTAGCTTTAAGTTGAAATAGCATCAAGTTCATGATTATAGCCAAAATAATATTCAAATCTATAAATAAAAATAGCAGGCATACTTGTTATGATATGTCCCCCTTTAGCATAAAAAAGTAACAAATGTTTGTGGGTATTAAAGCAATATTTGAAAAGCAAAAGTAGTCAAAATGTTGTCAGAAGGTTGTGTAACGTTCTTAGGTATCTGTGACTGACCATTGGTGTCATAATGCTATGTCTTGATATTGAAAGCTACAATATAAGAGCTTTTTGTGAAATTTACATTAAATTTACTTTAAAAAGTTTAAGAATAAACATCACGGAACAATATTTTTGCTAAATTAAGAAAATGGCGAAGCATGCTTACCTGGCAGGGGAGATAGCATGATCACGAAGTTGGTTTCCCCAGGGCCAGGCTTATTCATTGCACCCTGGATGTGCTGAGCCCTGCAATTTCCCCAAATGTGTGAAACTCAACTGCATAATTTGTGGTAGTGGGGCACTGCATTTGGAAAAAAAAAAAAAGGTGAAGTAGGCATTGATTGTTGGACACGTATAATTTATAAGTCCAACATGCTCTGTGTTCTTAAGCCAAATGAAACAGAAGCCATAGTTGTTATGAGAAGACCTTGCAGCAGTTCACAGAGCAGTACAGTTTAGGGCCAAGACAACGAGATTCAGATGGGGAAGAGAGATGCAGGAGTCTCCCTGGCTAAAACTCTCATTCCCCAAAGTGCCAGTAGTTCTTGTGCACAGGCTTATAAGTCCATAGGTATAATTATCAGTGTTCCCAAAAGGGATCAGTCAGTTCCAAGATTCACTGCCTTCAGGGAAGCCCAGGGATACAGCTGCCTTCATGGTTCTCTCTGTCCATGTTCAATCTACTGCTCAAGGGTGATATTGACTAGGAGTCACATGGCCTAGCCATGTATCTGACATACCACTCTATCAATTTACCAGGAAGTAGAATTAGAAAGTTAACTTCAGGTCAAATCATCACATAGAAGGGGTGGAAGGGTTTTATGCCTATTAACAAATAGAAGCATAGAATCATAAAATAGAGGTAATGGATGACATATTAAGCTTTCTGCACATTGATTAATCATGTTTGCTATTAAGTTGTATTTAATTAATTAGATTTTAAAAGTTTTAGTTCATCCATGAAATAAGCCTGTAATTTTTCCTTCCAATATTCTCTTTGGCTGGTCATATTTAAGAGAAGTTTTGAAATTTTAGAAATCTATTTACGTTTAGAAAAATTTAACCACATATTGTCCTGTTTGGTTTTGTCTAAATCCTGGTCCTGTTTCCATCCTTTGATTGTTTTGCAGCAAACTCTACACCTCTACACATGTAATTCTATTTTTCTGTAGGTATTACATTATGTGTATCTAAATGATAGATTCTTTTTGCTGAACATTACTGTTATAAAATTATCATTCCTATAACAATAATTCCTTAGTATAACCAAATGCCTAGTCAGTGCACAAGTTTCCTAAGTGGGGGTGGGTGTTTTTTCCTACAACTCATCTCAAACTTATGTTATTTCCGTTTCACTGGGCCAACACTTGGGTTCTGAAAGCTGAAAAAAAAAAACAGTACAACTGAATATCTACTTTAAAATGTTTTTTTTTTTTTCATTTTCTATTTTTGTTTTGGCTCAAACAAATTTTCAAACATTAACCTCAAATTTTATATCAGACCATAGGACCCAGAATGAAAAAATCTGCAACAGGTTTTATCTGTCCTGAACACTCTGACGTTGGTGAGTTTGAGGGGTCTTTGTGGCCATGCTCTTAGAAAACACTGAGGAGACACCAGGACAGCGTGAGGACTCTGCTGCGTGAACTCAGAAGGGGAGTAGAGAGGGCAAGTCCATGTCTTTCTTGCAGCTGGGTGGATGTGGGGAAGAGCAGGGCAGCGTGAGACGGCTCTCTGCGTGGAGCCACACGGGTGGACTGGGGACGTGGGTAAACGGGTGGAGATTTGTATGAAGGCAAAATTTTGAGTAGTATAAAAAAATGTTGCTCTTGTCCAGAAAACCTTAATAGGCACTAATCAGTGGGGAGAAAAGAAGTTTCTTCCAAATGGCCCCGGGTGGCCAGGGCTCACACTGCAGGGGCTTGGAAGGAAGGTTTGTTCACTGCTTCACTTAAACAGAATGTGATGCTAGGGCGGCTCTCAGAGGCCCTTTGAATTTGGTATTTCTGGGTGTTCTGTTAAGATTTACAAACTGATAGAGCTATCACCTGACCAGATTATATTTTTCTGCACAATGGCAAAAGGGCTTTTTGTTGCAGAAAAACTCTCTTAAAAAAGAGAGTTGTAATGTCTAACTATTCCAAATAAAATTATGAGATACAAACTGTTTCAGTAGCATTATGGCGCACAAGGATTAATAGGTGGCCCTAAAAATGTGATATGAAAACCTCAGAAATACACCGTAAGATATAATTATGAGCATGCTTGACAGACATTTGAGTTTTGTCTATAAATTTCAGCATGTAACTGTGGCTCATGGGAAGAACCCAACTACCACGCCCAACCACTCACTCCTCAGCCACTCGGGCCAGCTGTCAGGGGATACTTTTTCCTTGACATAATATGGTTTCTGCCAGCAATGAATTTAATATCTGAGAAGATAGAAAACACAGATATAAATTTTATGTTCACTAACTGAAATGTGAAAAGGGATGAGAAACAATTGTTTTAGAAAAAATAAAATAGCATTATCATAATTATTCAAAACAGCATTCCAGTGCTTGGCTCACATGCATCTAAGAGGGTTCCACTCAGGAATGTTGTTCTCATTGGGATGGCTTCATGTGCTAGGTAAAAGGGGTCCATGCTTCTGCACTAGTCCTCCTTCCCAAGCCTGGACGAATATGACATTTGTGACAGAAACCGGTTCATCTCCATGGCTAATGTGGCACACATGATGGACAGGGGGAGAATTAGAACTGCACTGTCTCTCACCTGTGGTCTATCCCACCTCTTTGTAATCTTGACATTAACCTAACTTGCTAAAGCTCAGCAGGTGCCTACAGCTGCGGGACAAAACACTGAAGTCAGAGAGCTGAGATTCTTGTAGAAATTGTTATTCTGTGGCATCATGATTCATCATAATTCATTTCAGAATCAGATGAACATTTGTTAGAGTTCAGCTCAAGTTCAACACCAGTGATTTATTTAGTGTATGTGGATAAAAGAGCTCTTCTCTGCTACTGCTCGTCAACATCCCTTTTAAGACGAGCTCACCTTCATCAAAATCAAAACGGATAGCTCAAAATCAGTGACTTAAAAATTATTGTGGATAGGAGATTCAGATGTAGAGATAGGGTAATTATATGAAATTCAGAGGCGTCTGCCTAGGGAATAGCGGCCATTATTGCATATCAGCCAATTCATGCTTGAAGCCTTCTTTTTGGGTGGAAGACTCCCAAAGACAGGATAACCTGAAATGCCATTCTTTTTTTTTTCTTCTAGCTTTAGCAAGTAAAGTTAATGTCAAGATTACAAAGAGGTAGGATAGACCACAGGTGAGAGACAGTGCAGTTCTAATTCTCCCCCTGTCCATCATGTGTGCCACATTTGCCATGGGGTGAACCGTTTTCTGTCACAGATGTCATATTTGTTCAGGTAAGTTATGGTAATGATTTCAATGAATGTTTTATATATGATAATATATAACTATGTAAGATGTACTTATGTAACTATATATAATATGTATTTATCCTTACATATAACAATGTAATTCTATATAGAGAGAATACATATATACATTCAATGTGTGTATCTGTATACTCCAACTTTTATATATATATATATATATATATATATATAAGCTCTCAAAGAATTGCTATATACCTACACACACACACACACACACACACACACACACACACTCTCTCTCTCTCTCTCTCTCTCTCTCTCTCTCTCTCTTTGAGCACTCCAAGAACTGCTATATATATATTCCAACTGCTATATAGCAGTTCTTCGAGTTCTCGAAGGACTCCAAAATAGTTTAATGTTAAAAGTTAATGCATTGTTTCCGGCACTGAGAACTAATGGTTTCCAAGGATGCTAGAGCAACCTTCACTAACCCATTTTTTACCCATTAGCAGATAAAAGAGCCCTTTTTCACTATGCTGCTATAAATAATTATGTGCTCCACAGTACACCATCTATAGATTTTTAAGTAAATTCTTTTTACTTTAGCTCTAAGTTGAAATAGCATCAAGTCCAGGATTATAGCCAATTATATTGGTGCTTAGTATTTGCTGATGATCAGAAGGCAGTCTTATGCTAGCCTAAGGAACCCACCACCTCTTTTTTATCTACAAGAAAAAGAATCTATAAATAAAAATAGCAGGCATACTTGTTATTATATGTCCACCTTTAACATAAACAAAATAACAAAATGTTTGTGGGTATTAGGCAATATTTGAAAAGCAAAAGTAGTCAAAGGTTGTCACAGGGTTGTGTAGTCAAGTTCTTAGGTATCTGTGTCATAATGCTATGTCTTGATATTGAAATTTCAAACACAAAATTATTCTGCAAAAGTGATATAAAATAAGCCTTGCACCACGGCAGCATTAAGACATTGATAAAGACAGAGAATGAGGGTGGGAAAAAGAGGAAAAGTTAAATACAAAATCAAAATACAGACATTAGGGAAAACAAGGAAATCATCCTCTTGCTTTCATCACGTAAAACGAGGAACAGTTTATAGCATTTTGCAAAACATGTTGGAAATAAAGCCAATAAAAATCCATTGTCAAAAGCTACATTGAGAAAGTGCTTTCAAATGCTCATGCCTCTGGTTAGTTATAGGGACCGCTAGCAAGGAGCCACTGGTGCAAGCTGAGGGCGGTCAGGGCAGGAGTGCTGACCCAGCCGGCAGCCGTGCAGGGGCTCTTCCCCGATATCACTGTGCGGTCCATGATCTCATACTTATTGAAGCAAAACTGGAAATTTTTGTTAGACGTTGTCTGAGCAGCCTCCCTAGCCTATTATGTGTATGCATGTGTGCTTGCTGTTTTACTAAAACGTGTATGCGGCATATGCATGATGATTCTCAGCAAAACTCTTGCCATCTTTGAAATCAAAAGCACGAGATACCATCTCACACCAGTCAGAATGGCTATTACTAAAAAGTCAAAAAACAACAGACGCTGATGAGGCTGCAGAGGAAAGGGCACTTAGACACTGTTGGCGGGAATGTAAATCAGTTCAACCACTGTGGAAAGCAGTTTGGAGATTTCTCAAAGAACTTAAAATAGGACTACCATTCAACCCAGCAATCCCGTTACTGGGTACATACCCAAAGAAAAATCAATCATTCTACCGAAAATATACCTGTGTGCATATTTCATCATAGCACTATTCACAATAGTAACTACATGAAATAAACCTAGATGTTCATTAACAGTGGACTGGATAAAGAAAATGTAGCACATATACACCATGAAATATTATGCAGTGATAAAAAAGAACAAGAGCATGTTTTTACACATCATGGATGCAGATCCTAAGTGAGTTTAAGCAGGAACAGAAAACCAAATACTGTATGTTCTCAATTGTAAGTGGGAGCTAAACACTGAGTACGCATGGGCAACAAGGTGGAAATGATTAGACACTGGGAAACACCTGAGTTAAGGAGGGGATGGTTAAAAAAACTGCCTGTCAGTTACTATGCTCACTACCTGGATGACAGGATCTTTGTACACCAAACCTTAGTGAGAAGCAATGCACCCCTGTAACAGATCTGCACATGTACTCCCAAAACTAAAATAAAAGTTGAAAAAATTTGCCACTTTTGTAAAGTGAGAACTAAATAATCTTTAGTTTTATATATAAGTATATGAGTTTACTAGGGCTGCCCTTAACAAAGTTATGCCCAAACCACAGATGGTGTGGCTTTAACAAAAGAAATTGGTTTTCTCACAATTCTGGAGACTAGAATTCTGAGATGGTAATCATTATTATTCAAACAGAGGCCTTTGTCATTTGATTGAAGACGTGAATAATCTCTCTGTATCTTCATACGATCTTCGCTCTATGTGTATCTATGTCCTAATCTGTCCTTAAAAGTCATATTGGATTAGGGCCCCATTTTAACCTCATTTAATGACCCCATTTTAACTTACCCATGTCTTTAAACATCTTATGTCCAAACACAGTTTCATTGAGAGGTACTAGGGTTTAGAACTTCAACATACAAACTTTGGCAAGACAATTCAGATCATAACAATAATCTGTACATAACAGATATAAGAATTGTATATAACAGATATGTCCATGTAATCTAATTTCTCTACATCTATATTATAAATCTTATTGTCTTTAAGAGGCATGTATGTTCATTTTAAAAATAATTTAAGACTCTACAGTGTGTTTTATAAGGCTTATAAGAAAATAGTGACACAAATATATTTCTAAAACAATGTCAATGATCTTGAAAACTAATAGATTATATGACAGAAAGTTTTTGTCTAAAAAATGACAAAATTAGTTATTATATATTTTGAAACATAGAAAGTAGATTGCATAGATTCTATAGGTCTATACAGTCAATTTGATACAATCATGCCCAATATCTAGTTTTGGTAACTAAAATATTTTCTTACACACACACACACACACACACACACTGACACACACACACACACGCAAGCATTTTCCATCACTAGGAACAAACATATTCTCTAACACAAAGTATATTTAACTTATACTTTATAACCTTGTATACAGACACACATTTGGTAGACATACTGAGTTTCACCAAAGGATTGAATACTATTTCTCTTAAACTGATGAACAAAATGGAAGCATGTATGCTACATACATTGTTAGACTGGTTCATTCTTAGTAAACTCCAAGATAGTAGACTTTAACATGGAGGAGGATTGCACAAGTTGTATTTTGTAATTCTTTTCTTCACCCACAGTTATTATTATCAATGATCCAGCTGGGGGCATTGATAGCATTTTATCTTTAAGATTATGAAACAAATGGAATGCAAGTATTCAAAGTAATTTTGAAAGGCAAGACAATAAGATGAATTGTAGAATAACAATAGCTTAAAAGCTTTGTTCATTCTAGAAACACTAATTCAAAAGCGTGTGATCAAAAATACTTCTAGGTAATTTGAAATACTTCTAGGTAATATATGTGAACATAATTTGAGTATACAACATCAATATTTTTCAAGAGCGTAATGAGCTTATAGTAACTTCTTAGGTTATGTTACCAGATGAAAATATGTAGATAAGAGATCTCTGGTTCCTTTTAAATCTTGGTCAATCGAACAACAATGGGTATGATACATTTTGTTCCAATTGTAAGATATTATGAGGAATATATAAAGACTTTTAAATGCAGTTTAAAGAGTGACAAAGGTTCTTGAAACAAAAAGAAATGCTTGGGATTACTTATCCTTGTGATGTACACATACAAGTGCTACAGCTATTTAATTAGATTTATTTTCTGTCAAAATAAGAAGCTTAGAGTGACATAGTGGATAAAAATGAAATTGATATGTGTGTTAGCTCAATAAAAAGATTTTCTGAACCGAGTGTCTGGTAATGAAACATGCCTGTGTCTGCAAGTGTTGAAAGAGATTTTTACAATATTGTACAAGGAATTTGAAAATTGATTGCATTTAAGTTCCCTTCTGAATATAGAATGCTCTATTAAATTATGATATAGGTCAGAAAAGAGTTATGATTAATATTTATAGTTGCTTTCTTTAGAAGATTAATGCATAAACTATACTCAAGTTAAAGCCCTGAACCTGCAGGGTGGTAATCAACACAGGTCATTTCCATACCATATATTTAAAGTCTCTCAAATTATAAACAATTGTTATATAAGAACTACATTTTTCAGAAATTTTAAACTTTAAAAAATGCTTTTAATAATGCTAGATTCACTGAAGAAATGCAAAGATAGTACAAAGAGTTCCCAGGAACCTTCCCTCAGCTTCCCCTAATGTTAACATTTTATACAACTGTAATGCAAAATTATTAAATTAATGCAAAATTTAAAAAATATCATTAGCATAATACTATTACCAAAACTGCCTCTTTAGATTCTATGAGCTTCCTGATGAATATCCTTTTATTTTTCCGGGATCTGACTTAAGAGACCTCATTGAATTCAGTCATCCTGTCTCCCTAGTTTCCAGCCTGAGTTTCTCAACCTGTCTTTGTAAGCTTGAGAATTTTGAAGAATATGGGGGTCAAATATTTTGTAAATGTCCCACAATTTGAGTCTCTGAAGTTTTAACATGGCTAGATTGGAGCTATAGGTTGTCTTTAAGAGTATTGTAGAGAGGAAGTGTCCCTATGACATAAAATGTGAGAATATATGACACCAATACAGCATGACTTATCACAAAGCACTCACCTTGGTCACTTGACTAAAGCATTGTCTGGCATAAAGTTACTATTCTAACTTTCCAGGCTCTGTCCTTGGGAAGAGAATCACTAAGTCACACTCCCATTCCAGGAAAGGGGAATTAAGTTACACCCCATGGCGTTTGGAAGGGAGTTATTTTTGTATGTTATTTGGAACTTTCCCTGTAAAGAATTGTGTGTTTTGCCAATATATTTATTTAATCATTTATTTACAGTGATATGAACTTGTGGATATTTATTTCATTCTTTGGGATTTCTACAACAATATTATTATTATTATTCAAATTCAAATTTACACATTGAGGGATTTTTTTTTTAGGTTGTCGTCTGTGTCCTTCAGATATGCCTCTGTCTTTTTTATTTCTTTCTTTGGTGGCAACAAAGCACATCTTACTTACTGACATTACAAGATACTACAAGTTCATCTTGTATTTATCATCCCAACCCTAGATTCAGCTCTTCTTCCAAAATTCTTGTTTCTTTTCATTGGAGGGTGGCATTTAGAAACCAAAATCTAGAGACTAGGTGTGTTCATTGCTACTGGGGCCTCACCACTTCTAGGCACTCTTAGCAAACTGAGCTAAGAGATATAGGTTTGTACAGTAACCCAGCTATACATTCACATTTGTATTTATTTATGTATTACACACTAAAATAAATGAGCTTATATTGATACTTCAAAAGCTAATTCAGCACCATAAGATTTATTTGTCCATGATGTTTATTTGTAACTTCTTTTTCTGAAACAGAGAATCCTACCCCCTGTTACGATTTCTTTCTTTATTTCTTCAGCTCTAGTAGATGCATAAAATAGTTTCAGAATTGACAACATATATCCCTGTAAGAAGAAAGTCTGCCAAATAGGGTACAATGTTTTTGTACAGTTTCTTTTATTCTTAGCCTTATGGTGTTCACTCAAGATACTGTTTTCCAAATGAATTTAGGTCACTTCCCATCTCTACACCCTCTTCAGTGACATATTTAATTCATTTATGCTAATTTCTTGAAGAGTACATTTTACTCTTGGATCCACTGACATCCTTTTGTTTTGAAAATCATACACCATAAAATTTACTCTTTGTAATGTACATTTATATGGGTTTTGACAAATAAATACAGTTTTGATCTCAGAATCATGATATCACACAGAACAGTGTTTTTACTATAAAAATTTTCTTTAGAGTTAATCCCTTTATTCTCACTAACCACTGAACTATATTTTGCCTCTATCATTTTGACTTTTTTTCTTATTGTCATACAAATGGAATCATGCCATATGTAGCCTTTTGGGTTTAGATTCTTTCACCTAACAAAATGCATTTAAAATTCATTCAAATAGTTGTGTAAATTGATAGTTTTTTTCTTTTTCTTTTTAAATACTAAGTATTCCATTGCATAGGTATATGACAGGCTGTTAATTCATTCTGTCTTGAACTTCTCAGCCTCTGGAACTGTAATAAACAAATTTACATTCTTTACAAGCCAGCCAGTTTCTGGAATTGTTGTTAAAGCAGCCCAAGTGGACTAAGACAAGAGTAGACATATGATGTGAGTTTTATGGTATATGAATTATGCCTCAGTAAAGCTGTTTAACATAAAAAGAAAACCAGGCCAGGCACGGTGGCTCACGCCTGTAAACCCAGCACTTTGGGAGGCCGAGGAAGGCAGATCACGAGGTCAAGAGATCGAGACCATCCTGGCCAACATGGTGAAACCCTGTCTCTACTAAAAGGACAAAAAAATTAGCTGGGTGTGGTGGCACGTGCCTGTAGTCCCAGCTACTTGGGAAGCTGAGGCAGGAGAATGGCTTGTACCCAGGAGGCGGAGGTTGCAGTGAGCCGAGATCGCACCACTGCACTTCAGCCTGGCGCCTGGTGAAGGAGTGAGACTCTGTCTCAAGGAAAAAAAAAAAAAAACAAAACCAAAGCTAAAAGCTATTTCCTTAAAAAGTAATTAAACCAATAATTTTAGCAGGCAGAACAAGAAAAAGAAAAGAAGAAAACACAAATTACAAATATCAGGATTGAATATATATATATAACTATATATTCTACAGATATTAAAAAGATAGCATCTTATTTTTTTAATAATTATGAACCAAGTTGCCACAAACATTTATGTAGGTTTATATATGTATACGTATACATATACATATATGTATATGTATACGTATACATATAAATATACAATCGTACCTACTATTCACGTTCAATGAATAATTATTTTTTCTTGTGACATCTTCAGAGCTTAAATCATTTTCATTCTGTGTAAATTTCACTATAAATCCTAATCCATAATGCCGATGGGAGCAAGTAAAAAATTGGTGTTTTTTTCTGTCCAAATCATATTTTATATTAAGAATATTTATATGTAAATTTTGCTGAAATAAATGTCTGCATTTTTTTGTTGTATTTGAGTGGTTGAAGTTATACATATTTTGTGAGAATAAGTAGGGATAAGAAGGGGCTAGGAAGATTTATTGATTGAGATAACAAAGAGGTGATTTTATGGTTGGTGGAAGAAAATTCAATTGAATGAAAATTTGAAAATAGTCCTGAAATGCTCCATGAGAATAATGGACTAGGATGGAAACGAAGTGCAGTTCATGGTGTATTTTTGGATGGATAAGATCAAGAAACTTTGTTGAGGAATCTGAAACCAGATTTGGGATTTTATGTATAAAGAAACTATTTTAGATTACCTGTAAGTTCTTGCACGAATACATTTGGATTCTAGGATCACACTTCTTTCTTATAAATCAATTTCTCCCACAATTATTTATACCATTATGGAGGAAGTGATTTCTAATACAATTTGTTTCATATCTAAACTGAATTATATTCTATTTACACTAGAAATCAATCTATGACGATACAGTAATAATGTACTAGAAAGTGCTAAATATTTATCTATTGTTTAACCAAGTTTAAATTATCTTTAGCCTTAGAACAATGACAGTAGGGTTGTTAAGATTCTCATTCTATAGTTCACAAAACAATTTAAAATCCTTGAACATTAGGAACACAATAAATTTTATTTTTCCTACTCTGTCCTTGAAGATCTTAATTCTTACTCATCCATAATAAACATAAGAAAATGGAAGAACAAAACTAAATAAAATAAAACAACACCAAAAACTAAAAGAACTGGTGGACAGGGAAACTCTGAGGGGAGGTTGCCTGAATTTCATTAGCCACTTTGAAACAGCTGAAGAACTAACAAGCCAACATAGCAGCCCAGTCAAGGTGCTGTCACATCAGCAGACACAGCATCAGTTGGACAAAGGAATCGTGACATTAAAATTATAACAAAGGCAAGGAATTTCTTTTTTCTAGAAACAAATTATTTTTGAGTTAATACTTATACAACTCACATATTGTTGTTTAAATATTATAGATTCTGCTCCTGGCCTGGGGGCTAGTAATCTAAACAGTGCTTCTAAATAATACTTCACTCTGATGACTGACAACAGGTTACCCAGTCTGGGTCATAACCACAAAGCATCCTAGGAACTACCAGGAAAGAGTCATATTTTGGCTTCTTTTGCTTATTTTCTGGTTAGTGAAATATCTTTATTTTCTGGTTTTTGAAATATCTTGTAAAACTTACGTGCTATATAAGTGTGCGTGTGTTTGTGTGTGTGCACGGGTGTGTGTATGTGTGCGTATCTACAGTTAGCCATTTATCCTAAATTTAGGCATATTAGAGATGCCATCTAGGAGAATTGGTGATTATTTTTATTTAATTCAGCCTCAGAGACCCAGCACACTGAGTGAACACGGTAGTCACAGACCTTACTCATCTAGAGTCAATCTACCTCGGGGATCACTTCTGAGTATCCCAACTAGAGCACATTTCTAACTGGAAGATCCAAGTAGCATAGCAGCTACGTTGAAAGAAAGAGGCAGGGCATGGTGGTTCATGCTTGTAATCCCAGCACTTTGGGAGTCCAAGGCAGGTGGCCTGAGGTCAGGCGTTCAAGGCCAGCCTGGCCAACATGCTGAAACCCCGTCTCTACTAAAAATACAAAAAAATTAGCTGGGCACGGTGGCATACACCTGTAATCCCAGCTACTCAGGAGGCTGAAGCAGGAGAATCGCTTGAACCCAGGAGGCAGAGGTTGTAGTGAGCCAAGAACCCACCACCACCGCACTCCAGCCTGGACAACAAGAGCAAAACTCCATCTCAAAAAAAAAAGACCTTTCTCATGTGCTTTTAATAATTGCATATAGAAAATGCCTGCTCCCACTATTTTTCTTGCCACCCACCTTGTTCACTCTGTAATTCTAAGTTCCATTGCTCCCATGGTGGAGAAGTGGTGCTCCAGTGCATTCATTAGGATATTGCTCACCATTTAACCAACAAAGACCAAAACATAGTGGCTTAGTTTGACAGAAGTTTATATCTTTCCTGTGAAAAGTATAAAACTGTCATTTCCAAGTAGTATAAAGTTCTCCGTTCAACGTTACCCGTAACATCTGGTGGCCCACCATGTTCCACATGAGGTTTGTAAGGTTGTACAGTGGTCCGGGGTCAGGATGCAGAAGGAGAAAGAGTTGAGAGGGGAGAAGGTGAGCCAGTTGATGGGGTAGTTTAAAAGGTGTCACCTATCATCTCTCTTGAATTCCATTGGCCAGAACTCACTGCAGGTCTGAACATTGTAGTCCCTATGTGTATTCAAATATGAAATAAAATGGAATGGGCATTTTTCCACAATAGTTAAGATAACTTTTATGGCAAATAGTGTTCTAAATTTTTTTAAAGTTGACTGGCACCTGTGTTGGTAGCCATAAAAAGTGGCCATCATTTTACTCTAGTTTGATAATCAGCTCACCTAGACCCTGCAGAAAGATCTCTTTGCTGTTAAGAGATCACAAATGACGACACGCACACTGAACTGCACCAGCAGGAGAGGGCTAACCCTGAACATGTCACAGTAGACACTCACCATATACCCCAGGTTTGATTATCTGCCTGAAATTAGCATACGGGTTTCCCTGGGAAAGCCTTTTGACCATGAATAAATGAGATCCTACAGAGTTCAGCATACACAGTAGAAATACTACCCTGACTCCATAATCACTGCACTGAAAAAAATAAATAAATAAAATGCTCCTTTGTTTCTCCTTTCTCTGCACTTAAATCCCTGGTAAGATAAAGGTTAAAAACGATCACCCCTGAAATGACCCATTACCCAAGAGAAGATAAAAACAACATATGAAGTAAGATCCAGAGCTAGGATTGGACTAATAACTTTGAAGTTTTCAATAAAGAGGGCTCAGTAGGTTGCAGAATTGGAGTTGACATTTTCTAAAAGAGTTGCAAATAAGCCTAACTGAAGGGAGAGCCGCAAAGGCAGCAATACACAAGAAAAGAGGTAAAACTTGGAATAATATATACTGGTGCCTATAGAGGTCTCCACAGACTCATCTCTAAAGACATATATCCTATGCTCCATATATGAAGCTAAGTTTAGCCAAATTAAGTGCATAATAACCTAGGCTAAAATAGAATTCATTCTAATCAACCTTTTCCAAGTAATTGCCCCTTGAATAATGCCGGAAGTAGTGGAGAAGGACGTAAACAGAACTGTCAGTACCATTAAGCGTCCTGACTATCCTGAGTACAGCGCGTTCACTGCGTAGGCCATGTTCCCACATCAGCTTTGGCACTGAGGTGGCAAACGTGTCCTCAGATCACAGCGTTGTCAGAGCTGCCTCAGCTCCCCCTAGCAGAGGCGTGAGTGGGAGGCAGAGCCCTAAGAGAACTGAGACTCACCCAGGGGTGGGAAAATCTCACATCCTTCTTTCCAACCAGCCAGAAAAGCCTCTGAGCCCATGTGTTCCTACGTGTGAAAAAATGTTTTGGTACAATACACTTAAAAATTTGCAAAGGTTCCTGAACACACTGTACCAATATTCTTGTTTCTCATTCTGTGCTTTGGGGCCAAGTGAGAGGAAGCCTCTTCGCTTCCTGCTACCTTCCCTGGACACACAAGTCTCCCCAGTTTCCAAACCAGCCCCCAAATAATCTAGATTTAAAGTCAAAATATTAAGTTGACTCTGTAGCCGCCTGACCTAGGTGAAATTTCCCCAGGGTGATTGCAGAGCTCCCCTATCATGCCCCGAGCCTCTGCCCTGGCAGAACCTTTTTTGACAATGGTGCACCTCTGCCTCTAGTTTTCTGGAGAGTCATGTGTGATCTTTATCTGAGCCAGAAGACCTAGTACCTGGGCCGACTCTGGGCTGGTTGTAGAGAAGCACACGGAACGCAGGGCTCTTGAGTCCCAGACCTGTTTCAGACTTTCTTCTCTTGTCCTGACCCCAGCCCAGCAGACGTCATGTGCTCTGGACTGCTTGTGCTGTGGGGATCACTTTGAGCTTCATTTCTGCAAGCTGCCTTCCTCACCTGAGGATGCGAGGCTTCCTTCCTTGTGCCTTCCTTCCTTCCCCCAATCTAAGGCTGGAATCCCTACCCTGAATCTCAGCGCCACCCCCAGCTTCCTGAAGGAGAGATGTTATTGATGGAGATTTCCTCCCTGGATCATGAAAAGCTGTCCTTTGGACCCTCCTTCAAAGGTGCAGGGACTCTAGCCGCCTCTTATTCACCCTGTTCAGTGTCCTGCATTCTACCTGCTTGACTGAACACCTCTGGCTCTCTGAACTTGATCTAGTCTCTGTTTCTGCAGACTATCACTTGTTGAAAATAACAAGGAAATACTAATTACAAGACAAATTCAAGGTATATTTATGGATGAACATAAATTAACTGTGAAATTTAATCAGTTTTTTAAAAAAATACCATAACAGAAAACTCATGTTTCTAGAAGTAAAAAGCTCTGAGTAGAAATGAATCAAGAAATGGGAGAGAGTCTTCTAATCATTTTTTCCCTATCACCAGGAATAAGTACTCATATAGGCCCCATCCAGAGCTACCTGGCTTCCCCCAAAACACACTCTGCTGTCCTTATTGCATTTCCTAGCCATGTCCCTGGACGGGCAGTCTGGATTCTCTGTCTAGTCGTAATTCTGGCATTCTACTAGTGGAGGCAGGGGCGTTTAAACATTGTCATTGTGATAAATACTAAACGTACTACTTCAGCAGAAGGTTTTCTGGAGTTCTTTGTTTTTGTGACCTTTTAGTTACAGCAGGAGGCAAATTATAGCCAGGTGTGGTGGTGTGCACCTGTAGTCCCTGCTACTCCAGAGGCTGAGGCAGGAGGATCCCTCGAGCCCGGGAGGTGGAGGCTGAAGTAAGCCACGATCATACCATTGCACTCAGCCTGGGTAGCAAGTCTGGAAACCTTGTCTAGAAAACAAAAGCAAAGGAGTCAAAGATGAAATGTCTGATGCATTTAACATACCCTGGCTTAGTTTGGTAGCTTCTTACTTTTGTAGGTCCTTTAACTGCAACTATGAATTATTCTAAGATGCACGAGTATTTTCCAATAGAATAGATGAAATTAGCGCCTGCAAAAAAAATGATGTAGAGATGACATTTTGGTCTTTCCTAACAAATAATTGTCCAAGTGGAACTTAGACTTTGACAAACCGAATAATGAAAGGGACAGTTGCCTAATTCACCGTTACAGGTATTTTGAAATTGTGGAACTGATGTTGCCTGTCTGTATGAAGCTCACTAGTTGAAGTGCAATTGTAAAAGCGATACATGACCAGATGCGGTGGCTTACACCTGTAATCCCAGCACTTTGGGAGGCTGAGGCAGGCAGATCATGAGGTTGGGAGTTCGAGACCATCCTGGCCAACATGGTGAAACCCCATCTCTACTGAAAATACAAAAATTAGCCAGACGTGGTGGCATGTGCTGTAATCTTAGCTACTTAGGAGGCTGAGGCAGGAGAATTACTTGAACCTGGGAGGCAGAGGCTGCGGTGAGCCAAGATCTCACCTCTACACTGCAGTCTGGGTGACAAAGTGAGTCTCTCTCTTTAAAAAAAAAAAAAAAAAAAAAGGCAATATGCTCAGAAAATGGTCTCTGACAAAGATCGACACTCTTTGTCACACTCCCTGCTCCTGGATTTCCATTAGCCTGCTGCCATCACTGCTTCCTATTCTCATTACTGGTATTCGGTGCGGGGAATCCCAACACCACTTTTAGGAAAAGGTGTGTCCTTTTCGCTTCAGCCTTAGCACTGACAGGTTGGCTCACATTAGATAAGGAACTGGAGCTTCTCAGTGCTTTATAACTCTATTTGTCAGATGAAAGTATTCATCCTTGCCATTTGCTTTACAAGGTATGGCATATAAATGAAATTTTAATATTGGCACATTAATATTTTCCCCATGGGACTAAAGTCTCTGGTAGCAATTCTTTGTCACCTTTTCTTACATCTAAAACTGAATTTTAAGTACTTCGAAAATGGCTATAAAATTGTTAGAACTTCTTAAATAATGCAATATATATGTACTACTATACCTTTATAATCCATTTCATGAATAGAATTATTAAATATTCCCAGCACTCTGTCAGACCACAGAAAATATTTAATTTGAGTTTGATATGCTATTCCTACTCCCCTGATATGTGTGTGCTCTGGATTTTTAAAATCATTTTCTTTCTTTTTCTTTTTCTTCTTTTTTTTTTTTTTTTTTTTTTTGTGATGGAGTCTCACTTTGTTGCCCAGGCTGGAGTGCAATGGTGCGATCTCGGCTCACTGCAACTTCCACCTCCCATGTTCAAGTGAATTTCCTGCCTCAGCCTCCTGAATAGCCGGGATTACAGGCGCCTGCCACCATGCCCAGCTAATTTTTTGTGTTTTTAGTAGAGATGGGGTTTCATTATGTTGGCCAGGCTGGGCTCGAACTCCTGACCTCAAATGATTCACCCCCCTTGGTCTCCCAAAGCTGGGATTACAGGCGTGAGCCACCGTGTCCAGCCTTAAATTCATTTTCACATTTGTCAAAGGAATCAGTGCTCAGGGCCAGACTATGTTAAAGCACATACAAGCATACATCGAGCATGCATAGATTCCAGGCATACAGGCTTAGCTTTATCCTTATTCTTGTTCACCAGCACTCTGTGTCATGTGGCTGCATTTCTAGAATCAGGCCAGCGCATTGCTCTTCCAATGAGCTGTTGGACGGTGTACAGTGTTTTATGAACTCTAAATAGCCTCCAAGGCTGGTTCATTTCACTGTATGACCGGCACAATGTTCACTTCCTTTCGGCCAAAATATGACTCTTGTCTTTCCCTTCTCAAGGAATGGAAGCTTCTCTGCACAACTTTTACAGGCTGAGTAAAAGCCTTCATTCCCCACTTGAAACTCAAAGTCAGCCAATTTCTCAACATGGTAATTGAATGAGTCAAGGATTAATTTCTAGAGAAACAAAACTAATATAATAATTATTATGCATATAATAGATTCATGTAATATAACTAATATACATACATAGAATATATTATATAAAATATAAATATGTATTATATACATTATTTATTTATGCACAAGCATAGACTTGTGCAATTTGTGGCCTGGCAAGTAAATAAATATATATATAATTTAATTGTGCTAATTGCTATGGGGAAAAAGTAACAGACTCTTAGAAAGAATAATGATGTTAGAGGAAAAAAAGGTGAATGTGTTTTGTTTCTTGGTAGTCTAAAGCACCTCTTTAAAATACTGCCTGAATTACAAATGAGAACAGCTCAACTGTGCAGAGAATGGAAAAAAAAAATACTTCCAGGGATACTTTTGTATCTGAAAATCTTAAGGTGATAAAGAGTTTGGAATGTTCAATGAATGAAAAGGAGGTGATGCGTTCTGAAAAAAGAGGAGAGAGAATCCACTGCCTGGCGATTACACAGGATGAGGGGACGTGAGATGTGAGAGGTAAGGAAGGAATGGCGTGAGGCATTTAGAATTAGCGCCTTGTCTGCTGAAATTAGGAAAAAAAGAATAGGTTTGTAGGGCTTTGGCAGGACAAGATTGGAATACCTGGACTCATCTTTCTTTAGCTGCTATTCGAGTGTAATAATCAGGGAGGCAACTAGACACAGGGTTTTGGATCTAAGAAGAGAAGTCTACACTAGAGACCTCTGGGGGCAGCACAGATACCAGGAGGAACTCAATCCCTCAACTGGAGACAGCATGAGCATGAGCTCCCTCCACGGGGCTATCAGTAGTATGGGAAACTTGCAGCTACTACCAATCACTTCTCATTAAAGAGTTCGAAACGTAACGTCAACATCCTAAAGTCATTTCAGTTATAGATCTATTGATTTCATTTTTAAAATAAGAGTATTAGAGGTCAGCAAGGTCTGGGATCAAATATGTAGATTTGGGAAAATTAAATCAAGTCATGAAGGCTCTATATTTATGTTTAAAAACCAGTGATATCTAAAACTTTAGTGAATTAAGGAGTGCTATGTGACAAAAGGGCGGCTGGATCTCCGTTTCACTGACACCTGTGATTTTCCTAAAAATACATCAGAATTATTATTTACAGAATAACCATTTAAAGAACACTTTCCAACATTTGTGGATTTTTAAAAACTTTTAAATGGAACTTTACTATAAATACAGAAAAATCGCATGTCATTATATATCTCAGTGTACCAGTAGTATTCTCGATCAGTTTTTTCAAACTAAACTTACACATAAGTTTAGCTTGAAATATATAAGAAGCTTCCTTGTTTACACCCCCAGTCACCATAGTTGGCCAAGAGCACCCATTAACCTGCTATCTGAGAAGAGAGATCAGTTTTGCCTGAAAAATTTGTTTTTAGTGTGTATAAAAAGATATTATTTAAAGTAAATTTAAGCATTCAAAGTTAGATACTAAGAAAATTATTAATAGCTCTAGCAAGTAGAATGAATATTATTCATCCAACCCTGTTGGATTATAATTTTCATCTATGGGAAACTTGCTAGACTAAGACTTAAAAAAAACACAAAAATATTAATAATTGATTAAAAAATAAAAACAAAAATTTTGTGCCTGTGATAAACTTTATCACATGGACTACAGAAGTGAATATTAACTGTAGGAATCACTGATGTGAAATTTTTTGGAAATTATTACATTATTTATTATCTTTCTAATAGTTTTTAAATGAAAAATAACTACAGTAGTCTTTTTCTCAATAATGGAATAAACATTCTGAAATTCTCTCTGGGATATATAAAATTCAAATGAAGCTAGCTTCCTGAAAAAGCTGAAACCAGAACTACCATTCAATCCAGCTACCCCATTACTGGTATATATCCAGAGGAATATAAATCATTCTACTATAAAGACACATGCATGTGAATGTTCATTGCAGCACTATTCACAATAGCAAAGACTTGAAATCAACTAAATGCCCACCAATGACAGACTGGATAAAGAAAATGTGGTACATGGAGTACTATGCAGCCATATAAAAAGGAGATCATGTTTTTTGCAGGAACATGGATGGAGCTGGAAGCTATTATACTTTGCAAGCCAACACAGGAACAGAAGACCAAATACCGTATATTCTCACTTATAAGTGGGAGCTAAATAATAACAACTTATGAACACAAAGAAGGAAACAAGAGACAATGGGGTCTACTTGTGGAGGGTGGGAGGAGGGAGAGGAGCAGGGACGTAACTATTGGGTACTGGGCTTAATACCTGGATGATCCCTGTGACATGTATTTACTTATGTAACAAACCTGTACATGTACTCCCAAACCTAAAATAAAAGTTAAAAAAAATAAAACAAACAAAAATAATATTTATTTTTATTTCAACTCTTTTGAGTCTTGCTCTGTCACCCAGGCTGGAGTGCAGTGTTGCACTGACAGCTCACTGCAGCCTCAAACTCCTGGGCTCAAGCAATCCTCCCATCTGAGCCTCCCCAGTAGCTGGGACTATAGGCGCCCCATCTGTAGTAGAGACAAGATCTCAGTAGAGATCTCAGTTTGAGACCTAGGCTGGTCTCAAACTCCTAGACTCAAGCAAATCTCAGAACTTGGCCTCCCAAAGTGGTGGGATTGCAGGGGTGATCCGCAGCCTGCCTCCATTTTTATTTTTATAAAGATGTTATTAGAATTCCTTGGCTCTGCTTGGCTATATCTATGTTAAAACAAATCAATTCTAGTACAAATATTTGTCTCAGAATTTCTGGAGTAGATGTCACATTTCCTGCTTTTATAATTGTATGAACTTGGACACGTCATTTCATGTCTCTAAGCCCCTGTTTCTTCCTCTATAAAAGGAGCGATAGCCCTGTCTTCAAAAGGCTTTGACGACACTGAAAAATATATTACAGTGTTTAGTGCAATATAGAAGCTTAAAAATGATTTTTCTACAAATATATTTTTTATATTTCTATCATGTGGTGTATATTTTTTACTTACAGCCAGGGTCTAATCGGAGCCAAAATGGGCATGATTATATAACGTACATCAGTGGCAATTTTCTAGATCGTAAATTACCAGAAGTATGGTGCCTGTTTTTTTCTACCCTTATATTTTATACATGCATATGTATATATACATAAGAGTGTGTTTGTGTGTGTGCGTGTACCAAAAATCAACCTCAAGAAAGAAACTAACTTCACAAAGTAGACCAAATGTTGGATTTAGCTATTCAAGTGGCTGTTGGAATTCAATTCATTATTATAATGATTGGTATGCTCACTTAGTGAACTTAGACAATAAGATGCTTTTAATGTGATGTAAAGACACAAGGGTTACTTAACCACGGAGGGAAAGGAAGGATTCTAAAGCACTCTTAGTGAAAGCTACGCCCACCTTCAAGAAGCCATAGGAAGTAGCCTATAGTCTTAATCAGGTCCCCTTGTTTTGCTGGTCATGGAACAGTAAATTCCTTAGAAAACATGGAATTCAGGTTTTTTCCAATTCCCCTTCCTGGTTCTTTGATTTCCTTTACCATATTATATCCCAGACTTTGAAAGTTACAAGATTTTTTTTTAAACCGAAAGTCCCCTTGCTGGAGGACCTCATTTTTCATTGATTTGCTTCTGCCTCAGAAAGCCTTGAGGCTAATTCTAGTCATTCTCCATCACTCATATAACCTCTGATAAGTCTTTTAGGATTTCTTAACAGCTTTCAGCTTAATTGTCATCTTTATGAAAGAGAAAATAAAATCCCCTAGGCTTTGGTGAAAATTAAAGTGAGCTAATATAAAAGGTGTCTTGCTGTGTTCCTGTGCACAGGAAATACCTGGTTTAGGTTAATTCCCCACCATTCATGTTTCTTCTTCTCTGCTCAAATGAAAACAAGTATCAATTTAGAAACTTCTTCCACTGTACCTCTTAATTTGTGTTATCTGTATATATAATTTTAAAATGTGGTTTGGGTAAGAGTTTAATCATTAATGTACAAGCAATTTCATAGTCAGGGATTGGAAGCTCGGCTGTGTTTTTCATCCTTCAAGGGCAGATTCACCATGAAGTCAATAAGGCATGACCTTCCTCAGTCTTTCCCTGTGGGCAACATCAGAGGCATATGAACCAAAGCAACTCCATCTTGAATAGGGGCTGGGCAAAATAAGCCTGAACTACTGGGCTGCATTCCCAGATGGTTAGGCATTCTAAGTCATAGGATGAGACAGGAGGTTGTCACAAGGTATAGGTTATAAAGACCCTGCTGATAAAACAGGCGGCAGTACAGAATGCAGCAAAAACCCATCAAAACCAAGATGACTTTGAGAATTACTTGCGGTCATCCTGTCCTCTCTGCTACACTCCCACTAGTGCCATCACAGTTAACAAATACCTTGGCCACTTTTGGAAGTTACCTTCTATGGCCTAAAAAGGTGAGACACAGATAATCCACCTCTTGTTTAGCATTTAATCAAGAAATAACCATAGAAGTGGACAACCAGCAGCCCCGCGGGCTATGGAGCAGCCATTCTATTCCTTTACTTTCTTAACAAACTTGCTTTCACTTTAATCTCTGGACTCGACCTGAAATTTTTTCTTGTTCGAGATCCAAGAACCTTGTCTTGGGGTCTGGATCTGAACCCCTTTCTGGTAACAGGTAAGGGCCCCTTTCCCATCTCTGCACCCGATTTCATGTTCGTAGTTCATCTTCTTTTTAAGAGGACCACCAAAATAGCAGACTTTGCAGGCCCTGCTAGAACTGGGGTCCCCTGTGACTGGCTTGCTTGCCAAGATGCCCTTCACTGCTCTGATTAGACTATCTACTTCTTACCTGCTCCAGCACTGAGGTCTGACTGGGCCATGAATCAGACCCCCAGACTGGGGCTGACTTTCTGCCCCACCCCAAAATACACGCACATAAAACCGCTTCTCAAAATGTGCCTAGAATATTCAAGTCCCTCCCTGTCTGACTGTGGTCCCAGTGAGGAAAGGGATAGGTCTCTAGTGGAGCAGTGAAGGCACGATGGAGCCATTGGGTCTGATTAAAAAAAGAAAAAACAAAAAACAAAAAACTTCAGCCGAATTAAATTTAAAGGAGTTTAAAATAGCAATGAATAATTCTCAAATAGGGCCGCCCCCAGAATCACAGCAGGTTCAGGGACTCCAAGGGTGCCTCGTGATCAGAACACACTGATAGACAAAAAGATAAAGTGACATACAAGAATCAGAGGTGAGGTACAGAAACAGTAAGATTGGTTACAGCTCTGCATTTGCCTTATTTGAAGGCATTTTGAAAATTCAAAGCAGTCTTGAGTGGTTGAAGTATGGCCGCTCGGATTGGCCAACACTCAGCCATGGTTACAGGTGCATATACTACTAAGTTAGGTTTTCAACTTTGTCTGATTGTTAAGCTAGGTTACAGTTCATCCCCAAGGACTCAAATATAGATGTACAGAGTCCTTCTCAGGCCATATTTAGTTTGCTTTGACAGGTCCTAATGACTGGTTCCATTCAACCTCTGACTCTTCTCATCTCCCTCCTTTCCATCGATGGTATTGTCCAAGTTCCAGTGCTCTGCGGCACCATTCGTCATTATAACGAGGATTGGAATCAGAATCGTATGACTGATAGGAAGCCATCAGCACAAACCCTGTGATATTCAACTCCTATTTCCTCTGAATTTAAGATAGTATTATGTATAGCAGCATTGATTTTCCTGTGGCTGAGTGAGGCCAAATTGCCCACATTTCTATTTCTACATTTTCCCACTAATAAACCTGCAGAACATTTAAAGTTCATTCAAATATTCTAAGTGACCATATGGATACAGAGAGTCACTCCTTTTCCATGTTTCACTGGTTTCACATTCACAACTGGAGGGAATGAAATCATAGCACATTAATAGAAAACATAAAAACAGCTTCATACAGTGTTACTCAGAAGATCTTAGTGAGTAGTCAAATCGACACCGAGAGCTCTCTGCAAAATCGCCTCCATCTGCGGAGCCTGGCTCCTGGCTGAAACCTCCACGGAGTGTCTGGGGCTGCCCTTGGTCAACCGAAGCCTCACCTGCCGGCCTCACCTGAGGCACCTGGGCACCTGGCTTGGTGCAGGCCTGCATCACGGCCTGAAGGAAGCAGCGGTCAAGGACTCCGGTTCAGGCTGGCCATGCTCTTAGCACATTTACATCCGCAGCCCTGCTCGTCTAAGTCTTTTTAGCTGAGGCTTTGGGCAAGGGTCTTTTTCGAGCTCCTCTGCTGAGACCTCCTTTCGCAGCAAGGAAGGAGAAAACTTGGAGACGCTTTTTCCACTGTGAGCCCTCACCCAGCACTTTCCGTTTTTAAGCCTCTTCCCTCGCCCTTCTCCTGATTGCAGGGCCCAGAAAACTTCAAGAACCTTTTGTCTGCGGCTCCCTCGGTGGTGAGAAGACACCACACCTGCGCAGAGCTGCCTGACCCTGGACCAGGGCTCCATTCCACGGGGAGTGGGAGCAAGGGAGTCACTGCTTTCTCAGCTGGGGCTCTGGCTTCCTGGGCCCAGCGAGGGAGGAAAGCCAAGCCTGTCTCTGTCCTGTTGCTGTAACTGACCACCTGCCCTGCCGGCTCAGCCCTCTGCAGCTCAGCGACTGCCAACACCGCCAAGCTGCCCTTTCTCTTCCGATAACTTGGCCATTCCAGAGACATCGTTTATCAATATTATGGAGTTGCTCAGGTGTAAGGTAGTAGGAAAGCGAGGCTCCAGGTTTCCTTCTAATCTATTTGTTTTATGCAACTTATCATCTTTTTTTTTTTAACTTCAAAGTACGCTAAATTATTTTTTTCCTGGTCAATACAATCTTTTGAACATCTAAATTTCCCGTCAGAAGGGAAACTTAAGTGCAGTTATTGAATGGAAATAGAAAAAGAAGAGAGTTCCAGGAGATATAAATAATGAATTAAAAGATGATGATTCTGGTCAGATGTAGGTGATGGGGAGGAAGGCAGCAAACCACATTGCCATCTATGTACCTAGGCAACCATCTTGCATGTTCTTCACGTGTACCCCAAAACCTAAAACACAATACAGGCATTGATCGACTTACGACCTATGCAACTTACGACCATTCGACTTTACGACCACAATCGCTAGCCACGACTGCTCCACGTCTGGCAGCACAAACGTTGCCCAGCTGGGCGTACGACGGTGCGGACCAGCTTCCGGCAGCACTACCATCTCCGCGTGCACCATTTCAACTGTACATATAGCCTACTCAGCTTACGACCAAATCGTGTTACGACCGGTCTGTCGGACCCAATCGTGGTCGTAAGTCGAGCACTAGCTGTAAAATATATATTAAAAAAAATGATTCCTCCGACCCAAGTTCATTTAAATTAATACTACTGTTATCAATAAGGTCTTATTATTCATGAAATAAATATGCTGAAAATAAAACCATAACATTTTATATAGTCAAATTTAAACAATACAAATAAAATAATGAATTTTGAAGTATTACTTTCATTTGTGTCCGAGGAAAGAAAGGGTTGACAATTTATCGGGAATATAATGCTTCAGTTAATTTTATGCAAATAGCATAGCCTGGAGATTAAAAGCCAGGCCTCAAAAATCAAAGTGCCTCTGTACAAGTCCCAGCTTTGCCCGCTCCTAGCTACATGAGCGGGAGTCCTCCATGTCTTGAGCACAAAGTCATCCGGCTTCCATGCTCAGGTGCTTAGGAGCAATGGGTTAGTTATATTTTACGCAAGTGCTGAAATAATTTGTTTAACAAATTAACTATTTTATTTGGAGTAAAACCTTTTTGTCTTTCTGTACAGAGATGGGATTCAGGACAGCCTACTCCAAAATATGACACCTTGGCATTGGAGAAAACAGCAAAAGCAGGAAGGTCAGTCTAGGCTTTCCCTCACCCTTTCTTCCCTGAAGCAGTCCTTAAACTCTGCATTCCAGGCGTGCTTTCCCTATGGCTGGCGAGGGTGGTCTTGATCTCTTGACCTCGTGATCTGCCTGGCTCAGCCTCCTAAAGTGCTGGGATTACAGGCGTGAGCCACGGTGCCCAGCCTACAGTAGCTTTCTAGTAAGTTTTGATATTAGGAAATGTGAGTTCTCCATCTGTGTTATTTTTTCATTGTTGCTTGGATTATTCAGGGCCCCTTACTCTTCCACATTGATTTAAGCATTAGCTTATCCATTTTTGCAAAATGTCAGTTAGAGTTTTGCTAGAAATTGCATTGAATCTGGGAGTATTGTCATATTAACAAGATTATCCTCCAATCCATTAATATAGATGCCTTTCCATTTATTTATAATATCTTTGATTTCTTTCAACAATGTTTTATAATTTTCATAAGATTCATACTTATTCACTTGAATGTATTCCTAAGTATTGTGTCCTCTTTGTTGCTATTTTAAATTGAGTTTATTTTCTTAATTTCATTTCAGATTGTTCATTGCTATTGCATAGAAATACAACTAATTTTTTTTGACCTAGTATTTTGCAACTTCAATGGATTCATATACTAGCTGTAAGAGTTTTTTGATAGTTTAGAGTTATGTACTCTTCCTCTGCTAATCTGAATCTGGTCTAATCTCTCAGTAATCTAAACAATCACAGAATAAAGAGATCTATTTCATTTAGTTTATATTTCTGGCCCATTTATTAATATTTTGGTTAACTTTTCCTCAGGGTCTTCCCTAAATCTTTTCAGATTTTGCTCCTGAATCTTTTTTCTTGTTCTGAGTTCATTCTCAGGAAAAAAATTGATACAAATCTTTGCTAAATCCATTTATACTTAGTGTTCCATTACTGGAATGCCAAGCCAGTGGGAGTTATTTCTATTCTACTGCTTAAGGTCATTGTCAAGGTCTGAATTCAAAAATTCAAAAAATTACAACCTCAGGCATAAATGGGTTAATAGGATAATAATCCCCATTGGCGTAAATGATTATGCCTATTCTCAACCTGGGATGATCCTTTTCAGTTGGTCACCAAATATAACCATTTTTTGTCATTGAAACAATTCCTCAATTTTCACCAACTTGGTTAGTTCGTTCACTGAATAAAGTTTGAGATTAAGATTTGTGTTTTTCTTGAGGGTATTGGTAAAGAAGGTCATAATGACTTTTTAAGTTGTATGTATATATGTGCATTCTTAAACGTATTTTATTTGATGTGCATAAACGTCTTAACACCTACTAACATTGAACTTACTATGACCTCAAGAACATTGAACAGAAATGTAAGTTACTTAAAATTTTCTTTTTTTTTTTTTTGAGATGGAATCTCCCTCTGTCGCCAGGCGGGAGGGAAGTGGCATGATCGCAGCTCACCGCAATCTCCACCTCCCAGATTCAAGTGATTCTACTGCCTCAGCCTCCCGAGGAGGTGGGATTACAGGCATGTGCCACCACGCATGGCTAATTTTGTATTTTTAGTAGAGACGGAGTTTCTCCATGTTGGTCAGGCTGGTCTCAAACTCCTGACCTCAGGTGATCAGCCTGCCTCGGCCTCCCAAAGTGTTGGGTTACAGGCATGAGCCACTGTGCCTGGCCATAACTTTAAATATTAGTCATATTTTCCAATTATTTATTCAGAGTCTTTATTTTGATGCCACTTATTTCTATTTTCTTTCTAAACTAAATGATCTAAAAGAGCTGAAATTTTAAGGAAATACGTAAATAAATGACTTATTTACCAAGGTTTTGTCAATACTATGCCTTTCACATACTAATTTTGCTTTGATTAGTATAGTAATAATAAATTCTCAAATAGCACTTAATTTTACACATTCTTTCCCCAAACATTTTTATTTAATTTTCTCAAAGTTTTGTAAAATAAATATTACACTAATTTTAAATGTATAAAATAAAGATCTTAAAAGATTATCATTTTTTAAATCACATAGACTAAATCTTTTTTTTTTTTCTATATGTATTTTATTTTGCAACATACAAATAAGACTAGGCTGGCACATGAACCGTGGAATAAGAGTGGAACATTACATAAAGAGACAAACTTTCAAACTTTTCTCCGGGGGAAAAATAAAAAGAAACTTGTTTATTGACAATATATGATAATGTGGCAAACTGGTTCTACTTAACGCACTGAGTGAACATTTACAAATAATGTGGTATAAATATAAGTGTACATTTGCACAGATAGGGCATAAGTTACTAGTTCAAAAGGTATAAGAGTAAGAAAAACCAAGAATGGAAGTTTGAAGTCATATGGGCTTGCCTTCAAAGCCTCGTTTCTGTTTTTTATTTTATCAGGAATGACACATATGAATTTAAAATCCTAATTATACCATAGTTCTTTTCTAGAAACCACTGCATTTTGAAGATCACTCTTTGCCATAGACTAGCATAAAACACAGATTGAAGTATTGTTAAGTGACAAATAGGAAAAATGTTTCGGAAGGAAATATAACAAAACATACCTTATCTATTTAGCAAAAATTAAATGTCATTTAAAATTTTATATTATTAAGTTGTTTGTGAAAATTTCACCATTCTACATCAGAGAACATATTAATATGTTGGAGAATTACATCAGAGAACATATTAATATGTTGGAGAATTATAAAGATAGAAACTAATTATTTGTTTTTAATGAATGTTTATATAATATGTTTTTTGCTATAATATTTATAGCAAGTTTTGGCAGTAGTTTTACTTTATTTTCATTTTTTTATATCAGGTTTGTTGAGGTATAATTTGCCTGCAATAAAATACAACCATTTTAATTTATAGCTCTGTATGTTTGGATAAAGCACACCTGCATGTAATGACCACAGTGATCAAGATAATAGCCCAGCTCCATCGCCAAAAAAGAACTCCCCAGTGGCCTTTTGTTTTCATCTTTCGGCCCACATTAAATAATCACAGATTTGTTTTAATTGAGTTGTGAGTTTTTGTTTATTCTCAATACAGATCTCTTATTGCAAATCTGTTTTGCATATATTTTCCTTGTATTTTTCATTTAATTTTTTAATAATTTTTCTTACAGATCAGCATATCTTAAGTTTAGTAAAATACAGTTGGCCAGCACAGTGTCTCATGCCTGTAAACCCACAATTTGGGAGGCCTATGTGTGTGGATCATCTGAGGTCAGGAGTTCAAGACCATCCTGGACAACATTGTGAAGCCCCGTGTTTACTAAAAATATAAAAAAATTAGCTGGGCTTGGTGGTGGGCACCTGTAATCCCAGCTACTTGGGAGGCTGAGGCAGGGGAATTGCTTGAACAGGGGAGGCAGAGGTTGCAGTGAGCCGAGATCACACCATTGCACTCCAGCCTGGACAGCAAAAGTGAAACTCCGTCGCAAAAACAGATAAATAAACAAATAAAGTAGTTTATCAAATGTTTTATTTAAATAATCATGTTTTTGGGATTAAAACTAAGAAATCTGTTTCTAACCCAAGGCCAAAAATATTTTCTCCTGTTTTCCTCTTGAAATTTTATAATTTTAGGTTTTATATTTAGGTGTATGATCCATTTCAAGTTAATTTCTGTGTTCAGTATGAGGTGTTAATCAAGGTTAATCATTTTGGGTAGGAATGTTCAAATGGTCAATCATATTTTTTGAAAAGACTATCTCCTACCTATTGAATTGCTCTTGTACCTTTGTTGAAAACCAATTAGCCATATATGAATGCATCTATTTTTGGACTCCACTATTTTCCATTGATTGATATGGAGATAGCTTTTTGTAAATACCAACTCTGCAATTGTCAATATCAAGGAGAAATTGACAATTGCTCAAATATATATATATATAAAATATATATATAATATATAAAATAAAAAATATATAATATATATATTTTATATAT